>NC_053492.1:13571491-13871491 GCF_905171775.1 Rana temporaria
CAGTCAGTCTGGACAGTATGGTCACCTGCTGATTTGACACCATCCACAGTCAGTTTAAAGTGATTGTTATTTAAAAAGAGACTTTACAAACATGTTATACTTACCTGCTCTGTGAAGTTGGTTTTGCACAGAGTAGCCCAGTTCCTCCTCTTCTCGGGTCCCTCATCACTGCTCCTGGCCCCTCCCTCCTGGTGAGTGCCCCCACAGCAAGGAGCTTACTATGGAGGCACTCGAGCTGAGTCACAGCTCCCTGTGTCCATTCAGACACGGAGCCCCGACCCGCCCCCTCTCCCCTGATTGCCTAACTGACTTTGATTGACATTTGTGGGAGCCAATGGCGCCACTGCTGTGTCTCAGCCATTCAGGAGCATTAAGATAAGAAAAAGCTTCAGCCTTTACAACTCCTTTTAAATCTTTAATAAGGCACAGAATTTGAGTCCGCCACAACTTAAAGGGGTTGTAAAGGTTTGTGTTTTTTCACCGTATGCATTAAGGTGAAAAAAAAAACTGGCAATCGTGGCCCCCCCCCCCATGTTTTACTTACCGGAGCCAGTTCACCTGCTCTGTGCGTCCCCGGCATCCTCTTCTCCACAGAGTCTCGGCATTGATTGGATAGATTGATAGCAGCAAGCACAGCCATTGGCTCCCGCTGCTGTCAATCAAATCCAATGTCGTGGCCGCCGGGAGGCGGGGCTGAGTCATACACTCGGCGGCTATGGACGCAGAGTGTATGACACTGGAACGCGCCTGCAAGGTAATCCCCTCGGGAGAGAGCTTCCCAGAGGGGGTTAGCTATTGCGGGGAGGAGCCGCCGTGGGACCCCATAAGAGGACAATCAGGGCCACTCTGTGCAAAACGAACTGCACAGTGGAGGCAAGTATATTATATTTGTTATTTTAAAAAAAAATGAACCTTTACAAGCACTTTAACCACTTCCAAACCGCCGTACGTCTTTATACGGCCTAACTTTAAAGATGGATATCTCGGTAACGGCAGCAGCTGCTGCCACAACCGAGGTATCCATCTTTAGTGTCAGCGGTTCTGTTAACGATAACGGCGGTCTCCGCGGCGGATTCGCCGCGAGATCGCCGTTATCGGCAGCGGGAGAGGGGCCCCCCCCCTCCCGCCGCTCTCCCGCGCCCTCCGCCGCTTACCGGAGCCGTCGGTAGCGGCGGAGGAGATCGGGACCGTTCGGCAGCTGAGCGGGGTTACGAGTGAAGGAAAAATCTCCTTCGCCCGTCCCCATAGCTCTGCTGGGCGGAAGTGACGTCAAAACGTCAGTCCCGCCCAGCGTCTTAACCACTTACCCCCCTGACCATATTGCTGCCCAAAGACCAGAGTACTTTTTGCGATTCGGGACTCTGTCGCTTTAACAGACAATTGCGCGGTCATGCGACGTGGCTCCCAAACAAAATTGGCGTCCTTTTTTTCCCACAAATAGAGCTTTCTTTTGGTGGTATTTGATCACCTCTGCGGTTTTTAGTTTTTGCGCTATAAACAAAAATAGAGCGACAATTTTGAAAAAAATGAATATTTTTTAGATTTTGCTATAATAAATATCCCCCAAAAATATATAAAAAAACATTTTTTTTCCTCAGTTTAGGCCGATACGTTTTCTTCTACATATTTTTGGTAAAAAAAAAATCGCAATAAGCGTTTATTAGAAAACAATTGGTTGTGAATGTCACCGGCGCAAAAGAAAATAAATAAATAAATAAATAAATGTGAACCGTGATCTGCTGCAGTACTGTGTGCCCTTAGTGGGGGTCAATAGTGCATGAGGAAGAAAAGTGTTACTGCGCTGATCTAATTATCCAGAGGTATTAAATCTCTGGGAGTATGGACATAAGTGAAATATCAGGGCCACAATGTACCCAATCTTAAATGTGAATAACCTGGATACAAACAATATATAAAAAAATATGAGAAATATATGAGTCATACAAATGTGACACAGTGATTTCAAACTTGAATCGTATATCTAGATCAGTGTGTCAGCATACAATCCATATGCCACAGTGCTTCTATGAGAAAAATGGCTGTTGCTGCTACTGACCAACCAAATAGTGAAAACAATACGAAAGATATTACAAAAAATATTGTGTATATATGTGTATAAAACTACAATATGCAGTATACCAACTGCACCGTGAGTTGTCCAATAACCGGTATTGGAACAAAATAAATATCAAAAAAGTGAAATAATTATCAAACAACCATACAAATGTGCAATGTGCTGACTGCACTTAAAAATAGTCCAAATGGCAGGCAATCTTGCGCTTATACAATAGGTTCCAGCAAACACAAGGTTCAATGTTGGTAGTACTGTGTAGAGGAAAGTGCCGCTATCTCTTCCACCCGACAAAGATGTGCCACCATCACCAATGGTTAAAATCAACACTCACCAGACCCCAGATATTATTAGGCTCCAAAGTGGTGTCTTTTCTTTGTCCGTCAGTGGGTGTTGCCTCCTTTTCCCTTTTACAAGGTGTCATCAATTCCTCAAAAACAAGGGGCTTATCATGGTGTAGTATATTAAAATATGTATTTATTTAAAAAAGGTAAAAAAATAACACTTACAATATAAAGTGCCTCTGACCGGCACTGAGTGTCTTTGGCAGTGTCAACCGTTAAAAGCCGCTGACCAGCATTTAAATGGCGTCCTAAGAGGTGTGCTTGCCCCGCTGTGCTCCGCATGTATTGCTACAAGGGGTCCGGGCGCGCTGGTGTGCTGCACCCTCTGTGTGCGTGTCCAAACAGCCTCTACGCGTTTCGCTAATTGCGTCGTCAGGAGAGCTGTGGACACTACTGTTTAAGCTGTATTTATACCCCTGTGGATTCCCTGAAATGCTGCAAGGTAGTCACAGGAAACAGGAAGTCTTCCGGCCACCATCTTGGCTGATGGCACAGGAAGTTCCTGTTCCACCATTTTGGTTACTGGATACCTGGCTATTTGCCAGTCCTGCCTGTTGTTACTGGGTGTCAGCAATAAAAATATGCCCAGCAGCCAGGGTGGCTGTATGTGTGGGGCGCTATGTGCGCTGCTACCTCCGTTCGTTTGTGCACCTCCCCCCCCCTCCGTGTGTGCGCGCTTATCGCCCTGTGTGTTATTCCCTGTATTATCGCCGCTACCGGAAGTGCTTGTGCGGCCATCTTGCCTCCGTCACCGGAAGTGTCCGTTCCGCCAATTTTGGTTACTAGCATCCTATGTTAGTCTATGCCTGTTTTGGGTAATGGCTAATTCTCCACACAGGATGTAATGTTAGTCATTTTAGCTACTGGCAATAGTCCCTGTGTAGCAGTCACCGTCTCTGGTTGACGCTGCCAGGGACACTTTACAAAAAACAACATTTTATCACCTATATTACTTTAAGTGGTCAAAAGCTGTGTTTACTAAAAAAATGTATTTACTAAAAATTAATCAAACACCATGAGGCCATAAGCAGCAGGAAACAATACAGTTTTCATTTTTCTGCTGCTATATTTTGACTTTTCTGTATAAACACTTCTCAGTGTGTGTTATTACTGGTTTAATTTTCTTATAATTTTTTTGCAAATCTATAAAAGTTTCAAAACTGTTAAAGTCCCTGTTTGGCGCAAACTTAATGCCCTTGTCTAATACCAGTAGTTCCTCCTGGGAGAATTCAATGTTAGTTAGGTTGAAGATCCCTTCACCTAACCCACCCTTTTTCTTTTTGCTTCACCTTCTGTACCCTCTCCTTCTTGGGGGTTGTGATTCCACCCCCCTCTGCCGGTCTGAAAAACCGGCATAGGTGGTCTGAAAAACTCCCCCCAGTCCCTCCATTCCCCCTGCCATTGGGGTGGCCCATAGTTTTGGCCATAGTATCCTCTCCCTCTACCCCTTTGGCCTCCCCTCCAGGGTCTGGAGTATTGGCCATAATAAGGGGGGTAGGAGTGTTGTTGGGGTGGTGGTGGTGGAGGTGGTCCCCCTTGTTGATTTTTATTTGGGGTGGATTTATGTGCAATATTTTTAACAGCCGGGGTGGCTGCTTTCTTTTTCACACTAGTAGTCTCAATTTTCCCCTGGGAGGTGCTTGCACCCTGCGTTTTGTTCGTTTCCATTTCGTCATTAAGGGATGTATTATTCGAATTGGGTATTATATCATTCTCTTGCCAGCTATAAATTTTTCCTGCTACATAATCTTTCTTATCTCGTTGGTATTTTTTAACCTTTTTATTTTTGATTTCATTATCTAGTTTAGTCAGGAAATCTTGCAATTTTTTAGCTCTGGTGCTGTAATCATCAGTGCTGCTATGTGGGGTCATGTTCTCTTTAAGGCCGTTAATGGTTGTTTCAATTTTCTTTAGCTTTATCTTTCTTCTGTCAATAATAATGTCCAATAGTTTGTTTTCACATCCATTAAAAAAGTTATACCAAGCTTGTGTTAGGCCCTCCTCTGTTAGCCCATCATTGGGTCCTAAATCCCACCTTAACCTACGTGGTGTTATGTGGGCTTGTTTGTATTTTTCCAAGGTTGTAATGTCCCACCACACCCTTGTTTGTTTGTCCATTAAGTTTTTTAACTGTTTGAACCCTTGTTCCAGATTGACTGTGGGGATATCATCTGTATTTTCAAATGGGTCTCCCATTTCTAACCTTCTACTGGCTAACATTACATCCTGTGTGGAGAATTAGCCATTACCCAAAACAGGCATAGACTAACATAGGATGCTAGTAACCAAAATTGGCGGAACGGACACTTCCGGTGACGGAGGCAAGATGGCCGCACAAGCACTTCCGGTAGCGGCGATAATACAGGGAATAACACACAGGGCGATAAGCGCGCACACACGGAGGGGGGGGGAGGTGCACAAACGAACGGAGGTAGCAGCGCACATAGCGCCCCACACATACAGCCACCCTGGCTGCTGGGCATATTTTTATTGCTGACACCCAGTAACAACAGGCAGGACTGGCAAATAGCCAGGTATCCAGTAACCAAAATGGTGGAACAGGAACTTCCTGTGCCATCAGCCAAGATGGTGGCCGGAAGACTTCCTGTTTCCTGTGACTACCTTGCAGCATTTCAGGGAATCCACAGGGGTATAAATACAGCTTAAACAGTAGTGTCCACAGCTCTCCTGACGACGCAATTAGCGAAACGCGTAGAGGCTGTTTGGACACGCACACAGAGGGTGCAGCACACCAGCGCGCCCGGACCCCTTGTAGCAATACATGCGGAGCACAGCGGGGCAAGCACACCTCTTAGGACGCCATTTAAATGCTGGTCAGCGGCTTTTAACGGTTGACACTGCCAAAGACACTCAGTGCCGGTCAGAGGCACTTTATATTGTAAGTGTTATTTTTTTACCTTTTTTAAATAAATACATATTTTAATATACTACACCATGATGAGCCCCTTGTTTTTGAGGAATTGATGACACCTTGTAAAAGGGAAAAGGAGGCAACACCCACTGACGGACAAAGAAAAGACACCACTTTGGAGCCTAATAATATCTGGGGTCTGGTGAGTGTTGATTTTAACCATTGGTGATGGTGGCACATTTTTGTCGGGTGGAAGAGATAGCGGCACTTTCCTCTACACAGTACTACCAACATTGAACCTTGTGTTTGCTGGAACCTATTGTATAAGCGCAAGATTGCCTGCCATTTGGACTATTTTTAAGTGCAGTCAGCACATTGCACATTTGTATGGTTGTTTGATAATTATTTCACTTTTTTGATATTTATTTTGTTCCAATACCGGTTATTGGACAACTCACGGTGCAGTTGGTATACTGCATATTGTAGTTTTATACACATATATACACAATATTTTTTGTAATATCTTTCGTATTGTTTTCACTATTTGGTTGGTCAGTAGCAGCAACAGCCATTTTTCTCATAGAAGCACTGTGGCATATGGATTGTATGCTGACACACTGATCTAGATATACGATTCAAGTTTGAAATCACTGTGTCACATTTGTATGACTCATATATTTCTCATATTTTTTTATATATTGTTTGTATCCAGGTTATTCACATTTAAGATTGGGTACATTGTGGCCCTGATATTTCACTTATGTCCATACTCCCAGAGATTTAATACCTCTGGATAATTAGATCAGCGCAGTAACACTTTTCTTCCAATAAGCGTTTATTGATTGGTTTGCGCAAAAGTTATAGCGTTTACAAAATAGGGGGTAGTTTTATGTCATTTTTATTATATTTTTTTTACTAGTAATGGCGGCGATCAGCGATTTTTTTTTTTTCGGTACTGCGACATTATGGCGGACACTTCGGACACTTTTGACACATTTTTGGGACCATTGCCATTTTTATAGCGATCAGTGCTATAAAAATGCATTAGATTACTATAAAAATGCCACTGGCAGTGAAGGGGTTAACACTAGGGGGCGGGGAAGGGGTTAAGTATGCCTGGGTGTGTTCTTACTGGGGGGGGGGGGGGGGGGGGTGGGTGGCCTCACTAGGGGAAACACTGATCCTCGGTTCATACATTGTATGAACCGAAGATCAGCATTTCCCCTGCTGACAGGACCGGGAGTTGTGTGTTTACACACACAGCTCCCGTTCCCCGCTCTGTACCGAGCGATCGTGTGTGCCCGGCGGCGATCGCGCCCGCCAGGCACACGCACGGGAGTCGGGGGCGAGCGGGGCGCGCGCGCGTCTCCGGCGGCGCGCGCGCGCCCCTAGTGGCGGCTGGGAGAGAGGACTTCATATTACGTGCTCTCGCCCAGCAGAGCCACCTTGTGGACGTATTTCGACGGCGCGCCGACGGTAAGTGGTTAAAGAAACATATTTTTTTTTTTGTCATTTGAAAAAATTTACATTCCTTGTAATAGGAATAAAAGTGATCATTTTTTTTTTCCCAGTGTAAAAAATAATAAAATAAATAAAAATAAATAAGGAAAAAAAATAAAAAAATTTTAAAGCGCCCCGTCCCGACGAGCTTGTGCGCAGAAGCGAACGCATACGCGAGTAGCGCCCGCAAATGAAAACGGTGTTCAAACCACACAAGTGAGGTATCGCCGCGATCGTTAGAGCGAGAGCAATAATTATAGCCATAGACCTCCTCTGTAACTCAAAAAATGCAACCTGTAGAATTTTTTAAACGTCGCCTATCGAGATTTTTAAGGGTAAAAGTTTGACGCCATGCCACGAGCGGGGGCAATTTGTAAGCGTGACATGTTGGGTACCATTTTACTCGGCGTAACATTATCTTTCACAATATATAAAAAAATTGGGCCAAATGTATTGCTGTCTTATTTTTTAATTCAAAAAAGTGATTTTTTTCCAAAAAAAGTGCGCTTGTAGGTCCGCTGCGCAAATATGGTGTGATAAAAAGTATTGCAATGATCGCCATTTTATTCTCTAGGGTGTTAGAAAAAAATAAATATATAATGTTTGTGGGTTTTAAGTAATTTTCTAGCAAATAAAACTGTTTTAGTCTTGTAAACACCAAATCTGAAAAACACCCAAAGTAGAGAAGTGGTTAAGCTAGCTGTGGTACAGACAGTGATTTTCTAGTCTTTTGAAAGGCAAGAAAAAAATCAGTTTCCTAATCCCTGTCTCTGAGAAGAACTAACGCTAACTAAGGGAACATGAAAGAAACAGGGAGGGTCTATCTAGGACTAAACTAACTAGTACTAATCATCTTGCTAGGATGAAAAGTAAGGAGGAATATAGAAAACGGAAACGCTTGTATTTGCAACAGGAAATACTTCTCCAAACACCCTCCAGTGCTAGGCCTATGGTCATTAGTTTTATGCTAAAGGGTCTGAAAGTCAGAACTTTGAATCTCTTCATTATCGGAGATCACATGACCCAGTGCCTAGGCTTGTGGTGTGAAAAGCATGTACCTCCCAGTCCCCATTGGTTCCTGCACTTCTGACAAGGCTGTGTAAATATAGAAGTGATCTGGGAGGAGGACCAAAGGTCGTTTTTACTATAGAGGGGAAGTCATAGCTGGTTTGGACATCCACAGAAAATATCTGCTCACTAAAATCTACCTGATTTAGATGGAATCTTGAGTTAGGTGAACTTACCGTTGTGTATCTATTGATCATGGTTTTTATATGTTTTTTCTAGGACAGGCCATTGAGGAACCCTCAAAGGATCATCTCACTGTATCTCTAAGCTGTAATATGGAAACTGGGGATATCACAAGAGATTGTGCAGAAGAAAAGACAATGAGTCCCGCTACGGATGGAGAACATGACACCCTGAATAGACCATCAAATCCCCCTGACTCTGAGCAACCTCATACTGTGAGGCATGGTGCCAGAAATAAGGGGAAGGAGAAAATTCCTGGTCCAGAATGTGGGGAAAGTTGTAGCTCTGAATCAAGTCTTACTGTACATCAGAGATCTCACACTGGTGGGAAGCTTCATTCTTGTTCTGAATGCAGGAAAGGTTTTTTTAAAAATTTAAAACTCTTCATACATGGCAGATCTCATACGAACAATAAGCAATATTCCTGTCCTAAGTGCAGGGAATGTTTTTCACAATTGTCCCATCTTTACATGCATAAGAGGTCCCACATGAGGACTAAGACATATTCTTGTCCTGAGTGTCGGAAATGTTTTTCAAGGAAATCAACCCTTGTCATACATCAAAGATCTCACACAGGGAAGGGGCCGTACTCCTGCCCTAAATGTGATAAAAGTTTTTTACGCAAGGCCAATCTTTGCGCACATCAGAGGATTCACACAGGAGAGAAACCGTATTCCTGTTTTGATTGTGGAAAATGTTTTCCAAGGAAATCAACCCTTGTCATTCATCAAAGAACTCACACGGGGGAGAAGCCGTACTCCTGCCCTGAATGTGATAAAAGTTTTTCACGTAAGTCTAAGCTTTACACACATCGGAGGATTCACACAGGAGAGAAGCCGTATTCCTGTCCTGAGTGTGGCAAATTTTTCTCAGACAGATCAGCTTTTGTTAGACATCAAAGATCTCATACAGGTGAGAAGCCGTATTCTTGTGCTGTGTGTGGGAAATGCTGTTCAAAGAAATCACACCTTATTGTACATCAAAGATCTCACACAGGTGAGAAGCCATACTCCTGTTCGGAGTGTGGCAAATGTTTCTCAGACAAATCAAGCCTTGTTAGACATCAAACATCTCACACAGGTGAGAAGCCCTATTCCTGTCCTGAGTGTGGAAAATGTTTTGCGCGGGCATCGTATCTTACCAGACATCAGTGGTCTCACACGGGGGAAAAGCCATATTCCTGTTCGGAGTGTGGGAAGTGTTTCTCAGATAAATCAACCCTAGTAAGACATCAAACATCTCACACAAGTGAGAAGCCGTATTCCTGTCCTGAGTGTGGGAAATGTTTCTCAATGAAATCGGAACTTGTTAGACATCAAAGATCTCACACAGTTGAGAAGGCGCATTCCTGTGCGGAGTGTGGGAAATGTTTTTCAAATAAATCAAGACTTGTTCTACATCAAAGATCTCACACAGGTGAAAAGCCGTATTCCTGTCCTGAGTGTGGGAAATGTTTCTCAGACAAATCAAGCCTTGCTAGACATCAAAGATCTCACACCGGTGAGAAGCCGTATTCTTGTCCTGAGTGTGGGAAATGTTTCTCGGTGAAATCGGAACTTGTTAGACATCAAAGATCCCACACAGGCGAGCAGCCACATTCCTGTGCGGAGTGTGGGAAATGTTTTTCAAAGAAATCAAGACTTGTTGTACATCAAAGATCTCACACAGGTGAAAAGCCGTATTCCTGTCCTGAGTGTGGGAAATGTTTCTCAGACAAATCAAGCATTGCTAGACATCAAAGATCTCACACAGGTGAAAAGCCATATTCCTGTCCTGAGTGTGGGAAATGTTTCTCAGATAAATCAAGCGTTGCTAGACATCAAAGATCTCACACAGGTGAAAAGCCGAATTCCTGTCCTTAGTGTGGGAAATGTTTCTCAGAGAAATCAACCTTTGTTAGACATCAAAGAACTAACAAAGTTGGGAAGCCAAATTCCTTCTCTGAGTGAGGAATTTTTTTCACAGGTGTCCCATCTTCACACTCATCGAATGTTTCACACAGGGAGAAGCCGTGTCCCTGACCTTAGTGCAGAAATATATATATATATATATATATATATATATATATATATATATATTTTTTTTCAGAAATCAGACCTTGTTATACATTAAAGATCTTACACAGGTGAGAAGCCATACTCCTGTCCTTACTGAGAAATCTTATCTACAGAAAACAAAACATACACAGGCAGCGCTTTGCACACAATTCATCAAAACAGTTAGATCAGTATATACACACATTGATTTTAGTCCATAATCAGTTTTTCAAAGGTTGTTGTGTAAAAGGTTGGTAAAAAAAAAGTTCAGTCCTTTCCGATCACATCTATCAAGATTGCCACCAACACCTCCACACATGCAGAGAGAAGGGGGGGGTGCTAGAACCCCCTCTTGTAAAAACTCTTACCAGAAAGAGCTTGATTAGTGCGCATAAATCACAGAATGTTATACGCTCTCCACGGATGTTTCCTTTTCCAGATCAGGCGATGCCAGATAACTGAATCCACAATATGCATATAACATTAGCGTTGTTCACATATAGTCAGCTTGCACAATCAGGTAACATTGTAGCATCTCCTACCCCACTAAGCTTGTGTATCAAGAGGTAGTTACCGGCCGTGTCCCCGAAAAACAGGTTACGTTGTATGGCCACACCCTCAGATGATGTCGTGAATGACGAAACGCGTCAGGGTGGAGCCATATGATACGTAGTAATGATGTTGGCACGTTGTTCGGGGACACGGCTGGTGACTACCGCTTGATACATGAGCACAGTGGGGTAGGAGATGCTGCAATGTTACCTGAGTGTGCAAGCTGACTATATGTGAACAACGCTACTGTTCTATGCATATTGTGGATTCAGTTGTCTGGCATCGCCTGATCTGGGAAAAGAAAACATCCGTGGAGAGAGTATAACATTCTGTGATTTATACACACTGATCAAGCTCTTTCTGGTAAGTTTTTACAAGAGGGGGTTCAGCACACACACCCCCCCCCCTTCTCTCTGCACATGTGGAAGTGTTGGTGTCAGCAATCTTGATAGAAGTGATCGGAAAGGACTGAACTTTTTTTTTACCAACCTTTTACACAACCTTTGAAAAACTGATTATGGACTAAAATGAATGTGTATATACTGATCTAACTTATGCCGCGTACACACGCTCGGAATTTCCGATGGGGACTTTTTCTGACTTGGATAGAGAGCAGGTTCTCTATTTTTCCGATGGAAAAAAATTCTATTGTTAAATCCATTCGTCTGTATGCAATTCCGACGCACTAAAAACCACGCATGCTCAGAATCAAGCAGAAGAGCCGAACTGCCTATTGAACTTCATTGATCTCGGCTCGTCGTAAGTCTTGTGCGTCACCGCGTTCTTGACGGTCGGGATTCCCGACAAGATTTGTGTGACCGTGTGTGTATGCAACACAAGTTTGAGCGGAATTCCGTCGGAAAAACCATACGATTTTTTTTTTCCAATGGAAAATCCGATCGTGTGTACGCGGCATAAGTGTTTTGATGAATTGTGTGCACAGCGCTGCCTGTGTCTGTTTGACTACATTGTTTTAAATTATTTTTGACTTGCCTTTGAGCGAGTTGTTTGTAGTTGTAGCCTTATTTGGCTGTGTTTTGTCTTAATTTCACTACTCCAAGAGCGCTTGTTTTTTTAGGAGCGGGCCATTTTCTTTCTGTTTTAATTAGAAACAAAACCTGTCACACAGGGGAAGCTATATTCCTGTCTTGAATGTGAAAATGCTATATATGGAAATCCGACTTTGTTATACATCAAAGATCTTACACAGAGGAGAAGCCATATTTCTGTCTTTAGTGTGGGAAATGTTTCCATGGCACCACACATGGGTTGACTGTCCTCAAGTTCCCCAGGACAGTATAAATAAATATATAGAGTTCAACTGATCAGATATGTTTATTTTTTCATCCTCCTTTCCCCAGAAGGAAGACTTACCTAGCTCAGTAAATGTTAAAGGGTCACTAAAGGAAAAAAAATGTTTTGCTGAAATGACTGTTTACTGGGTATAGAGACATAAAAGTTAACTGATTCCTTTTAAAAATAATTAAAAATTGAATTTAATCCATCATATAATGTGCCTCTAGTTTCACTTTCGGTTTTAAAGGTACATACATGAAGTTCCGGGTGAGAGGTGAGTCGGGAAGACTCACAGAACAAAAACAAACAAATCCAGGGCAGTGTTTTGTTTTTAAAATGAATCTGATTGGTTCTGAGGAGTTTTAGACACACAGTAATGACAGCTTTGACGACCGTGAAAATCTCCCAGTACCATGATTATAAAGGAAACAGGCAACCAGGAAGTGTGGAGATCACAGCAGAATTACAGCTACTTCAAAGCAAAAACGAACAATGAGGACATGAAACCAGTACTGCAGTAAGGTAAAGGAAGCTATTAAGCTAAAAAAAAAAAAATTCCTTTAGTGACCCTTTAATTTTAAGACATTTTATCCAGCTAAGTACCCATTAATACTGCTGGGGTCTTCTTCATTGAAATATGCATCTTACATGGAGTGTGATACTGCCTACTGCTCCACCAAATAGTATCTGATGCCTCGTACACATGACCAGTTTTCCCGTCGAAAAAACTGTGATGGCCGGGAATTCTGACCGCGTGTATGCTCCATCGCAGTTTTTCAGATGGGAAAACTGCCGGAAAAAAAAGAGAGAGCAGGATCTCTTTTTTTCCCATCAGAAAAAAAATCCTAGCAGGAAAACCGTTCGCCTGTATGCTTTTCCGACGGGGAAAAAACTGCGCAGGCTCGGAAACAATTCAACGCATGCTCAGAAGCATTGAACTTAATTTTCTTGGCTCGACCTATTCTTTTACGTCACCACGCGCTTGACAGTCAAAATTTCACCGAACGCGTGTGATCGTGTGTATGCAAGGCAGGCTTGAGAAGAATTCCGTCGGGAAAACCAACGTTTTTTTTTCAGACGGGAAAACCGCTCGTGTGTACGGGGTATGAGTCTTCTTTGCCATTCAGCTGCCTTTTCCCCTGTGCAATTCCTGTGCTGCTATGCTTTATTGTCTGTTTTACAAATCCCTTTCTGACATGCATTTTATCTTCCCCTACTTGTTCTCTGTACTGGCAATGTGCATCTGCTGCTCTCCGATGGTCGTGGGCACACTCTGTTTCTGTGTAATCAGCTGAAGCTGGAGGATGATGTGTGATGGAGCACGTGCTGTGCTTTCTAGCCAGGGGGCTTGGCACTTCTGTGGAAGCCTGCAGTAGGCAGAGGAAAGGCAGTGTGATGCGCATTGTGCTTCATAGGCATCAGGGTATGGGGTATGCTCAGCAACTAATGCATGCTCTATATACAGGTGGTTCTCAAAAAATTAGCATATTGTGATAAAATTCATTATTTTCTGTAATGTACTGATAAACATTAGACTTTCATATATTTTAGATTCATTACACACAACTGAAGTAGTTCAAGCCTTTTTATTGTTTTAATATTGATGATTTTGGCATACAGCTCATGAAAACCCCAAATTCCTATACCAAAAAATTTGCATATCATGAAAAGGTTCTCTAAACGAGCTCTTAACCTAATCATCTGAATCAACTAATTAACTCTAAACACCTGCAAAAGATTCCTGAGGCTTTTAAAAACTCCCAGCCTGGTTCATTACTCCAAACCGCAATCATGGGTAAGACTGCCGACCTGACTGCTGTCCAGAAGGCCATCATTGACACCCTCAAGCAAGAGGGTAAGACACAGAAAGAAATTTCTGAACGAATAGGCTGTTCCCAGAGTGCTGTATCAAGGCACCTCTGTGGGAAGGAAAAAGTGTGGCAGAAAACGCTGCACAACGAGAAGAGGTGACCGGACCCTGAGGAAGATTGTGGAGAAGGACCTATTCCAGACCTTGGGGGACCTGCGGAAGCAGTGGACTGAGTCTGGAGTAGAAACATCCAGAGCCACTGTGTACAGGCGTGTGCAGGAAATGGGCTATAGGTGCCGCATTCCCCAGGTCAAGCCACTTTTGAACCAGAAACAGCGGCAGAAGCGCCTGACCTGGGCTACAGAGAAGCAACACTGGACTGTTGCTCAGTGGTCCAAAGTACTTTTTTCGGATGAAAGCAAATTTTGCATGTCTTTCGGTAATCAAGGTGCCAGAGTCTGGAGGAAGACTGGGGAGAGGGAAATGCCAAAATGCCTGAAGTCCAGTGTCAAGTACCCACAGTCAGTGATGGTCTGGGGTGCCATGTCAGCTGCTGGTGTTGGTCCACTGTGTTTTATCAAGGGCAGGGTGAATGCAGCTAGCTATCAGGAGATTTTGGAGCACTCCATGCTTCCATCTGCTGAAAAGCTTTATGGAGATGAAGATTTCATTTTTCAGCACGACCTGGCACCTGCTCACAGTGCCAAAACCACTGGTAAATGGTTTACTGACCATGGTATTACTGTGCTCAATTGGCCTGCCAACTCTCCTGACCTGAACCCCATAGAGAATCTGTGGGATATTGGGAAGAGAAAGTTGAGAGACGCAAGACCCAACACTCTGGATGAGCTTAAGGCCACTACCGAAGCATCCTGGGCCTCCATAACACCTCAGCAGTGCCACAGGCTGATTGCCTCCATGCCACGCCGCATTGAAGCAGTCATTTCTGCAAAAGGATTCCCGACCAAGTATTGAGTGCATAACTGAACATACTTATTTGAAGGTTGACTTTTTTTTTATTAAAAACACTTTTCTTTTATTGGTCGGATGAAATATGCAAATTTTTTGAGATAGGAATTTTGGGTTTTCATGAGCTGTATGCCAAAATCATCAATATTAAAACAATAAAAGGCTTGAACTACTTCAGTTGTGTGTAATGAATCTAAAATATATGAAAGAAAAGAATGAACTTTATCACAATATGCAAATTTTTTGAGAACCACCTGTAGTTGGGATGCCCTTGATATCCCGTTCCTCTCTACGTTTAAAGATAAGGGAATTTCTATTATGCCGCGTACACACGATCGGAATTTCCGACAATAAAGCCTCGTACACACGATCGGATATCTGATGGAATCTAATCCGATGGATTTTTTCGTTGGATATCCGATGAAGCTGACTTTCATCAGTCTTGCCTACACACCATCAGTCAAAAATCGTGGCAAAACGCGGTGACGTAAAACACTACGACGTGCTGAGAAAAATGAAGTTCAATGCTTCCGAGCATGCGTCGACTTGATTCTAAGCATGCATGGATTTTTGACTGATGGACTTCCACACAGACGATCGTTTTTTTTTTATCCATAGGGAAAATTTTAAATATGTTCTATTTTTTTTTTCACCGATGGAAAACAAACGATGGGGCCCACACACATTCGGTTTTCATCGGACAAACCGATCGTGTGTACAGGGCTTAAAAATGTTCGATGTGAGCTTTTGGTTGGAAATTCCGACCGTGTGTAGGCTTTATCGGACTTTTTCTGTTGGAATTTCCGACAAGAAAAATTTGAGAGCTAGTTCTCAATTTCTCCGACATGAAAAATTCTTGTCGGAAATTCCGAACGTGTGTATGCAATTCCGACGCATAAATCCATGCATGCTCGGAATCAAGCAGAAGAGCCGCACTGCCGATTGAACTTCATTTTTCTCGGCTCGTCGTACGTGTTGTACGTCACCGCGTTTTTGACGGTCGTAATTTTGTGTGACTGTATGTATGCAACTCAAGTTTGAGCCAACATTCCGTCGGAAAAAAATCCACGGTTTTCTTGTCGGAATCTCCAATCGTGTGTACGCGGCATAACTCTCTTCAGCATGTAATAAACTATTAGCTGCAGTTGATTTTCTATATAAATAGTTAGAAGAGCCGGCAACACTAAAATCCTTGAAGTGTCGTTTATTGGTACATCAGAGTGACAGTAAAACAATAGCGCTGACGCGTTTTGGCAATAGTCTTAGTCGTAGCTAATTTGAAATAGATATGGCAAGATATATACAGTACACATACACCTACACAGACTCCACCGTTGAACAATTAGCATATCAAATTGATACCACATATAATTAACATATTTTGTTGATTCCACCACTCATTCAAGTGGATGGTGACTACACCTGTTTTTGCCAGAAGAAAAAAGGGGATAAAAAATGTTGGGCCAAAAAATAAGAAAAGTGTGAAAAAAAGGTTATTATAGAAATTGCTGCATAAGATGTTTAACCACTTGCTTACTGGGCACATAAACCCCCTTCGTTCTCAGGCGAAATTTTAGCTTCCGGCACTGTGTCGCTTTAACTGACATTTGCGCGGTCGTGCGATGTGGCTCCCAAACAAAATTGACGTCCTTTTTTCCCCACAAATAGAGCTTTATTTTGGTGGTATTTGATCACCTCTGCGGTTTTTATTTTGTGCGCTATAAACAAATAAAGAGCGACAATTTTTTTTTTACTTGTTGCTATAATAAATCTCCCATTTTTTAAAAAAAAATTGCAATAAGCGACTGGTTTGCGCAAAAGTTATAGCGCCTACAAAATGGGGAACAGAATTATGATTTTTTTTTCATTATTTCTTTTTTTACTAGTAATGGCGGCGATCTGCGATTTTTATTGGGACTGCAATATTGCGGCGGACGTATCGGACACTTTTGACACAAATTTGGGACCATTCACATTTATACAGCGATCATTCCTTTAAAAATGCACTAATTACTGTATAAATGTGACTGGCAGTGAAGGGGTTAACACTAGGGGGTGAGGAAGGGGTTAACTGTGTATCCTGGGTGTGTTCTAACTGTGTGGGGGGAGGGGGGTGACTGGGGGAGGTGACCGATGCTATGTCCCTATGTACAAGGGACACAGATCGGTCTCCTCTCCTCTAACAGCACGTGGAGCTCTGTGTTTACACACAGAGCTCCACGTCCCTGCTGTTACCGGCTGTGTTCCCGACGATCGCGTGTACCTGGCGGACATCGCGGCCGCCAGGTACACGCATCGGGTCCCCAGCGATGCGGCGGCACAGTGGTTACCCGCCGCGCGCCCCCCAGTGGCGCGCACGGGTAATGCATTTAAAATGATGTCCAAAGACATCCACTTGGCACCTGAGAACCGCGCTGTTGACGTCTTTTGTCAATAGCGCGGGTCTCAAGTGGTTAAACATTGTTCTTCCAAAAAATGGAAGAGAGGAAAAAAAAGAAAAGATATATATATATATATATATATATATATATATATAGAGCATAATGGCCAGAGGTGGGGGGGTGCCCGAGAGCCTTGGTAATACTCGGAAAGGCCTGAGGACAGCTCGGCTAAAGTCGGAAAACCTCGCAAACAGGTTATTTCCAAGCATTTTTGAACGGCTCTGATCGGCTCCGGCGCCCCCCACCTAAGGCCGAACGCGGTACTGCACACCACTGTGGCTTGAATCCTGCTCATTTTGCGAGACAACACTCGCAAACCGAGTCAGGATTTTTTTTAAATACATCGCTTGTATTGCGAAAACGCTCGTTAACCGCGTTACTCGCAATCCAAGGTTTCACTGTATTCTTAAGTCAAAAATACTTAATAGTGACACAATGTAAGAGCAAAATAAGTGACAGAACTACTATTGAAAGATTATGTTAAAAATAAACAATTAACCAGAAGTGGCAGGAAAGAGATAAAAAAAAACAGGCACAGAAAGAGCTCACTAGAAACAGCTTTGCCCACAGCTTCTACTGGCCACACATAGGACCAATGTCACTAATTATTTTCAGTCCTGTGTTGGCAGATTGGAGACACAACTGAGGCCTTTGCCCAATTTGGATGAGCCCTTCCAGAGGGGGGTAGTAGATATTATCGGGCCCTGTGCATACCCAGCAATTCAGAGAAACATCTCATACTTACCAAAGTAGATTATGCTACCCGGTACCCAGAGGCAGTAGCCCTGAGCTCTACTTGGGCAAACAAGGTTGTGGGCGCACTGTTGGGCATTCAGGTAGGGGTGCGCACTGATACGGCGGCGCAGCGTATCGTTTTTACGCTACGCCTCCAAAAATTACTGGAGCTACGCTGCATTCACGAAGCATTTGCTCCGTAATTTGCGGCGGCGTTTCGTAAAAGGGGCCGGCGTAAGCGTGCATAATTTAAATGATCCCGTAGGGGGCGTGGATCATTTAAATTAGGCGCGTTCCCGCGTCGAACGTACTGCGCATGCTCCGTCGGGAAAATTTCCCGACGTGCATTGCGGTAAATGACGTCGCAAGGACGTCATTGACTTCGACGTGAACGTAAATGGCGTCCATCGGCATTCACGAACGAGTTACGCAAACGACGCAAAATTTGAAAATCGCCACGCGGGAACGACGTCCATACTTACCATTGGCTGCGCCTCCTATTAGCAGGAGCAGCCTTACGGCGAAAACGACGTACGCAAACGACGTAAAAAACGAGCGCCGGCCGCACGTACGTTTGTGAATCGGCGTAAGTATGCAATTTGCATACTCTACGCTGACAACTATGGGTGCACCACCTAGCGGCCAGCGTCAGATTGCACCCTAAGATACGACGGCATAAGAGTAGGGTGCCCACGTGTCCCGGATTGCCCGAGACTGTCCCGCAATTGACATGTCTGTCCCTGGTCCCGGGCACCTTCATTCTGGGACAATACAATGTCCCTGAATGAAATAGAGAACACAGCCACCCCCTACTAACTAATAACTACATTTCCGGAACTGGTTGCTAGGTCCAGCGCTGCCTGGCATCTTGCAACCAGTGATAATTTACTCTCAGACAGTGAGACCGGGAGCGAGGCCTGCGCCTAGTGCAGCACTGCTGTCCCCATCCACCTCGGCATCTCCTCCTTCTCCGGCACCCAGCGGCAAACAGAAGGGGACTGGTGTGATCTTCACTCACCAGATAGTGACACCACTCCTTACCGTCTATGCACGTGGCTCATGCAGAGGGAGTGACAGCAGCACGGCATCTGGTGGCAGGCTATGGGTTGGAAGCGGCACTGCATCTGGTGGCAAGGGGCACATTCACCTGACAAATAACCCGCTGCCAAATTCCCCATCAACCCCGAAACTACATTTCCCCCTGTCCCCCTCATCTTCTTTGGGGGAAGGTGAGAGAGGGGGTGTGTCCCTGAATGGCAGTTTGGAAATGTGGTCACCCTACATAAGAGACTTATGCCAGTCGTATCTTAGGCTACAGTCGGCGTATCGAGCTTTCTGAATACAAAAAGTAGATATGCCGGCGCTACTTAGCAATTACGCTGCGTATCTATGGATACTAGGGTTGCCACCTCATCCCTTTAAAACCGAACACATATTAATTACACAGGTTCTGTGGCTAATTAAGGTGGTAATTAGACTCATTTGGTGCCTTACCTGCATTAAATCAGCCACAGAACCTGCGTAATTCATATGTGTTCGGTTTTAAAGGGATGAGGTGGCAACCCTAATGGATACGCAGGCGTAATTACTTTCTGAATCTACCCCAAGGTTGTGTTCACCTTATGAAAACTTTCTCAGGGCTGCAGTTCCTTTGAGCTCCACAAGGTGGTGATCTCACTTATACTGTGTCAGAAAGTCTCTATGGAATACAGACAGGAAGTGATGTCAGGTATAAATATGAAGTTCCGGGTGAGAGGGGAGTCAGGAGGAAGTAGAGAGGAGACATTGCTGGAAGTGGCAGCAGAGGAGGTAATAAGATCTTATTTTCTATTTACACCCAGTAACCCCGTCATGTCCGTCCTCTTCCTCCATAGTCACTGTGACGTCTTTTATCTCCAGCAGATAATGCTACACACAAATATTGGGCTAGATTCAGATAGCCCGCCTTAAGTTTGTGCGGGAGTAGCGTATCTCAGATACGCTACGCCGCCGTAACTTAGTGAGGCTGGGGCTGGATTCACAAAGAACCTGTGCCCTAAGTTACGGCGGGGTATCGTAAATCTGCCGGCGTAAGCGCTCCGAATTCAAATTGTGAAGAGGTGGGCGTGTTTTATGTAAATAAAACATGACCCCAGGTAAGTGACGTCTCTAACGAACGGCGCATGCGCCGTCCGTGAACGTATCCCAGTGCGCATGCTCCTAATCACGTCGCAAATAGTCAATGCTTTCGACGTGAACGTAATTTATGCAAAGCCCTATTCGCGAACGACTTACGCAAACGACGCAAAATTCAACGCTGTCCCGACGTCCATACTTAACATTGGATACTCCTCATATAGCAGGAGTAACCTTATGCCGGAAAAAGCCTTACGTAAACGACGTAAAAAAATCCGCCGGGCGCACGTACGTTTCTGAATCGGCGTATCTAGCTCATTTGCATATTCTACGCTGAAATCAACGGAAGCGCCACCTAGCGGCCAGCGTAAATATGCACCCTAAGATACGACGGCGTAAGAGACTTACGTCAGTCGTATCTTGGCAAAATTCCGGCGTATCTTGCTTTCTGAATACAGAAAAAAGATACGACGGCGCATCGTAGAAGTTACGCTGCGTATCAACAGATACGCCGACGTAACTTCTTACTGAATCTGGCCCATAGTGTGGAAACCTAGATTAAACCCTTCAGGGTCAGAACATTTCGCCCACTTACAGGGTCGGAATATTCTCTTCATTTTAGAGATGTGTCACCTTCTCACTGGAGATAATGGGCCAGATTCACGTAGCTCAGCGGATCTATAGATCCGCTCGATCTACGTGAATTAAGATCCGCTCCCGCAAGTTTAGGAGGCAAGTGGCTAATTCACAAACCACTTACCTCCAAACTTGCGACGGCGGATCCTAAATCCCCCGGCGGAATTCTAATTCCGCGGCTAGGGGAGTGTACTATTTAAATCAGGCGCGTTCCCGCGCCGATTTAAATGCGCATGCGCCGTCCGGGGAATTTCCCGGCGTGCATTGCTCCCACTGACGTCACTAGGACGTCAGTGGTTTCGACGTGAGCGGGACTTGCGACGCGAGTGTTCGTGAATCGGCGTACGCAAACGACGTTGGAAAATTCAAATTCGACGCGGGAACGCCAGCTATACTTAACATTGGCTGCGCCTGCTAAAAACAGGGGTAAGTATACGACGGGAAAACCGCTACGGAAACGACGTAAGAACACTGCGACGGGTCCGCGTACGTTCGTGAATTTGCGTATCTCGCTGATTTACATATTATTTATCGTAAATCAGCGGGAACGCCCCCGGCGCCATTTTTAAGTGGAAAATAAGATCCGACAGTGTAACACATTGTAACACTGTCAGATCTTAGCCCTATCTATGCGTATCTGATTCTATGAAT
The DNA here is from genome assembly GCF_905171775.1 of Rana temporaria. Taxonomy (NCBI): domain Eukaryota; kingdom Metazoa; phylum Chordata; class Amphibia; order Anura; family Ranidae; genus Rana; species Rana temporaria. The sequence continues at coordinate 13,592,771 of NC_053492.1, forward strand.
CAGGCGCATAGATAGGACCAGTGTAAGTCAGAGATACGATGGTGTATCTGTAGATAATACACCGTCGTATCTCTTTGTGAATCTGGCCCGAGATGAACATTCCTGGGTTCCGTGTGAGACGGGCTCACAGAACAGAACTAAAGTTCAGATGCCGAATCTGAACCCCATTGAAGACAATGGAAGCCGAATGTCAAAAAACAGTAATGGCCGTTTTCTAGGCTAATAGGCAAGAGATTGTCAGACAAATGAACATGCGATCAGTCATTTCCCCCCCTGACTGGACCGGGAGCTATGTGTTTACACACACAGCTCCCGATCCTCGCTCTGTAACAAGCGATCGCGGGAGCCCGGCGGTGATTGCGTCGGCACCTGGGGCACGCGGCCCCTAATGGCTGGAATGCGAAATGACGTATAGCTACGTGATTTCGCGCAGCTGAGCCGACCTGCCGCCGTATAACTGCGGCAGCTGGTCGGCTAATGGTTAAAAAAAAAAAAAAACGCGACCTCGGTTTACCAGCAAAGTGTTTACATCTGCTGGCGCCAGAAGTGACATTATGACGTCGCTTCCGGTCTCTGAAGTTAAAAAGATGGCCAGGGACCGTCTGGTCCGCAGTTACTTTTTTGGTAAACCGCCGCTGCCAGAAGATTCATTCGCACGGGCGAGCCAGGAGGGCATGCAGGGGGGGGGAGGGGGGCTTCGCTATGATGGCTTTTATTTTGCAGGGTGGGTCTGTTGTCTGGAGCTCTGTGGGTGGAGTCATGGTGTCAGTAGACTCCCCGCCCACCTCTACACTCCCCTTGTCAACAAGCATTTTCTCCTGTGTATTCCTTACACTAAATTCTGCTATGATCACTAACATCCAGCGAAACCGCAGAAAAATAACCACAACGTCAGAAAAGCAGTGGATGTGAGAATTAAAAAATAACGCCTGTCTCCAGGCTAGTGCATGAGATATGTAAATAACCTGTCACTCACAGCAAGGGGGCGGAATGGACCAAGATTTTTCTTTGTAAGTCCGCTTTATCTCACTGAACAATAAAAGAGGATTGCTCAGAGCTGGAATAACTGGCCCGGATTCAGAAAGAATTGCGTTCTATTTGCGGAGGCGCAGGGCAACGATTTTTCCCTGCGCCCCCGCAAATATTTTGTGCTGCCCTCGATTCACGGAGCAGTAGCTCCGTAAATTGCGAGGGCGAGCCGGCAAAATTGCCCGGCGTAAGCGCGCGCAATGTAAATGATCCCGCCGGGGGCGGGAATCATTTAAATTAGGCGCGCTCCCGCGCCGAGCGTAGAGCGCATGCTCCGTCGGGAAACTTTCCCGACGTGCATTGCGGCAAATGACGTCGCAAGGACGTCATTTGCTTCAAAGTGAACGTGAATGGCGTCCAGCGCCATTCACGATTCACTTACGCAAACAACGTAAAATTCGAACGTCGCGACGCGGGAACGCCGGGTATAGTTTAGCATTGGCTGCCCCTGCTATTAGAAGGGGCAGCCTTACGCTAAACACGCCGTACGGAAACGACGTAACTTGCGTACGCAGGGGGGGCGCAACATTGTGAATCGGCGTAAGTATGCAATTTGCATACTACACGCTGATCACAATGGGAGCGCCCCCTAGCGGTCATCGCAAGAACGCAGCCAAAAACCTGCGTGGCATAAGAGCCTTATGCCACGCAGATTTTAGGCTGCAGTCGGCGTAACGAGTTCTCTGAATCAGGAGAACTCGTTACGCCGGCGCAAGTCAGCAATTGCGCTGCGTAACTATGGTTACGCAGGCGCAATTGCTTACTGAATCTGGGCCACTGTTTGTGGCAAGACTGGGCACAGATGACAGGAAATCTTTTACTCTACATTGTGACCGCAAAAAAATAAATAAAAGATTCGGGTTTACATCCACTTTAAAGATGTTTTAAATATGCTGCACTTAGAGGGCGCCGTTCTCTTTCTTCTTGTTTATTCTCAGAGCCTCTTCTATCTTTTTGGACTGGCAGCCATCTACTAACTCAGCAACTTTCCTTTATCCCTCCTCACATGGATTATATACCATATATGGACTCATGGTGATCTTAACCCCTTCCCTGCCCATCCACTTTCCATTTATATATTTTATTGTTCTTTTTAGACAGCTATATCCAGAGTGCGCCATATCAACCCACTGTTTTTTGTTTTAAGGGGGTCGTTATTGGCTCTCCTCCTCCTGATCCATTTCAGGCCACATATCCTCAACATGGGGGGGATCCCTGGCAAAACACCTTTAGGTAGATTCACACACATTGGCCTAAACTTGCGGCGGCGTAGCTTAGCGTGTTTAGGCTACGCCGCCGTAAGTTAGCTAGGCAAGTACATGATTCACAATGTACTTGCCTGCTAAGTTACGGCGGCGTAGCCTAAAGCGGCCGGGCGTAAGGGCGCGTAATTCAAATGTGTGTAAGGGGGCGTGTTTTATGTTAATGGGGCTTGACCTTACGTTTGACATTTTTTTTTTTTTAACTGCGCATTCGCCGGGTGCCTACATTTCCCAGTGTGCATTGCGGCCAAGTACGCCGCACGGGCCTATTGATTTCGACGTAAACAACGTAAATCCCGATTCACGGACGACTTAGGCAAACGACGTAAAAAATTTGAATTTCGACGTGGGAACGGCGGCCATACTTGACATTACTATTCCAACTAGGGCCTAGCTCTAACTTTACGCGGCCAATCTCTTACGTAAATGGCGTAAAAGTACTGCGTCGGCCGGGCGTACGTTCGTGAATCGGCGTATCTACTAATTTGCATATTCTACGCCGACCGCAATGGAAGCGCCACCTAGCGGCTATCCGAAATATTGCAACCTAAGATAGGACGGCGCAAGTTTAAGTGTTTAAGCGTATCTCTGATTGAGAATACACTTAAACATAAGTCGGCGCAGATTCTGAGTTAGGTCGGCTTATCTACTGATAACTGCGTGGGAGCAAGTGTGATTTGAGCCGCGCAAGTACTGATTTGCTCCCAGGCAAATTTGCGGCTGATTCTGTAATCCAGTTAAGCCTGAAATTCTGCCATTTTCCCGCGCACGCAGCCTCGCTGCTCCGGCGCAATTATTGCGCAATTTTGCGCGGGGTGTAAGTTGCGCCTTCATGGAATTCCCTCAGCGAATATGCAAATTAGGTACTGCCGATGATTCAGAAACATGCGCGTGTGATGCGCATCTTGCGCTGGAAGCGCGCAAGCTTTTTTCCCCGGGCAAACTTGCTCCTGCTAAAAGCAGGGGCAAGTTAGCAAAAGATGGCCAAATCTCATCTGCAGGAGCGCGCAACTTCAGCAGCACCTAGACAGACGAGCTGAACAAGCAGAGCACCCACATTTTCGGGACCTCACATCTGTGCACCAACATGCCAGGGGCAGCTATGGTTCTTGATATTCTATTGACTGAGCCGACTCGTAGGAGGGCACGGGAGAGGATTTACAGAGGGCGCTACAACCTTTTTGAGATGAGTGATAATGAGGTGTATCGCATGTTTCGCTTCAGCCCTGAAGTCATCCTTGAGTTGGTAACAATCCTGCAGGATGACATCAGCAGCCCGACCCATCGGGGACAGGCAGTGCAGCCACTGGTGAAGGTAGTGGCAACCCTTCATTTTTTGGCAAGTGGCTCATTTCAGCGCACAGGTGGAATGGTGGCGGGGATGTCCCAATCCAGCATGAGCAGGTGTGTGCACCAAGTGATCCCTGCAATACTCAGACGCATGGGCACACAATTTATCAAACCAACCACGGCTGACCTGCGGCAGAAGGCAATCAGTGATTTTTATGAAATATCCAGATTCCCACGCACTGTGGGTGCAATAGATTGTACCCATGTGGCACTACGCCCCCCCCCGGCACCTCGAGCATATCTACTGCAACAGGAAGCATTGGCATTCGATAAATGTGCAGGTGATTGTGGATGCACATGGCCTCATATGGCATGTCCGTGCCAAACACCCAGGGTCAAGCCATGACAGTTTTATTTACCGACACAGCCCCATCCCAACAGAGTTTGACCAGAACATGTATGGAGACAGCTGGCTGATTGGTGAGTGACATGGGTGTCAGGTATGACTGCCCCCCCCCCCCCCCATGATGCAGACATCACAAGGGGCACATGCACGACTAACATCCTCCTTTTCCCTTCCAGGTGACTCTGCATATGCCCTGGGACCTCACATGATGACCCCATTTCGTAACCCTCAAACACCAGGAGAGGAAAGATTTAACGAAGCCCATGCACGTACCCGTGCGGTGGTGGAGCGCACATTTGGCATCCTTAAATCTCGATTCAGATGTCTGGATAAATCAGGGGGGACCCTGTTGTATTCACCCAACTTTGTGTGCCAAATCATCGGGGCATGTTGTATTCTCCACAATTTTGCTGAGAGAAGGGGCATGCACATTGAGCTACGCAATGACCTTACCCCCGAACCATGCAACCCCCCCCCCCCCAAGAAACACTACCGGATCTTCTGAGGGAAGAGCAATCCGGAATGGTCTTGTGGAACGTCTCTTTGCACATTAAACACACCCTGATCTTGTCACAAGTATAATGCATGTATGCACACCACTGTAGTCCCTAGCACACACACGACACATGCACCCCAAATTGGATTAGACCCAACAATACCCCATGGTATTAGGGAGCAGCAACGCCGCATCAAGGCTCCAATTATGTTGCTGTCCATTCATACACCTTTCACATGGCAGAGGGTGACACCCCTTTTCCAGCAGGAGTGCCACCCCCCCCATTCACACACCAGTCACACTGTAGTATACACTCCTCACCGTGTGTAGGGACTACAAATAAATATAAAAGCTCATATTCTGAGCATATATAAAAAAAAAATAAAGCTCATATTCTGAGCATATATAAAAAAAAAAAAAAAAAACTCATATTCTGAGCATATAATAATTGTAGAAATTATATAATTTTTTGGATTTCTTCTTTGGGCCAAGGGTGCCCCGGCTCTGGCTCCTCAATCTCCGTGGTGCGGAGGAGGCATGGGGTGGGGATGGAGGGGGGAGGAGCATCAACCCCTACTTCCAGACTCCTCGCAGGTGGTGGCTGCATGCCCTCCATGGCGTTGGCCAGGCGGGCGAGGATGGTGTTGGTCTGGGCCAACATCCGCATTTGGCGGGTGGTGGTGTTCCGATGATGACGGCGGGTAACTCTCCCCTCCTCCCGCACTGCAGCGGTGTTGGCCTGTACGGCAGCGGTGTTGGCCTCCACCGCAGCTGCCATCCTGCTTAATAAAGCGGGGGCGTTCTCCTGAGCCACCAAGCAGGTGACTATGGCCTTGGAGTTGCCACTTATTTCCGCCAGGCTCTGTGAGACATGTTTGTCCCGGTCTGCATGCAGGGTGAGGGCATGCTGCACAGAGGTGGAGGTGGATGCCATGCTGTCCGCCAGACGTCGAACATCTCCCACCATGGCCCCTATATGGCGGGTCTGCAGGGCCTGCTCCTCCAGCAGTCCGTCACAGAGGCTGGAGGATATATGCCTTGTTTTGGACAGAGCCTTCCTGGGAGGAGAGGCTCGGGCACGGACAGAGGGAGAAGGGGAGGGGTCCACAATGGAGGGGCTTGCCCTGGAGGGGCTTGCCCTGGAGGGGGATGACGTGCTGGGCGGGGGGTGGTGGGTTGATCAGGGATGGTGGTATCCTCCTGGAGGGAGCCAGAGTCCTCCTGGATGAGGAAAAAGGAATCCTCCTCCAAAACCACTTCCTCAACCATACTTGGCCCCGGTAGGATCTCTTCCTGGACCAGCATTGCCATAATGTCCATGGGGCCTGACTGGACCCCTGGCTCCGGTATGGATGGCGTGGGTCGCCCCGCAGCCGAAGACGGCCCAGCTTCATCATCCTCATCACCACCTGTGGATGACACCAAAACGAAAGATTTTGCTGGTGCAACACACTGCTCACATGTTCACTTCTACCCCCTCCCATGATGCACAGCAGATATGAAACAAAAATAATAGTTCCATCTTCACTTCTACCCACAAATATGTTCACTTCTACCCCCTCCCATGATGCACAGCAGAAATGAAACAAAAATAATAGTTCCATCTTCACTTCTACCCACAAATATGTTCACTTCTACCCCCTCCCATGATGCACAGCAGATATGAAACAAAAATAATAGTTCCATCTTCACTTCTACCCACAAATATGTTCACTTCTACCCCCTCCCATGATGCACAGCAGATATGAAACAAAAATAACTTACCAGTCCCCAAGTTCCCAACAGTGGAGTCGTACCCTGCAAGTCCCTCCACCTGCTCAAAAGTTTGGGCAATAAGCTCCTCCTCCTGATTTAGGCGGATCTTACATTGTGGTCCACCTCCCGTGCCACCGGTATGTTTTCGGATAAGAGCCAGTTTATCCCGGACCCTGCGCCTCATGTCATTACGTTTTTTCTGGATGTCATCCCAGGAACGCTCTTCATTACCCAGGGCATTGATGTCCAGGGCTATGGCTTCATAGATAGCCCTCCTTTGGGCAACGGTGGTGTTTGCCCGCTGGGCACCATATAGTACTTCTTTATGTTGCTGGAGTGCAGCAATTAGGATGTCCATCTCCGCAGCCACGAAGTTTGCCTTTCTTTTTTTAGTTCCTTTGGGAGGTGCCATCTCTTCAAAATGGGCTGAATTTCCTTGCTCAAGGGGGGTTGGAACAAGCAGGATGAAATTCAGCAAAGAACCTGCGCAAGTCTGCTCCTATTTATTTGCTCAGTGCAAGCAGCTGAGCAGGATTTGCCCTGAAAGTATGCTAGGCGCAGTTTGACGCATGCGCAGACGGCAGCGCTCTAACTGCGCATGCGCGCGCCCGGCGCAAACCTCTGCTGAGCCGAAAAATGCTCATTTACATAGGGGCACACCCACTTTCACTTGCGCGGCCTTGCGCCCTCAGCTTTGCCTTAAACAGGAGCAAATTAAATGAACAAACGATTCCTGAATCAGGTGGCAATTTGGCTAAATTGCCCCAGCGCAGAGAAATTCACCTGAGCAGCTCATGTGTAAGTAATGGGCAAATCTACCTGAATCTGGGCCCTTATTTCCTGACTACCTATGACATTTTTGCAGGCCATGAAGCACCATGACAGTGGAAACACTCACAAAATAACAATATTTTGAAAAGCAAACACCGTATGAAGCTTTACATTTAGTAAGTAAGACAGCACAGCGCACTTCACGCATGTGCAGTAGCAGCCTGGCTGTGAATTTCCATACCGACAATGCCAGCTGCAGCACCCGGCAGGGCAGTGCACACCAGCCCCCCCCCCCCCCCCCTCTATCATTTGTCAGACAATCTCTTGCCTATTAGCCTAGAAAACGGCCATTACTGTTCGGCTCCCATTGACTTCAATGGGGTTCAGATTTGGCACCTGAACTTTAGTTATGTTCTGTGGTCCCATCTCACATGGAACCCAGGAATGTTCATCTAATTTTCAGTGAGAAGGTGACACATCTCCTAAATGAGGAGAATTTTCTGGCCCCATAAGTAGGGAAATGTTTTGAACCCTGAAGGGGTTAATCTAGGTTTCCACACTATGGCCCGGATTCACAAAGCACTTACGCCGACGTATCTACAGATACGCCGCGTAAGTGTAAATATGCGCCGTCGTATCTGTGCACCGGACCCACAAACTAAGATACGACTGAAAATAGGCTTAATCCGACCAACGTAACTTGCCTACGCTGCCGTATCGTGGGCGCATATTTACGCTGGACGCATCTGGCGCTCCCATTGATTTCCTATTCAAATATGCAAATGAGGGAGATACGGCGATTCACGAACGTACTTGTGCCCGACGCAGGCTACGCGATGTGCGCGTAAGTTGTATGTCCGGCCTAAAGTTATTCCTCATAAAGCAGGTGTAACTCAGCAACAGACGTGCACAGGTCAGCTGGAGAGCAGCTGCAGCAGCACCGTTACGGACGAGCTGAGCAACCACACTTGCAGGACAACACATCTGTATGCCAACATGCCAGGGGCAGCTATGGTCATAGCACTACTATGTCCACAGGCATGGAGGAGGGCACGGGAGAGGATATATCGAACGCCCATGAACGTCTTTGGCATGGGGGAATCGGGGTGTATCGCATCTTCAGATTCAGCCCTGATGCCATCCTGGAATTAGCCACAGCCCTGCATGATGACTTCACCAGCCAGACAGATCGCTCACATGCAGTGGAGCCACTGGTCAAGGTACTGGCAACACTCCATTTCCTCGCCAGTGGATCGTTCCATTGTACAAGTGGAGTCGTGTCTGGGATGTCACAATCCACCATGAGCAGATGCGTGCACCAGGTTGTCCCCGCAATCCTCACACGAATGTCCCACCACATCATCAAACCCACCCATGATGAGCACCTGCGGCAGAAGGCAATGTAGGATTTCTACAGAATTGCCGGATTCCCACGCACCGTGGGGGCCATTGATTGCACACATGTGGCACTACGGCCCCCCGTGCCACAGAGCACATATATCGTAAGCAGTGGCATTCCATCAACGTACAGGTGATAGCCGATGCCCAATGCCTCATATGGCAGGAATGTCACCCACACATACACACCAGTCACACTGTAGCAGCACCGGGCAAACCCTGCCCCTGCAAACGGGTGTCCGGGCACCACTTCTGCACTCCTCACCGTGTGCAAAAAAAATAAAATAGGGATCATGCCCTTACCGGAGGACGGCACATACATCTGTGCCCGTCCAACCAAAACAAAATAATAAAGCTCATAATTTGAGCAAAAAAAAAAAAAGAGAGCAGTCATTTGCCCTCTCATGGGCCAGGCCTGGTGCCACGGGTACGGCTCCTCAAATGTCTGGGGGGGGGCATCAGGAGGAGGATCATCCCCTGGTCTGTCACTCCTGGCAGATGCTGGCTGCCTGCCCTCCAATGTAAGGGCGATGCGGGTGAAAACAGAGTTGGTCTCTGCCTGCATCCGCAGCTGGTGGTCTGCCGCTGGTGGCGCCTGTCTGCCTTCCCTCCGCCTCGATGGCAGCAGTATTGGCCTGGATAGCCTCCCCCAGGCTCTTCACCTCCGCCACAAGGCCTGCTGCTGTGGCCTGAAGCTCCCCAATTGCCTGGGTATGACCCTCCAGGCTGGCCTGAACATTGGAGCCCTGGTCACCAGATGGTGAGGGACCCTCTGCCACCATGTGGTGCCGCATGGCCTCCAGGGTCTGGGCTTGGTCACCCAAACATGTAACCATAGCAGCGCAGTTTGTGCTCACATCATGCATGCTGTCAGAGATTGAGGTGCTCTGCTCAGCCTGCTGTGTGAGGCACTGCCACATAGCAGCTGCGGTGCCCTGTGGCGCATCTGCTGGGCCTGCTCACTCTGCAGCCCTTCTTGGAGGGCTCCGGGTACACCCCTGGTCTTTTGTAAAGCCTTCCTGGGGGATGAAGAGGCTTGTGCCCGTCCGGACGGGGTAGCCCTGGATGGGGTAGACCGGAAGGGGGTTCCCCTGGATGGGGTAACCTGGGAGGGGGTTCCCCTGGATGGGGTAGCCCGGGAGGGGGTTCCCCTGATGGGCGGGGAGGTCTCTGAGGGTTCGGGGTAGATGGAAGCCTCCTCAAGATAGAGGCATTCCTCCTGGTGGATATCCACCGGCTCCTCCTCAACCATCTTTAGAGGAGAGGTGTGGGCACTCCCCTCCACCAATATTACCGGGCTTCCCAGGGGATCAGGCTGAGGCAGAGGATGTTCCGGGGATGGCATGTGTCGGACACCGGCAGACGACAACCCAGCTCCCTCCAGCACATCTGTGGATGACACAAAACATTCACATGTTGGTGGACCCACACACTTGTCATATATTCCCTTCCACCCCCTCACATGCTACACACCAGATGGGGGAAAAAACACACTTACCTCTCCTCAAGTCCTGGTCACCGGAGTCAAAGCCCTCCATGCCCTCCACCTGCTCCTGCCTCAGACAGCTGGCGACAACCTCCTCCTCATCAGTCAACCTCATGTGCCTCCTCATACTGGCCAGCTTATCACGGACCCGACGTCTCATGTCATTAATCTTCTTCTGTATATCGTCGGGGGTCCTGGTCTCATGCCCAAGGGCATTGACCTCAAGGCAGATGTTGGCATAAATCTCCCTCCTCCGTGCCTTGCTGGTCCGGGCACTGTGGGCATCATGGAGTTACACATCATATTTGGCTATAGCTGATGCGAGTATAGCCCTCTCCTCCCTAGAGAAATTTCTCTTCCTCCTCTCCTTAGCCATGGCTGAACAAAAGTACTTTGCTTCAGGGGGGGAAACAAGCAAACGGATGTACTTTTGCGCCAGATGGGCGTATGGCTGGGCGTATTTATGCGCTCGGCGTAACCTGGTGGGCCGGCGTATCTCAGGAAGTTGCGCCGACGTAGGTCTGAGCATGCGCACAGGGGTGCTGGGCAGGCGTCAGCATCACTGCGCATGTGCCGTTCAGGATACGCCGGGCGGAAATCACTGCACCACGCTCGGACCATCATTTGCATGGGGTCACACCCACTTCCACCTACGCCGGCTTACGCCTTCGAAATCTAAGCCACGCCGACACAGCTTTGGGAGCATTGGCTTTGTGAATCCAGTGCTTGCCTCTGTGCGCTACGTCGGCGTAGCGTAAAGAAGATACGCTACGGCGGCATAAATATGCGCCAATGTATGTGAATCCGGGCCTATATATGTGTGTATCATCATCTGCTGGGGATAAAAGACATCACAGTGACTATGGAGGAAGAGGACGGACATGACGGGGGAGTTACTGGGCCAGATTCAGAAAGGAGATACGACGGCGTATCTCCAGATACGCCGTCGTATCTCTGAGTGTGCGTGGTCATAACAATGCGACTGATTCAGAGAATCAGTTACGCATAGATTCCCCTAAGATCCGACTGGCTTAAGTGTCTTACACCGTCGTATCTTAGGCTGCATATTTACGCTGGCCGCTAGGTGGCGCTTCCGTATAGTTACGCGATGAATATGCTAATAAGATAGATACGCCGATTCAGAAACGTACGTCCCGCCGGCGCATTTTTTTACGTTAGGCTTTTTTCGGTGTAAAGTTACCCCTGCTATATGAGGCGTAGCTAATGTTAAGTATGGACGTCGTTCCCGCGTCGAGTTTTGAAAATTTTACGTCGTTTGCGTAAGTTGTTCGCGAATAGGGCTGTACGTAAGTTCCGTTCACGTCTAAATCAATGACGACTTGCGGCGTAATTTCAAGCATGCGCACTGGGATTTTTTGCCCCCTCAAGCAAGCAATGTATTCGCTCTACTTCCTCCCGACTCCACTCTCACCTGGGACTTCTTATTTATACCCAAAATCACTTCCTGTCTGTATTCCATAGAGACTTTCTGTCACAGTATACGTGAGATCACCACCTTGTGGAGCTTAGAGGAACTTCAGCCTTGAGAAAATTCTCAAAAGGTGAACACAACCTCCATTGTGCCACGTTGCTGCAGGACAGTTTTGTGTTTTTCGCCTACTATCCTATTGTATCTGCATCCCACAGGCAGTGAGGTACTAATGGCTGGAACACTCTCTGGGTTCCATCACCAAGTACTGCAATTATACCAGGCTGTTTGGGAGAAGTGATCTCCTTTCTAATAGTAAAAGTATAACTCCGACATCAGCAGAGAGGCAGCGGGAGTGTAGGATCGCTCACACAGCCCATTGGTCTGCAGGTGGTAGGGAGTGGCCATGCACCTGCATCTTCTGACACAGACATTCCATCAAGTGAGTCATAAACTGCGTAGTGGTATCTATGAGCATTTCCTGGGGAAAACATGACTCCAGCAAAGATGCTCAACAGTGCGCCCACAACCTTGTTTGCCCAAGTAGAGCTCAGGGCTACTGCCTCTGGGTACCGGGTAGTATAATCTACTTTGGTAAGTATGAGATGTTTCCCTGAAATGCAGGGTATGCACAGGGCTCAATAAAATCCACTGCCACCCTCTGAAAGGGCTCGTCAAATTTGGGCAAAGGCAAAAGTTGTGTCTCCAATCTGCCAACATGCAACACAGGACTAAAAATAATTAGTGTCATATGCGTGGTCAGTAGAAGCTGTGGGCAAAGCGGGCCTTCATTTTTTTTGTATCCCCAAGTGTCGGTGAGAGGGATCGCATGAGAAGTTTGCAACAACTGTTCGTGGTCCTTGTGGGGTACTACCAACTGCCACTCTGTCAATCCTTCCTCAGAGGAGATGGCCTCTCATTTTAGACCAGTGGTGGCTGGTGCTCAAAATTTTTGGGGGGCGCAAACGAAAAAAAAAATTGCAGCCTCACTGTGCCATCAATTGTCACCACTGTGCCATGCCATCAAACGCAGACACTGTGCCATTAATTGTCACCACTGTGCCATGCCATCAAACGCAGCCACTGTGCCATCAATTGTCACCACTGTGCCATGCCATCAAACGCAGCCACTGTGCCATCAATTGTCACCACTGTGCCATGCCACCAAACGCAGCCACTGTGCCATCAATTCGCACCACTGTGCCATGCCATCAAACGCAGCCACTATGCCATTAATTGTCACCACTGTGCCATGCCATCAAACGCAGCCACTATGCCATCAATTGTCACCACTGTGCCATGCCATCAAACGCAGCCACTGTGCCACCAATTTTCACCACTGTGCCATGCCATCAAACGCAGCCACTGTGCCATCAATTCGCACCACTGTGCCATGCCATCAAACGCACCCACTGTGCCATCAATTCCTCCCTGAAAATTGTGTCCGGGTTTCAGGTGGACTGAAACCCGAACATATGATTCAAATCCCGCACTGTCCGGGTGAATCATGGACAGGTAGCAACCCTATCCAGGTAGCTATCATTAAAGCGGATGTGCCATGGGAACAAAATATTAAAAGTCAGCAGCTACAAATACTGCAGCTGCTGACTTTTAATATTAGGACACTTACCTGTCCTGGAGTCCCGCGCCGATCGCAGCAGAGCACGAGCGATCGCTCGTCACTCTGCTGCTCCCCCCGCCATCCACGCTCAGGGAACCAGGAAGTGAAGCGCTGCGGCTTCACTGCCCGGTTCCCTACGGCGCATGCGCGAGTCGCGCTGCGCCCGCCGATTGGCTCACACGCTGCGGGCGACAGACGGGATGTGACGGAATGCCCGTCTTTCGCCCGTATCGTGTGGCCGGAAGTGGGTGCAAATACCTGTCTTTAGACAGGTGTCTGCACCCCCCTCCCCCCTGAAAGGTGTCAAATGTGACACCGGAGGGGGGGAGGGTTCCGATCAGCGGGACTCCACTTTAGGGTGGAGGACCGCTTTAAGACCTAGATACAATGTCCTAAAAACACTTGTGGTACACCTCTGACATGAGTTGGTAACGTTTAACAATGGTCTGCTTAATGACCTCAAAGTCCCTTGACCCATATGTAGCGCTACCCCCGCAGGAGCCGCTGGATAGAATAGGGATGGCTTGTTACCTCTATGGCTCCGATGTCTAGGATAGTTGATGAGAGCAGCAATGATGGAATGTCCAAACAGCAGGTGTATTTTCTTGTGCTTTATTTTACCCAACACGGTAAAACAATAACTTGAGGTAGATAGGAGAAGATGGGTGAAGAGGAGAGTAGCAGATTCAGGCCTAACGGTAACAGAAGCAGTCCTGCTTCTAACGACACTTTACTTTCGTCGCCACTCCAGCCGGAGTGGGTATAGTGTACCTGGACAGGCCTCTCACACCGACCTGGCAGCCAGAGTATCACTCGGAACCTTGGAGGGAAACAAGTCTCTGCCACAGACTCTTCCCTATAGCGTAGATCATGAAGTAAATCTTCCTCAATGAATTTGTTGCCTGAATCTCCCTCAGGTAGTTCTCAGTTGGTCACCGACTGACAGGTTGCTGACATCCAACCTCTCAGTGTCCGGTTACCTTGATCCCCGATGGATTGTCGAGGCCCTGTTGGATTGCCTGCCTCCTGGCTCTCCTCAGGCTGACTCCCCACCGAACAGCCAACTCGCTTGGGATCTTCCTCAGAACCACAGCTTCAATTGCTCCGGGCCAACATGGTCCCGGAACCAAGAACACCGCGTAGCACGTGCACCCCGGCCTGGTAGGCCATATCGCCGGGGCCCGTCGTGTGTGGTCACCCTGAAGGTGGGTGCCACACCCGGAACAAGAACCCTGCCAAAAGGCGTCTGCTCCAGAAGTACTCTCCCCCAGCATGCCCCACGAGGGAAAAAACCCTCTGATTGGCTGCTGGCAAGAAGCACCTCCGCCTGGACCCCTCTGGCGCCACCTGTCACCCAGAGGTGGAATAACACCTCTGGAACACAGAATGAACCCACAGTGCAGCCCAGCCGAAGCAGAGACCCAATTTAGTCAAATCAACCGGATGAGAGCTAACTAACTCTCTCATCCCCCTTCAATTTAGAAATAGCACCTGTGCTGAAAGTACACAGGCGCTACACATGTATTCTGGATAACCCCTCCTATTCCATTATACTAATACCCCATACTCAAAAGCCCTTCCCCTTAAAACCTCCCAGTAAAGAGACGACACCTGATTTTGGAGTAAAACTTGGCCATAGCAGCCTTTTTATTAAAGTGGAGGTTCACCCGAAAACTAAATTTTTAACATGAGATTGATGCTCATTTTGTCTAGGAAAATCGGGTAGTTTTTTTTAAAATCGAAGCTGTACTTACCGTTTTAGAGATGCATCTTCTCCGCCGCTTCCGGGTATGGGCTGCGGGACTGGGCGTTCCTACTTGATTGACAGGCTTCCGACAGGCTTCCGACGGTCGCGTCACGATTTTCGGAAAGTAGCCGAACGTCGGTGCGCAGGCGCCGTATAGATCCGCACCGACGTTCGGCTTCTTTCGGCTACTCATGACGCGATGTATGCGACCGTCGGAAGCCTGTCAATCAAGTAGGAACGCCCAGTCCCGAAGACCATACCCGGAAGCGGCGGAGAACATCGCTCTCTAAAACGGTAAGTACTGCTTCGAATAAAAAAAAATAGCCGATTCCCCTTGCCAAAATGAGCATCAATCTCATGTTAAAAAAAAAAAATTCGGGTGAACTCCCGCTTTAAATAAAATAATTAACCAATTAATTATTCAAAATAATTTCCAATAAATTCCAATAATTTCAAACAACAGTTTTAACGGCAAACATAACCCAGCCTGTTGGTCTTTGACGGCACCCCCAACATTTTAATTTACCTTACCACCACTACACTGCGGGACCTTTACCATACCAGGGCCTCCAGCCGTAAAAGCTTGGAGACACCCCCTTTCCCACAGTAGACATACATTTTAGGCAAAAATTTTTTTTCCTTTACAACTCCTTTAATTAGACAGGTTCTGTGTCTGATTAAGGTGATAATCAAACTCACTTGGTGCCTGAGGCTGGGTTCACACTACTACACTACTTTCATCCTACTTTGCTCTGCTACATTGGTCCTACATTTATCCTACATTGGTCCTACAACCATCCTACTTTCATGAACAGGATACTACTTTGGTCCGACTTCAATGATATTCAATGGGCCTGAAGTAGGATCAATGTAGGACCAAAAGTAGTACAGGGAGCATTTTCAAAGTCGGACCGACTTGTGTAGGACCAGTTAAGACAGCTCTCATAGGGAAACATTGATTTTCACACGTCATGCTACATGAGGCTCCCAATGTAGGACCGTTTGTCGGACAAGTGTGAACCCAGCCTAAGGTGCCTTAGCTGCGTTTAATTAGCCTCAGAACCTGTGTAATTCAAAGGTGTTTGGGTTTAAAGGAATGAGGTGTAAAACCCCAGTTCAGGTGCGAACCAAACCAGGGGCGTTTCGGCCCAACTCTACCAGAGTGTGTTCCAGCAGTCATCACCTCACTGCCACTCTGTACAGTAGGGTGACCAGACATCCCCAGTTTCAGGGGACAGTCCCTGGATTGAGGACACTGTCCCCGGACCAAGTCTGTCCCTGGTTTTTTCCCCAGATTGGAATAGGGGGCAGGGGCAATTTCAAAGACAGTCAGTGCAGAATTAAAATAAAAAAAATGTGAATTATTTTTTCCATTATCTAAGCCCCTTTCTGATGATTATGTGCTGGTCGGAACGGAGGGAATATTTCTTCAGTTTCGGGCGCATGCCCATTCAGCTTCCCTCGCATGTTCTTCTGCCTTGGCTCAAATCCTGGCCAGCCACCTGCCTATCTCCTTGCCTTCCCTGGCGGAGTGATCTTCCTCCGCTCCCCATCCAGTAGTAGCCGGGGCCCGAAGAGTAAGACTTGAGAGGCTGTGAGGGCGGGCGGCGACGGGCAGAGAGTCGCTGATTGCCGCCATTACTAGTAAAAAAAAAAATATGTCCCCAGATTTCATTTTAAAAATCTGGTCACCTTACTGTACAGTATCCCGGATCCTGCTGGATGAGGATATAATAGGACAGTAGCCAAAATCCCGAACCTGTCCTGCAGCATTCAAGAAACCTGGCAACAATGATATGAACTTTCAAAGGGCTGCAGTTCCTCTGAGTGCCACAAGGTGGTGAACTAACTTATTCTGTGATAGGAAGTACAGTATCTATGGAATACAGACAGGAAGTGATGTCAGGTAAAGACAGGAAGTAATGTCCCCTTCTAGACAGGAAGTTCCGGGTGAGAGGTGAATCGGTACGAAGCAGAGAGGAGACGTTGCTGGAACTGCAGCAGAGGAGGTAATAAGATCTTATTTTCTATTTACACCCAGTAACCCCGTCATGTCCGTCCTCTTCCTCCATAGTCACTGCGACGTCTTTTATCTCCAGCAGATGATGATACACACATATATAGTGTGGTAAGGATTTAAGCGCTAAGTAATTTGTTTCTTTTTGTATTCATATATAGTGTGGAAATCTAGATTAACCCTTTAAGGGTCAGAACATTTTCCCACTTACGGGGACCAGATTATTCTCTTCATTTTGGAAATGTCACCATTCCACACACCACCTATTCCCCCCCAGTTCTTCAAAAATATTCTAGCAATAGCCCTCAATAATTGTTGGGTAGAAACTGTCCAGCAGCAGGACAGCAAATAAGAGGCCCAAATTGGGAGAGATGAGGAAGGGGTTTTCTAGCAATGAAAGTTAAAGTGTAGTGTCTGACAAACTGACCAATGGTAGGACTGTATGTAGTCACCTTGATTAGACTTTAAATTTGGGGACAAAAGGCAAATCTTTTCCTGTACAAAAAATGTAAGATTGGCAGCGGATATAAATGGAAACTTTTGAAAATGAGTGGCCCTGAGAATAGGGGTGGGTTAGGGGGTGGAGCATGGGATGGGGTGTGTTGTGTCATGCCAAATTGTGCTTAAAGCGGAGTTCCACCCAAAAGTGGAACTTCCGCTTAAACCACTCCTCGCCCCCTTACATGCCACATTTGGCATGTCATTTTTTTTGGGGGGGGGGGGGAGTGTGGGCTTGAGGAGTGGGACATCCTGTCCCACTTCCTCCTTCCGCCCTGTCACACTTCCTCCTTCCGCCCAGGGACCGCCTAGGCGATACGCCATATCGGCTTTGGATGATTTTATGGGAAAATTAGATGCTAATAATCTGAATATTGTCCTGACTTGGAATGTCAGCACTGAACATATTGCCTTTCTTGATTTGGATATATCCAAAGTAGGGTTGTCCCGATACCACTTTTTTAGGACCGAGTACAAGTACCGATACTTTTTTTTAAATGTATCCCCAAATGCAGCCATGTCCCCCCACAAATGCAGCCATGTCCCCCCACAAATGCAGCCATGTCCCCCCACAAATGCAGCCATGTCCCCCCACAAATGCAGCCATGTCCCCCCACATATGCAGCCATGTCCCCCCATACCTAGATGGCGTTGCCGCATCGGTTAAACAGCGTGCGGGGAACATCACAGCTTTCATTTGAATAGCTGTAGTATTCCCTGCTGCGCTGCGTATAGACACTCCCCCTTGCTCGGGATTGGACAGATCCCGAGCAAGGGGGAGTGTCTATACGCGGCGGGAAATACTACAGCTATTCAAATGAAAGCTGTCATATTCCCCGCACGCTGTTTAACCCATGCGGCAGCGTTGCGGTATGCAATGGGGGGGGTGGGGGGGGCAAGTATTCTATTTAGGTATCGGGGGTATTTGCGGGAGTACAAGTACTCCTGCAAATACTCTGTATCGGTACCGATACTGGTATCGGTATCGGGACAACCCTAATCCAAAGTTGGTAACCAAGTCAAGATGACTAATCACTTCAAGGCAACTGTTAGAAATACTTTTATCCCTATAGAGAGTTGCCACCACAGCAAGTGGTTGTGCAACATTCCTAAGGGCCAGTTTGTACGCCTGAGGTGGAATTGCACATTTGAGGACGATTACATCTCTCAATCTCAGGTTTTGGCTGACCGCTTTCTGCAGAAGGGGTATGATAAGATTAAGCTGACTGAAGAGATGGAAGTTGTCCGGAAAATGGATAGAAATAACTTGGTGGCCAATATCCCTAAGCCGGAGAAATACACTAACTCCAATATGAGGATGTTTTTGGAGTTCAATGTCCAGCACAAAAAAATTGAAAAGATCGTACAAAAGCATTGGCCAATCCTGAAGCAGGACAGAATTTGGTTTATTTTGATAGAAGTCTCACTTGGGTGGTTTGAGACAATATGTTTGGAAATTGAATCCCAATATGCCCGTCCCTTGATGTGAGACAAATTAGAAACTTAGTAGTGCCCTTTTTTTTACTGATCCCACCCCTCTATGTCCTAAATGAGGAGTGTGAGGATTTCAAAGCTCTACTTATGTGTGTTTTATTGTATTATTTGCTGCTATAAGCCGTTATCCCATCTACGACGCTGCTGATCCAAATGGCACAGTAGTGAACGATGGGATAGTTTGAGTGTGTCACTCCCTCCTTATGTATTTTTCATCATGGTATTTGAAATAGATGTGTCAATTCTGGGAAGCCATCTCCATGAAATTTAGACTGGCAAAGACGGACGACGAGTATTGATATAACACGTCCGATGCCATTGCTATAGAAACCGGCATTATGTTGGGATGGACGCCACGTGATGACGTGACACGCCTGAACGATGAAGACGAGGCTTGGTAATGTTTGCTGTGCAGATGTTGCTATGTTTCACCCAAGCTGGACACACAACTCACGGCCATTGGAGGATACAGATCATGTGACCTAAGTCACATGACTGGCCCCATCACCGCATCAGGCTGATGACGGAGGGGGAAGTGGCCACTAAGTATATTGATTAAGGAGGATATATATTACAACATGTGCCCCGTGATACGCTGAGGAAGTCCCGCCCTAGGGACGATACGCGTGCGTGTGGACGGGACCACCGTGTGACGTCATCTGTTTCATTATCCAGGGACGTGTAGAGAGATGCTGTCTGTATCAGCAGAGGCCATTATTCCTAGCACTGGGATCAGTGCTTTTTTTGTGAGTTGCCTTCCTTTAATAAATGTGATTTATTTAAGAAACAGAGAGCACTATGTTTTGTTTAATTGATTTTGCATGACTATGGACTGCCAAGATTCACTGCTACTTCATATGAATATCTGATGAACAGTTAATACAGTTTGAAGTGCCCCTGTGGGGAAAGTGTTTTTGGTGTTTTTGGTTTTTGGGTTTCTGTTGATTCAGAGACCCACTTATTGAGGTGAGCGGCCTGTATATCTGGTGATGGAAACACTCTAAGGTAGGGTTGTCGATACCGATACTAGTATCGGTATTGGGACCAATACTAAGCATTTCCCCGAGTACTTGTACTCGGGGGAAAATGCTCCGATACTTCACCCGATACCTGACTTTCCCTGTATCCTCCTCCAGTTCCCCCCATCCGTTCTGCTCACCCCCTCCACGCTCCGTGTCCCCCCTCCATGCCACTGCTATCCTCCTGGGTTCTGCTCTTCCCCACCATGCTCTGTGTCCCCCCTTCTGTACCGCTGCTATCTTCCTTGGCTCTGCGCTCCCCCTCCATGCTCCATGTCCCCCCTCCCTGCTGCTGCTCTCCCCCTCCGTGCTGCTGTTGTCCCCCTCCGTGCCGCTCCTCTCCCCCCTCCGTGCCGCTCCTCTCCCCCTCCGTGCCTCTGCTGTCCCATTCCGTGCCGCTGTTGTTCCCCAACTGTCCCGCTGCTGTCACCCTCCGTGCCGCTCCTCTCCCCCTCCGTGCCTCTGCTGTCCCATTCCATGCCGCTGTTGTTCCCCACTGTCCCGCTGCTGTCACCCTCCGTGCCGCTCCTCTCCCCCTCCGTGCCTCTGCTGTCCCATTCCGTGCCTCTGCTGTCCCATTCCGTGCCTCTGCTGTCCCATTCCGTGCCTCTGCTGTCCCCCTCCGTGCCTCTGCTGTCCCCCTCCGTGCCGCTGCTGTCCCCCTCCGTGCCGCTGCTGTCCCCCTCCGTGCCGCTGCTGTCCCTCTCCGTGCCGCTGCTGTCCCCCTCCGTGCCGCTGCTGTCCCCCTCCGTGCCGCAACTGTCCTCCTTCATGCTCCGCTCTCCCCCTCCATGCTCCGTGTCCCCCCTCCGTGGTGTCACTCTCCATGTCCTCCTCCTCCACCCCCTCTGTCAGGATGGAGAGCGGCGGTAGGAGCCGCTGAACCCGGCTCCTAACTTTTCTGAATGAACAGAGTCAGTGATCACTGACTCTGTTCATTCATATAACTGAAACATCGTAACCTGTGTAAAAAAAAAAAAAAAAGAATATACTGTCACATGGCATTTAAAAAAAAGTATCGGTATTCGGTATCGGCGAGTACTTGAAAAAAAGTATCGGTACTTGTACTCGGTCTCAAAAAAGTGGTATCGGGACAACCCTTCTCTAAGGACACTTTATCAATTTTACCTGCAAGCACTCTAATCACGTTTTGAGGAATTCATTTTTTTTCATCTGACTTCAGTTTTTGGAATCGGGATCCACTGTGGAATATACATGTTGTTGCTGCATTTGGACGTTATTTATTTTATTACCGCTGCATTATATATATATTTTGGATACATCATATCGCCTACGGCGGCTCCTCCCTGTAGGCGACCGCCTGGGACACGTGACAGGTCCCAGGAGATCGCCTGTCCAAGCGGGCAGCGCAGTGAGTGCCCGGCCGTGAAGCCGAAAGCTGTCACGGCCGGGTGCCCACAGTTAGGATGGTGGCGCCAGCGGAGAGGAGTGGAGCTCTGGGCGGCGCGTTGCTGGACAGTGGAGCAGGTAAGTGTCTGTTTATTAAAAGCCAGCAGCTATGCTTTTTGTAGCTGCTGACTTTTAATAAATATGAAAAAAAGGCTGGAACTCCGCTTTAAGTGGAAGGGGCTTACATGGGGTGTGATTAAATAGGGGGAAAATGCCTCCTTTTTTAAATCCTTATATCTTCATCCTAATATTGCAGAACCAGTACAGTCCAGATAATTATTCGCTTAGAGAACCGGCAAAGATCACATGACCACACCAATGAGGATGGAGGAGGACGACCGAAGTCACATGATTGAGAAGATACTAAACCTCACCCTGGAGATCATCTGCCTGCTGACCGGAGAGGTGAGGAGGATTCTGGGAGGTCACATGATATTACTGTTCTCTCTGTTGATAAAACACAGACCTGACCGGAGAGGTGAGGAGGATTCTGGGATTCTAACATGATATTCCTATTAATTTTCCAATACAGAGATTTCCTCCTCTGAAGTCTGGAGATCATATGACCATCACAGTGCCTCCATGTGACTCCCTAAAACCTGAGAGACACAACATGCAGAAGATTCTAGAAGTCACCAAGAAGATGATGGGGCTGCTGACAGGAGAGGTGAGTGGTGCCGGGAATTCTGGGACATTATCCAGTAACAGACAAGGGATGTGTCTGGATGGTGACTGTATCATTGTGTGTGTCAGGTTCCTATAAGGTGTCAGGATGTCACTGTCTATTTCTCCATGGAGGAGTGGGAGTATTTAGAAGGACACAAGGATCTCTACAAGGACGTCATGATGGAGAATCGGCCGCCCCTCACATCACCGGGTAAGAGGAGACTTTATAGGAGAAAGCAGTACGAAGGGTTCACCTAGATCCCCCATCATCTGATAAACACATAGAAACAATGTATTCAGTCAGTGTGTGTGTTTCCTACAGATGGACCCACTTATTTTACTGTCTGTAAAAAAAAAAAACAGCTAGGCCAGTGGTTTTCAACCTGGGGGTCAAAAGGCAATTTGCCAGGGGACACCGAATCCTGGGCTGTTCCTGAAGCCCGCAGCACTCTCAGCCCTTTTGCATTCGCCCAGCAGGGCTGTCCCTGGAGCCTGTGGCCGCCCATTCAGTTCACGGCATGGCTAGGGGGCAGAGACTAGAGGTCAGCTGACTGGTGAGAAATGTGAAGTGGGAGGGGCTGGAGGAGACCCTATCTCCTGATTTCGGCATAGGTGTCCTGCTGTGAGACACCACAGAGCTGGAGACACATTAACACTACCTGTGATTAGAGTTGCCATTTAAAGTTCCCACTACAGTTCTCAGATCAGCAGGTGATCTTGATCAAGAGCACCCAAGTTGGCTGATCAGAACTTCCCCCCAGCACTGCCACTCAACACCCCCCCCCCCCCCCATAAGAAGTAAGAGAAGGAATAAAAATAGAGAATACATGGAAGGGAGAGAAAGAACAGGAAAGATGGCTAGAGAGAGGGATGGGGGGAAAAAACAAGAAATTAGGATAAAGAGAAAAAAAGGAGAACAGAGAAAGAGTGGTACATCCTATATGGTACCAGAAGTGGGTTTTAATACTGTACGAGTGGAAGGGACTCAGACTCAAGGAGCCCTAAATGTCCATGGGTTAGGGGCGCAAATTACTTGGGAGCTGACAACCCCTGCTACGAAAATTCTACTCTTAGGGGTGCCCACAACTTGGGAAATTTTATCAAGGGGTCACGTCGCTATTAAGGTTGGGAACCACTGAGCTAGGCAATCCCTTTATCTATACCATACCCTTATGACCTAAGATGAAGGTTTGTTCTAAATGTTAATCCAAAAAAATGTGATCCTCCTAAAAATACATAACAGACCATTAACCTAGCATGCAGCCTGACAGAAGAGGAAAGCAGGAGGGAACCATGTACCCAACTTTTCCTGAACCATACCACATGCCTTTAACATGGTGCTACCTTTCCTGGTGGACCGCCCTGGTACAGAACCATGTCCCCAAATGGAGGAGGAGGGCCTCTTCCCCACAAACCTGGCTTGCTGTTTGTGGGGGTCTGTGGGTGGAGGCTTATCAGAACTTATATATGGGGTCCACAGATCCCGCCACACAATTTCCACTTTATGTATTGGCATATCAACTTAGACCTAGACAGTCTGGACAGTATGGTCACCTGCTGACCTGACACCATCCACATCCAGCTTAAGGCATCCACATCCAGTCCGGTGCGGTTCTGTTCATCAGTTCAGGTATGAATTTATATCTGAAATCGCACCCAAACTGGACCCAAAATCGCACAGGATTCTTTTCTATGAGTTCATGGACGAACACAGCCTTATTCTTGACAAAGTGGGTATTAGCCTTCCTTTAGGAGTGACTAGGCAGAAAGTGTTAACTTCAAAGCTGAACAGCCCCGCCCAGGGGGGCGGTCCTCCTGGCTATATCCCCTCAGCCTGCAGTAAGCAGCTCAGTTCGTCAAAAGCAGTACAAACTTAAAAAAAGAGGGGTGGGTGCTGTGTCCGTCCATGAACTCAGAGAAAAGGATTTTATGGTGAGTATAAAATCCTATTTTTTTTTTTTTTGTTCATGGATGGAGCCTTAATCTTGACAAAGTGGGACGTCCCAAAGCAGTGTCAAAATGAGGGGTGGAAGGCATAAAATTAAACTTCACCCCAAAACAAAACAGAGCTCCTCAACTGAGGAGTTGTAACTCTAAACAGCCGCCTGCAAAACTTTGCGGCTGAAGAAGCATCCGAAGATGCACTCACATCAATTTGTAAAGTATGACCGGGCGACCAGGTCGCTGCCTTACACACCTGGGAAACAGACGCTTGATGTCAGAAAGCACAAGAGGCACCTATTGCCCTGGTCGAATGCATCGTGACAGAGTGGCCCCAACCCTTTATGGCGTAAGGACAACGTCCAAGGAATGCCACGTCGCCTACTTAAGATTCGACGGATGAGGACACAAGGATGGCAGTGCAATGTCTTCCTTGAGATGGAAGGTCGAAATGACCTTAGGAAGAAAGAAGGCTGCTGATGCAGCACCACCTTATACTTGTGGAAGATCAGATGAGGAGCCTTTCATGACAAGGCTGCCAGCTCAGAACCTGTCCTAACTGACCTAATGGCCACCAAAAGGACCACTTTCTGAGAAAGTGTCAACAAGGGAACTTCCCTATGTTCTCAAACGGTGGTTTCTGAGGCATCTAGAGGCCATGCCGTTAAAGCCATTGACCGTAAAGCAGGATGACCTATGGGACCTTGCGACAGCAGGTCCTCTCGTAGCAGTAGACGCCAAGGGAAATCTGCTATTCAAATCCTCACAGAGGTAGTGGAGGACGGCCTGGAGGGGCCGCATGCCGAACCCCCTGTACAAACGTTCTCACTAGAGAGTGAGCCGCCAAGGGTTGTTGAAAAAAGACAGCCAGGGCAGGTATCTGCCCCCTAATTGTACTTAAAGCAAAATTTTTGGTCTGCCCACGCTGTAAGAACAGCAGGACTCTGGGAACCAAATAAGCAAGCGGATGTCCCCTCATTTCCTCGCAAATGGATATGTAGGTCTTCCAAGTTGCGATGGTAAATCATCCTGGAGGACGATTTCCGAGCACTCCTGATGGTAGAGATCACAGAGTCTGACAGGCCCGGTCTCTTAGCACCTGGCTCTCAATAGCCCTGCCGTTAAGCCAGTGACTGTAAAGCAGGATAGCGTATGGGACCTTGAGACAGCAGGTCCTTTCCTAGTGGTAGACGCCAAGGGACGTCTGCTACTAGATGCACTAGGTTGGTGTACCAAGGACGCCGGGGCCAATCCGGAGCAATTAAGATCATTGGAATCCCCTCTGTCTACTCTGCGAAGCAGATGAGGAAGGAGCTTTAGAGGAGGGAAGACATAGGTTAGCCGGTACTGACTCCACAGTGCCACTAACGCATCTGTCGCGTCTGCCCATGGGTCTCTTGACCTGGCTACAAACCTCAATACCTTCCGATTGAGTCGAGACGCCAGGAGACCTACGCCTGGCGTGCCCCATCTTGTGCAAAGAAGCTCAAACACATCCGGGTGCTGAGACCATTCTCCTTGGTCCATCATCTGGCGACTCAGGTAGTCCGCCTGCCAATTTTCCGGTACGCTCCTTTCTGACCCACCTTAGGGTGTGAGCGACCTCTGACGCTGCAGCCAAGCTTCTTGTTCCTCCTTGATGGTTGACATATGCCACTGCCGTGGCGTTGTCGGATTGGATCCGGACTGGAAACCCTTGTAGCCTCTGAGACCATGTGGAGAGGCACAGCCTGATCGCCCAAAGTTCCAGGACATTGATCGGCAAGTGGGAATACTCCGGAGACCAGCGACCCTGGGTCGGCAACCTCCCAGACTACCCCCCCCCCCCCCAACCGGTAAGGCTGGCTTCCGTCGTGATGACTATCCAGTGAAAGGGAAGTAACGACTTCCCGGACAGAAGTGCCAGAGAGGTCAGCCACCAAACTAGGGAGGTCCTGACCAGGTGGCTCACCCGGATTTGACAATCCAGGGATGATGGGCACTTGTCCCATCTGGACAGAATTTCCTTCTGTAATACTCGCGTGTGACATTGCGCATATGGTACCGCCTTGAAGGAGGCCACCATGAGGCCCAGGACTCGCATGCAAAAGCTGAGTGACGACCATTTCTGGGATGTCAACTGCCGCACCGCAGCCCAAAGAGTCTGCAACTTTTCCACAGAGAAAAAAACCTTTGCCTCTGAGGAGTCCAGAATCAACCCCAGATATACTAGGTGTAGAGTCGGTACCATTACTGACTTCTGAGTGTTCAGTACCCAACTAAAGTGACGGAGGGTTTGACAGGTTATAGACATGCTCACCTCTAATTCTGAGCTTGAGGTGGCCCTCAGAAGAAGATCGTCCAAGTAACCCACGATAGCGAAGCCACGCTGTCTTAGTAGGGCGAGAATTAGGGTAAGCACCTTGGTGAACACCCTTGGTGCCGATGTTAGGCCAAAGGGAGAGCCACAAATTGATAGTGGTCTTCCCCGACCACAAAACGCAGATATCTTTGATACTTGGTGCCTATGGGAACATGCAAATAGGCATCCCTGATGTCCAAGGATGCCAGGAAGTCCCCCGGCTGGAGGGCAGTGACGACAGTGCGAACCGATTCTATCCGGAATCTTTGTACCTTCACAAAGCAATTGAGGGCCCTGAGGTCCAGGATTGGACGAACGCCCTCCTTCTTTGGTACTATGAACAGATTTGAGTAAAACCCCTGAGACCTTTCCTGTACTGGGACAGGAATAACCACCCAGCGTTCTAGCAGGTCTTGAACTGCCCCAAATAGGGCTTCCCGAAGAGTCGGCTGTAGCAAACCCACCGGTCGGGGACCTGAGATGTCCAAGGGGTCGCGAATTTGCGAGACGTCCCCCCACCCGAAAGATGGGTGGGGAAAACTTTCATGCGGACGTAGCTTTGTTTGCAGGTTTGTTGGGTTTGCAAAACCAGGGACGTCTCTGTCCCTGAGCAGGCGCTTTATCGGCCTGAGGCTTTTTAACTGCCGCACTGGGCGCACGAAAAAAACTTTAATGCGTGGTGAAGAAGGGCCCTTGCCTATGGCGTGGCTCCTTCCCCTTTTTGGATTGTGGGAGCAGTGTGCTCTTACCTCCTGTGGCATCTTTAATTATGTCATCCAGGGAAGCTACAAAAAGTCTGTTGCCCTTAAAGGGCAAGTCCATCACGGCCTTCTTGGAAGATTGGTCCGCAGACCAATTCTTTAACCAAAGTAGACGGCGTAACACCACTGCATGGCTTGAAGCCCTGGCCAGCAGAGGAATCGTGTCCAAGGCTGATTTGCAAATTAATTTTTGGCCTTGTACCAGTTGGTCAGCTAGAGCTACCTCATTCGGGGAAGCCTGACGTGCTTGTAACCCATTGAGCAGCCTCTTTGCCCATTCTGTGAGTGTCTGAGACACCAGGGCCCCAACTATGGTTGGGCATACAGCCGAACCTACTACCGTGTACAGGTTGCGGGTGATCGTCTCAGCCTTCTTGTCCACAGGGTCTTTGAAGGCGGGAGCCCCCTCCACCGGTATGGTGGTTAGCTTGTTTAGTCTGGACACAGGAGGGTCCACTATTGGGGGCGAGGTCCATTTTTTCAAGAAACTCTCTTCAAGAGGGTAGGGCACCGCCAGATTTTTAGTGACTGAAAAAAACCTTCTGTGGTTTATCCCACTCCTTGTATAAGAGTTTGTCTAAATAAGACACACAAGGAAACACCTTAGCAGTGCGGGTTACCTTACGGAACCCAAAAGGGACCGGCGCGTCTGCTGCTTCTGCAGACCCCTCTATTTTTTGAGTATCTCGCACTGCAGTGATAAGGCGCTGCTTCCACCTTGGCAACAAAGGCATCTAGGATTGCCGACATAGCGTCCACCGATACCTCGGGTGCAGGCATCAATTGCATCTCGGGCGGGAAAAAACGTCTGCTTCTGACGCCATGCTGCCCACACACCTGACACAGGGACTCCCAAACAAGTAACCCACCCTCCTGGCTGCAGCAGAGACGAGGGGTTTCCCCCCAGAGGACTCACCACCCAGGAACAGTAGTGAGGTTGTTTGCTAGCAGAGCTGCTTTCTCTAGCAGAGTGTGTCTGTTGATCTGTGCTGCTTCAAAGCTACGATCGAAGGCTGCTTAGTGGGGCTGCTACTTTTGTCAATTTTACAGACTGATCAGTCAGCAGCGTGTATCTGTCTGTCTGGGCCGTTTTTAAATTGTCTGATCGATGGTAAAATGGCCGCCGATCTGCCACTAGAGGCCAACAGCACGTGGGCCACAAAAGCATTACCACCAGCGTAGATGAGTGTGGGACCTACAGGAAAATGGCCGCCGAGCAGCAGCTAGAGGCCTGCCCAGCGCGGATACAGAAACATGACCGCGAATCACCGCGACACAGGCCACAGAGTGGCCGATAGGCCAAACAACATCCAGGTCATAGCGCCGCTGTTATCTGGGAGCCTGGTACAAAATGTGGCCGCTAGCAGAAAACCACAGTGATCGGTCCAGTGCAGCAGAGTAAATACAGCAGGCAGTACACACAGCAGGAATCGCCAAAATCATGGCCGCCGAGCGTTGACAGAGGCCAATACAATGCGGCCACAAGAACATGGCCGCCAGTGCAACTAAAGCAATATAGCATGGAGCAGGACACACAGGTAAGCAGAATATCTTATGCAGCTTATACACTGATTTAGTGCGTGAGTTATGGTTCCCCAGGGGAACCCCAGCAGCTAGCTCAGAGAGCCTAGGGAGGAGGGAGGGGAGAAGGGAAGAAGAGAGCCCTTTACTCACCTCTCCAGGGATGCCCAGGTCTGTCTTCCTGCCGAAGCAGGGGACTACTACTTACCCTTCCTGGGGATTGTGCTGGAAGGATCCTAGACAGACCATCTCCTGCATGTGACAGAGGTGACTGTCGGCCCGGCTGCTGCGACTCGGACCTATAGACCGGTCATATGCATGCCCTGGAAGTGTATAGCTCACTGGCCACCCGTAGAGTGACGGGCCTGTCGTGGTCGGCTCACGCTCGATGGCCGAAACTGGGGGGACTACAAGGATCTGGGATCCAGCCTGTCGCCCAGTCGGCAGTTGATAGAAGATAACAGGAAAAATGTAATTAAAATAAAACCAAAAATCCAAAAGTGAATTTGAAATAAAGCTTCCAGGCCTATGGGTCCAAAGGGAGCCATGTCTTCTCCTTAACTAGGCAGAAAAAAAACTGAGCGGCTTAGTGCAGGCTGAGGGGATATAGCCAGTAGGACCGCCCCCTGGGCAGGGCTGTTCAGCTTTGAAGTTAACACTTTCTGCCTGCCTAGTCACTCCTAAAGGAAGGTTAAAACCCACTTTGTCAAGATTAAGGCTGTGTCCGTCCATGAACAAAAGAGAAATATTGCTTTTTTTTTTTTTTCAAAATTGTTGCTCTATTTTTGTTTATAGCGCAAAAAATAAAAACCCGCAGAGGTAATCGAATACCACCAAAAGAAAGCTCTATTTGTGGGAAAAAAAGGACATCAATTTTGTTTGAGAGCCACGTCGCACGGCCGCGCAGTTGTCAGTTAAAGTGACGCGGTGCCGAATCGCAAAAAGTGGTCTGGTCTTTGGCCAGCCAAATGGTCCGGGGCTTAAGTGGTTTAAAACGCATCCAATTCACATATATGTGAAACGAGCCTTCCTCTTCAATAAGGTACAGAAGTTAAACCCAATGCAATTTTAATTCTGCTTATTGCAGTACAGATGATATTTTTCCAGTTTTATGAAGTTTAGGAAGACCATGAGTTTCCTAAACTCTGGTGTAGATTCACGTAGCAGCGCTTTAAGTCACGGCGGCGCAGCGTAGTGTATTTACGCTATGCCTCCGCAACTTACAGGAGCAAGTGCAGTATTCACAAAGCACTTGCTCCGTAAGTTGCGGCGGCGTAGCGTAAAAGGGGCCGGCGTAAGCACGCGTAATTCAAATGTGGAAGGGGGGCGTGTTTTATGTAAATGTATGATGACCTGACGTGATTGACGTTTTGCGCCGTCCGTGTACATATCCCAGTGTGCATTGCTTCCAAGTACGGCGCAACGACGTATTGGTTTCGACGTGAACGTAAATTACGTCCAGCCCTATTCGCGAACGACTTACGCAAACGACGTAAAAAATTCAAATTTTGCAGCGGGAACAACGTCCATACTTAACATTGGCTGCGCCTCCTAATAGCAGGAGCAACCTTACGCAGAAAAAGCCTTTACGCAAACGACGTAAAAAACTACCGCCGGGCGCACGTACGTGTTTGAATCGGCGTATCTAGGTAATTTGCATATTCTACGCCGAAAACAACGGAAGCGCCCCCTAGCGGCCAACGTAATATTGCACACAATTCTACGCCGCCGCAATCAAGTTACGTCGGTGGAGGAAGCCTATTTTTTAAGCGTATCTGCCTTTGAGAATCGGCGTAACGATACGCCGGCGCAGATTTTAAATTACGGTGGCGTATCTGGAGATACGCCGCCGTAATAGCTATGTGAATCTACCCCTCTGTCTTTGAGCAAAACTAACAGAGGGAACGTGGAAGAAACTAAGAGGGTCTAGCTGGGACTGAACTAACTTGCACTAAACAGATGGGGACGCCCGAGTTAAAAAATAAATCTTATAGTAAACAAGTTGTAGTAACCAAAAACCACTGCTAGATGTCAGCATACATCAAACAATAGTAACCTGATGCAGGTGGAACAGAACAGCTACTCATTCACTTTCTTCTGGTTGTAAAGGTACAATTTTTTTATTTTTTTTCCTAAATACCTTTACCTTAGTGCAGTCCTCCTTCACTTACCTCATCCTTCCATTTTGCTTTTAAATGTCCGTATTTCTTCTGAGAAATCCTCACTTCCTTTTCTTCTGTCTGTAACTCCACACAGTAATGCAAGGCCTTCTCCCTGGTGTGGAGTGTCGTGCTCGCCCCTCCCTTGGAATACAGGAAAGTCAGGACGCCCACTAACACACAGCTCCTTTCTCTATCTGCAACTTAGAGAGCATCCTGACTCTCCTGTAGTCCAAGTGAGGGGGCGAGCACGACACTCCACACCAGGGAGAAAGCCTTGCATTACTGTGTGGAGTTACAGACAGAAGAACAGGAAGTGAGGATTTCTCAGAAGAAATAAGGACATTTAAAAGCAAAATGGAAGGATGAGGTAAGTGAAGGAGGACTGCACTAAGGTAAAGGAAGCTTTAGGAAAGAAAATTGTACCTTTACAACCCCTTTAACCACTTAAGCCCCGGACCATATTGCTGCCTAAAGACCCAAGGGGTTTTTACAGTTCGGGACTGCGTCGCTTTAACAGACAATTGCGCGGTCGTGCGACGTGGCTCCCAAACAAAATTGGCGTCCTTTTTTCCCCACAAATAGAGCTTTCTTTTGGTGGTATTTGATCATCTCTGCGGTTTTTATTTTTTGCGCTTTAAACAAAAATAGAGCGACAATTTAAAAAAAAAAATCAATATTTTTTACTTTTTGCTGTAATAAATATCCCCCAAAAACATATATAAAAAAATTTTTTTCCTCAGTTTAGGCCGATACGTATTCTTCTACCTATTTTTGGTAAAAAAAAATCGCAATAATCGTTTATCGGTTGGTTTGCGCAAAATTTATAGCGTTTACAAAATAGGGAATATTTTTTTTGTTTTTTTTTTTTTTTTTTTTTTTTTTTACTAGTAATGGCGGCGATCAGCGATTTTTTTTCGTGACTGCGACATTATGGCGGACACTTCAGACAATTTTGACACATTTTTGGGACAATTGTCATTTTCACAGCAAAAAATGCATTTAAATTGCATTCTTTATTGTGAAAATGACAGTTGCAGTTTGGGAGTTAACCACAGGGGGGGCTGTAACATTTAGGGATCACTGTGTATGTGTTTACTAGTGTAGGGGGGTGTGGCTGTAGGAATGACGTCATCGATCGAGTCTTCCCTATAAAAGGGATCACTCGATCGATGCGCCGACACAGTGAAGCACGGGGAAGCCGTGTTTACACACGGCTCTCCCCGTTCTTCAGCTCCGGGGAGCGATCGCGACGGAGCGGCTAAAAACAAATAGCCGCGCCGTCGTCCCGGATCGCTCCCCGAGCGGACCCGACCTCCGCATGTACCGGGGGGGGGGGGGGGGGGTCCCGATCGGACCCCCCACCCACGTCTAGCAGAGGACGTACAGGTACGTACATGTGCCTGTCCGTGCCATTCTGCTGACGTATATCTACATGAGGAGGTCGGGAAGTGGTTAAGTAAACTAACTATCTATTGATCATGTTTTTCCAGGACACATCATCGAGGAACCCTCAAACGATCGTCTCACTTTATCTCTAAGCTGTGAAATGGAAGATGAAGATGTGGACATCACAAGAGATTGTGCAGGAGAAAAGACAACAAGCTCAGTTATGGATGGTGGGCTTCAGAGTGTGGATGAACCATCAAATCCCTCTGACTCTGAGCAACCTCGTACTGTGAGGGATGATGCCGGAATTCAGGGGGAAGAGACATTTTCCTGTCCTGAATGTGAGGAAAGTTTTAGCTCTAAATCAAGTCTTGCTGTACATCAGAGATCTCACGCGGGTGGGAAGCTTCATTCATGTTCTAAATGCAACAAATGTTTTCCTGAAAAATCGGAACTCGTCATACATTACAGATCCCATAGGGACAAGAAGCAGTATTCCTGTGCAAAGTGCAGCAAATGTTTTTCACAACTGTCCCACCTTCTCAAACATCGGAAATCTCACAAGGGGAAAAAGTCGTACCCCTGTTCAGAGTGTGGAAAAACGTATTCGTGGAAATCGGAACTACTTGTGCATCAAAGGTATCACACAGGGGTGAAGCCTTATCCCTGCTCTGAGTGCGGGAAATGTTTTCCACTGAAGTCCAAACTTTCCATACATCAGAGGATTCACACGGGGGAGAGACCGTATTTCTGTTCTGAGTGTGGGAAAACTTTTTCACAGGTATCCCATCTTCGCGATCATCAGAAGTCTCACGGGGGAAAAAAGATGCATTCCTGTGCTGAGTGCGGGAAAAGTTTTGCACGAAAAACAGGACTTGCTGTACATCAAAGATCTCACACGGGGGAGAAGCCTTTTTCTTGTTCTGAGTGTGGAAAACATTTTGCGGAGAAGTCTAACCTATATAGGCATGAGATGACTCACACAGGGGTGAAGCCTTTTTCCTGTCCTAAATGTGATAAATCTTTTTCACAGGCGTCCCATCTTGTAGTACATCAGAAGTCTCACACGGGGAAAGACCTGTATACCTGCCCTGAGTGTGGGAAATGTTTTACAGAGAAGTCCAGACTTGAAAGACATCAGAAGATTCACACGGGGGAGAAACCACATTTCTGTTCTGAGTGCGGCAAAAGTTTTTCACAGAAATCGGTGCTCGTTCGACATCAAATGTGTCACACAGGAAAGAAGCCATATTCCTGCTCAGAGTGTGGGAAAAGTTATGTACAGAAATCAGATTTTCTTATACATCAAAGATCTCACACGGGGGAGAAGCTGGTTTCTTGTCCTGAATGCGGTAAAGGTTTTTCAGCGAAGTCCGATCTTTACAGACATCAGAGGATTCACACGGGGGAGAAGCCGTATGCCTGTCCTGTGTGCAAGAAATGTTTTTCACAGGCATCCCATCTTCATACACATCGGAATCTGCATCCTGGTCCTGAGAGCGGGAAAAGTGTTTCGAAGAAAAAATTAAGAAAATTTTCCTGTCCTAAATGCAGAAAACGTTTTTCTCAGAAAGCAGACCTCGTGAAACATCTAAGAACTCACACCGGGGAGAAGCCGTATTCCTGCTCTAAGTGCGAGAAATGTTTTTCACAGAAAGCCAACCTTATTAGACATCAAATGTGTCACACGGGAGAGAAGCCGTATTCCTGTCCCGAGTGCGGGAAATGTTTTTCCAAGAAATCAAACCTTGCCAGACATCAAAGATCTCAAATACACGGGACACCACGTTCCATCTCTAAACGCAGGAAACGTTCGTCGAAAAACACAGACCTTGTTGAACATCAAGGATCCTATAGTGAGGATAATTTTTATTCTTGTCCTGAGTGCAACAAATTTTTTACTCAGAAAGCGGACCTTGTTAGACATCAGATGACTCACACGGGAGAGAAGCCGTATTCCTGTCCTGAGTGTGGGAAAGGTTTTTCGCAGAAATCAAACGTTGCAAGGCATCAAAAATCTCACACGCGTAAGCCGCGTTCCTTGGCTCAGTGAAGGAAATGCGTTGTATAATGTTTGGGGGTTCTATGTAATTTTTTAGCAAAATAAATTAAATTAGATTTGTACATTAACCACTAGCCGACCTGCCGCCGCAGTTTTACGAAGGATGGATGGCCGCACTCCAAACCAAACAGGTTGTCTTTATTTAAACGAACAGCAAAAACATACCGGATCACAGCAACAGAAACAGGAGGATAACCGACGTTTCGCACTGACTTAGTGCTTATTCATGGCTGGATAACCGACGTTTCGCACTGACTTAGTGCTTATTCATGGCTGGATAACCGACGTTTCGCACTGACTTAGTGCTTATTCATGGCTTGCAGTTTTACAGCGGCAGGGCGGCTCGGCTGCGCGAAATCACGTAATATAACGCAGGGTTTGACAAATTTGCTTGGAATCTAGGAGCCAGCTAAAAAAAGTTAGGAGCCAGAAAACGTGCCCCATCCCGCCAAGCTCGGGCGCAGAAGCGAACACATACGTGAGCAGCGCCCGCATATGTAAACGGTATTCAAACCACACATGTGAGATATCGCAGTGATCGGTAGAGCGAGAGCAATAATTCTAGCTCTAGAACTCCTCTGTAACTCAAAACATGCAACTTGTAGAATTTTTTTAAACGTCGCCCATGGAGATTTTAAAGGGTAAAAGTTTGTCGCCATTCCACGAGCGGATGCAATTTTGAAGCGTGACATGTTGGGTATCAATTTACTCGGCGTAACATTATCTTTCACAATATAAAAAAAAATTGGGATGACTTTACAGTTGTCTTATTTTTTAATTTAAAAAAGTGTATTTTTTTCCCAAAAAAAGTGCGCTTGTTAAGACCGCTGCGCAAATACTAGTATAATAGTATTGCAAGGGTGTTAAAAAAATATACATAATGTTTGGGGGCTCTAATTAGAGGGAAGGAGATGGCAGTGAAAACGGTAAAAAAACACACATTAGAACTGCTATTTTACTTGTAATGCCAACGGCCACCACCAGATGGCGCCAGGTCACAGAAGGAAGCTTGGGCCTTCACAAGGCTGCAAAGCCGTGGCCTAAATTATCGGCCGTCACGGGCCCGCCATTATCGCGTGGAGGTGGGGTGCACAGAGACGCAGGATCCTGTGCCTCCGTGCGCCCCACCGGATTTTGTCGAGCCCTGATAAAACGTGATTTCGCATTTCAGCCACTAGGGGGCGCGCGTGCCCAGCAGGCGCGATCACGGCCGGGCACCCGCGATCGCTCGTTACAGAGCGAGAACCGGGAGCTGCGTGTGTAAACACACAGCTCCCGGTCCTTTCAGAGGGAGAAATGACTGATCGTCTGTTCATACAATGTATGAACAGCGATCTGTCATTTGCCCTAGTCAGTCCCACCCACCCCTTCAGTTAGAACACACCCAGGGAACATAGTTAACCCCTTCCTCTCCCCCTACTGTTAACCCCTTCCCTGTCAGTGAAATTTTTACAGTAATCAATGCATTTTTATAGCACTGATCGCTATAAAAATGCCAATGGTCCCATAAATGTGTCCGAAGTTTCCGCCATAAGGTAAAAATCGCAGATCGCCGCCATTACTGGTAAAAAAAAAAAAAATATTAATAAAAATGCCATAAAACTATCCACTATTTTGTAGACGCTATGGGCCAGATTCTCATACATTAACGTTGCTCCTGGGCAGCGTAATGTATGTGCTGTACGCTACACCGCCGCAGGTTTACAGGTTTACATCCTGATTCTCAGAACACTTACCTGTAAACTTGCGGCGGTGTATCGTTAATTCGCTTGGCGCAAGCCCGCCCAATTCAAATGGGGCGGGCACCATTTAAATTAGGCGCGCTCCCGCGCCGAGCGTACTGTGCATGCTCCGTCGGGTAAATTACCCGACGTGCATTGCGCTAAATGACGTCGCCCCAACGTCATTTGCTTAGACGTTTACGTAAATGGCGTCCAGCGCCATTCACGGACGCCTTACGCAAACGACGTATTTTTTTTAAACTTCGACGCGGGAACGACGGCCATAGTTAACGTTGGTTGCCCCTGCTAATAGCAGGGGCAACCTTACGCGTCGCGTACGCTACGGAAACTACGTAAATTCTCAGCGTCGGACGCGCGTAGGTTCGGGAATCTCGCGTACTTACCTCATTTGCATAGACGACGGGGAAAACGACGATGCGACACCTAGCGGCGGGAAAAAAAAATACTTTTAAGATCTGACAGCGTAACAGCCTTACGCATGTCAGATCTAATGGTTATCTATGCGCAACTTATTCTAAGAATCAGTCGCATAGATACCCGGGGCCAGATGAGGAGTTACGACGGCGCTAATGGTGTTGCGCCGTCGTAACGCCTTTGAGAATCTGGCCCTATAACTTTTGCGCAAACCAATCAAACGCTTATTGAGATTTTTTTTTTTCTTTTTTTTTTACGGAAAAATAGGTAGAAGAATACGTATCGGCCTAAACTGAGGAAAAAAAAAGTTTTTTATATATATATTTTTGGGGGATATTTATTACAGCAAAAAGTAAAAAATATTCATTTTTTTTTTTTCAAAATTGTCGCTCTATTTTTGCTTATAGCGCAAAAAAATAAAAACCGCAGAGGTGATCAAATACCACCAAAAGAAAGCTCTATTTGTGGGGAAAAAATTACGCCAATTTAGTTTGGGGAAAAAAGTCGCACGACCGCGCAATTGTCAGTTAAAGCGACGCAGTGCCGAATCGCAAAAAGTGGCCCGGTCATTGACCAGCAAAATGGCCCGGGGCTGAAGTGGTTAAGGAGAGAAGTGTCGGAGTAGGCTTTGGGGCTGAAGTGAAAAAATTAGTCCTAAAATGTGTATGTAGGAATGTAAGGGATCTTAGATTGCAAGCTCCGCGAGGGCAGGGACTGATGTGAATGTACATTATATATGTAAAGCGCTATGTAAATTGATGGTGGTGTATAAATACCCCAAATAAATAAATCATGCGTCTTACATGGAGTATGATTCTGCCTGCTGCTTGCATCCCCATATAGCATCTGAGTATTGTTTGACATTCAGTTGCCTCTTTCTGTGTAGTACATACACTATGGGCCAGATTCACATATAAATGCGGCGGCGTAACGTATCGTCTATACGTTACACCGCCGCAAGTTTTCAGCGCAAGTGCCTGATTCACCAAGCACTTGCGTGTAAACTTACGGCGGTGTAACGTAAATGCATCCGGCGCAAGCCCGCCTAGTTCAAATGAGGCGTGTACCATTTAAATTAGGCGCGCTCCCGCGCATGCTCCGTTTTTAAATTCCCCGCCGTGCTTTGCGCGAAGTGACGTCATTTTTTTGAACGGCGACGTGCGGAACGTACTTTCGTATTCCCGGACGTCTTACGCAAAAAAAAAAAAATTGAAATTCGACGCGGGAACGACGGCCATGCTTTAACATGGCTCGTCTAAAGTTAAGCCATGTAAAAGCATGCTCAACTTGCCACGGGAAAAAATTACTAGCGACGACGTAACGAACGCGAAAACCTTCATGGATCGCCGTAAAAGCTCATTTGCATACCCGACGCTGGAAAACGACGCGAACTCCACCCAGCGGCGGCCGAAGTATTGCAGCCTAAGATCCGAAGGCGTACGAAGCCTGTCGGATCTTAGCCAAAAGCCGTCGTATCTTGTTTGTGAATCACAAATTAAGATACGACGCGGCAAATTTGAAAATACGCCGGAGTATCAGTAGATACTCCGGCGTATCTCTTCTGTGAATCTGGCCCAATATTACCAAACGTATTGGGACACCTGCCTTTACACGCACATGAACTTTAATGGCATCCCAGTCTTAGTCCGTAGGGTTCAATATTGAGTTGGCCCACCTTTTGCAGCTATAACGGCTTCAACTCTTCTGGGAAGAAGGTTTAGGAGTGTGTCTATGGGAATGTTTGACCATTCTTCCAGAAGGGCATTTATGAGGTCAGGCACTGATGTTGGATGAGGACATCCTGGCTCGTAGTCTCCACTAATTCATCCCAATGGTGTTCTATCAGGTTGAGGTCAGGACTTTGTGCAGGCCAGTCAAGTTCCTCCACCCTAAACTCGCTTTTCCATGTCTTTATGGACCGTGCTTTGTGTACTCGTCCACATCATTTGGTGGAGGGGGGATTATGGTGTGGGGTTGTTTTTCAGGGGTTGGGCTTGGCTCCTCAGGGGTTGGGCTTGGCCCCTTAGTTCCAGTGATGGGAACTTTTAAGGCGTCAGCATACCAAGACATTTTGGACAATTTCATGCAACCAATTTTGCAGGAACAGTTTGGGGATGGCCCCTTCCTGTTCCAACGTGTTCTGTTCCACCAGTGCACAAAGCAAGGTCCATAAAGACATGGATGAGCGAGTTTCGGGTGGAGGAACTTTACTCAACTGCACAGGTTCCTGGTGGAACAGGAAGGGACCATCCCCAAACTGTTCCTACAAAGTTGGGAGCATGAAATTGTCCAAAACGTCTTGGTATGCTGACACCTTAAAATTCAGGTGGAAGTAAAGGGGAAGTATAGAGGTGGCAGAGACTAACACTTGGTACCATTTTACAAAAGCAAGGAACCAACAGGAGCTCTACAGCAAGCACCTGATGCCATGGAGAGGTCACCTCTGATGGAACAGCCTGAACAGAGAAGGTAGGGAGCAGTGGTTATGATGAACTTGGTCAAGGTTGATGCATCTGCAGGTGTATCAAATATACTTATATCTTTGTTTTTTTCAGCCGTTCGAGATCTGGCTGCAGCTCTCATTGCCAGTCCCAGAGTAAAGATAGCATGTCCTCAGGTAGACTAGAGCGTATCACTGAAACCACCATAGAAAGTCTTGTTCCCCATCAAGGCGCTGTGTGTTCTCATCATGGGGCCAGATTCTCGTAGATCCGCGTATCTACGAGCGTATGCCATTAACACTACGCCGCCGCAACTTACTGGAGCAAGTGCCGTATTCTCCAAGCACTTGCTCCGTAATTTGCGGCGGCGTAGTCTAAATGGCCCGGCGTATCCCCGCGTAAATCAAAGGGGGCGGCTTGTATTTCAATTAAGCGCACCCCCGTGCTGAACGAACTGAACATGCGCCTGCCTTAAACGTAGGCCACTGCGCATGCTCCGTAGTACGCCACAAATACATTGGTTGCGACGTGAACATAATTAACGCACAGCCCTATT
Source organism: Rana temporaria (assembly GCF_905171775.1). Classification (NCBI taxonomy): domain Eukaryota; kingdom Metazoa; phylum Chordata; class Amphibia; order Anura; family Ranidae; genus Rana; species Rana temporaria. Next base: position 13,631,892 of record NC_053492.1, read on the forward strand.
CGCGACGAGTTACGTAAACGACGGAAAAACCTGACGGTCATACTTAACATGGCATACGGCGGACCGACGTAAGGTTGCCCCTCATATAGCAGGGGTAACCTTACGCTTACGGAAACGACGACGAGGCGGCGCAAAATCGTTTGGGAATCGGCGTATCAGGCTCATTTGCATAGTCAAATGAGAAATCAACGTAAACGCCACCTAGCGGCCAGCGTAGAATTACATCTAAGATCCGACGGTGTAAGTGACTTACACCTGTCGGATCTACGCCGTATCTATGCATAAATAATTCTAGGAATCAGACGCATAGATACCCGGGGCTGAAAACAGAGATACGACGGTGTATCAGTAGATACGCCGTCGTATCTCTTTTGAGAATCTGGCCCTACATATTGACATGGATGCTCCACTGAAAGACCTTGCTAGACCTGCCCTGTTGCCTCATTGCAGGGTGAAATTCTGTGTGCAGCATGCCTTGTAGAAGCTTATAAGACAAGTTTTGCAAGAGACTCCAGAACGGTAAACTTAGACAAGCCCCCAGCAGTGGACACAGCAATGTCACAGGCATCTAATACGCCAGCCCAACCAGTAAAAACTTCATCATCCAACTCCTCTGGAGAGTAATCTGAGGATGTAGTCATGGGAGGCTTTGACCTCAACCTCACGCAACCAAATGTCAAGGCTGTAAGAGAGGCCATTCAGTGGTAAGAAACAGTGGAATCAGGGCTGGCGCTCCTGCTCGGCAAACTGGGCCAGCTGCTGACTTCCCCACTAGCCTGGCCTGGGAACACAAGGTGCCCTACACAGGGCTGGGGCGTGGACTGACTCTCCAGAGAAAGCATGCAGCCATGGAGGTCATCCTTCACAGCTGCTGCAGAGGAGGTCAGCAGCAGCTCGGCCTGTGAGGAGAGCGACAGCTGAGGAGGCGGGCACAAGGACAGCTGGGGGAGGCAGGTACAAGGAGTGCTAGAGAGCCAGAGGAGGTGGGCACGAGGAGAGCTGGGGAACTGAAAGGAGGCGGGCACGAGGAAAGCTGGAGGAGGCAGGCATGAGTAGAGCTGGGGAGGCAGGTACGAGGAGGAGGTGGGTATGAGGAGAGCTGGGGATCTGGAGGAGGCGGGCACAAGGAGAGCTGAGGAGGCGGTTACAAGGAGAGCTGGGGACCCAGAGGAGGTGGGTATGAGGAGAGCTGGAGGAGGTGGGTACAAGGATAGCTGGGGAACCAAAAGTGTCAGGTAAGAGAAGAGCTGGAGAAGGTGGGTACAAGGGGAGCCGGGTACGAGGGGAGCTGGAGGAGGCAGTAACGAGTAGAGCTGGGGAGTTGGAAGAGGCGGGTACAAGGAGAGCTCGAGAGCCGGAGGGGCAGGCAAGACGACAGCTGGGGAGGCGGGCATCATGTCTCCGATGGCACTGATAAGTACTCTCATGTGCATTGTAGGGCACTGATAAGCACTCACTGATGGGACTGCAGTGGCACAAATGAGCACTGTAGAGCACACCAAGTGCAGCCGCCTCATGCTGTATTAATGTGAATAGTCCCAAAAAGTGTCCGATGTGTCCGCCGCAATATCGCAGTCCTGACAAAATTCGCAGATCGCCGCCATTACTAGTAAAAAAATAAAAATAATAAAAAAGGACGTAAATTTTGTTTGGGAGGCACGTCGCACGACTGCGCAATTTTCATTTAAAAGCGACGCAGTGCTGAAATTTCGCCTGGGCAGGAAGGGGGTATATGTGCCCAGTAAGCAAGTGGTTAAAGTGGAGGTTCACCCAAAAAATAAATTTTTAACATTAGATTGAGGCTATTTAAGGGGAGCAGAAACTGGTATTTTTTTTAAAATCAATGCCGTACTTACCGTTTTCGAGATAGATGTTCTCCCGCCGCTTCCGGGTATGGGCTGCGGGACTGGGCGTTCCTATTTGATTGACAGCCTTCCGACCATCGCATACAGCGCGTCACGATTTTCCGAAAGTAGCCAAACGTCGGTGCGCAGGCGCCGTATAGAGCAGCACGGGCGTTCGGCAACTGGTGACGCGTTGTATGCGACCGTCGGAAGGCTGTCAATCAAATAGGAACGCCCAGTCCCGAAGATCATACCCGGAAGCGGCGGGAGAACATCTATCTCGAAAACGGTAAGTACGGCATTGATTTAAAAAAAAATACCCGTTTCTGCCTCCAGTAATTAGCCTCAATCTAATGTTAAAAAAAAAAAAAAATTCGGGTGAACTTTTTTCGGGTGAAGGCAACACAATAGCGCTCTCTGTTTTCACGCAATGGTACATGAAAACACTCACATTCATTGGCAGTGTCCTCAGTACATATGGAAATGTGCTAAAATACACAGAGATGGCTGCGGGTGACCTCATCGGCAAAACGTTTCTCCCCGGGGGGGGGGGGGGGTGTCTCCCGCAGCTATCACCGTGTATTTTAGCGCTTTTCCATATGCACGGAGGACAGTGAAAGATGATGCGAGTGTGTTTATATTATTCAATTTTTACAAACAGAGAGCACTATTGTAAATACATATACACTGGACGGCAGTGTTTCCAGAGACATCACAGTCGTTGGATTTATCCCTAACGACTTTCCTGTTAACTCCGGGGTCATGGTGGTGAGGCGAGCGGCTAATTTGCTCCTTGGTGGTGGGACCGAGCACGTTTGCCACATTGTCGCTACATTTGTCACGCTCTATTCCACTGGATATGTGCACCGATTGATATTTCATCAGCGTTTTGGAACCATTTTTGATTTTAGCTAAGGGTTTGACAAATTTGCTTGGAATCTAGGAGCCAGCTAAAAAAGTTAGGAGCCAGAAAACGCGCCCCGTCCCGACGAGCTCGCAGACCGAAGCGAACACATACGTGAGTAGCGCCCGCATATGTAAACGGTATTCAAACCACACGTGAGGTATCGCCACGATTCTAGCGCTAGACCTCCTCTGTAACTCAAAACACGCAATCTGTAGGTTTTTTTAAATGTCGCCTATGGAGATTTTAACCACTTAAGGACCGGACCAATATGCTGCTACATGACCCAAGGGGTTTTTACAATTCGGGACTGCGTCGCTTTAACAGACAATTGCGCGGTCGTGCGACGTGGCTCCCAAACAAAATTGGTGTCCTTTTTTTCCCACAAATAGAGCTTTCTTTTGGTGGTATTTGATCACCTCTGCGGTTTTTATTTTTTGCGCTATAAACAAAAATAGAGCGACCATTTTGAAAAAAATGCAATATTTTTTACTTTTTGCTATAATAAATATCCCCCAAAAACATATATAAAAATATTTTTTTTCCTCAGTTTAGGCCGATACGTATTCTTCTACCTATTTTTGGTAAAACAAATCGCAATAAGCGTTTATCGATTGGTTTGCGCAAAATTTATAGCGTTTACAAAATAGGGGATAGTTTTATTGCATTTTTATAAAAAAAATTTTTTACTACTAATGGCGGCGATCAGCAATTTTTTTTCGTGACTGCGACATTATGGCGGACACATCGGACAATTTTGACACATTTTTGGGACCATTGTCATTTTCACAGCAAAAAATGCATTTAAATTGCATTGTTTATTGTGAAAATGACAGTTGCAGTTTGGGAGTTAACCACAGGGGGCGCTGTAGGAGTTAGGGTTCACCTAGTGTGTGTTTACAACTGTAGGGGGGTGTGGCTGTAGGTCTGACGTCATCGATCGAGTCTCCCTATAAAAGGATCACTCGATCGATGCAGCCGCCACAGTGAAGAACGGGGAAGCCGTGTTTACATACGGCTCTCCCCGTTCTTCAGCTCTGGGGAGCGATCGCGAGGGGGCGGCTAGAAACGAATAGCCGCGCCATCGTCCCGGATCGCTCCCCGCGGGTATCCGACCACCGCATGTAGCGGGGGGGGGGGGTCCCGATAGGACCCTCGGAAAGGCAGGGACGTACATGTACGCCCAAATGCCTGTACGTGCCATTCTGTGGACGTACATATACATGCGGCGGTCGGCAAGTGGTTAAAGGGTAAAAGTTTGTCGCCATTCCACAAGCAGAAGCAATTTTGAAGCGTGACATGTTGGGTATGAATTTACTCGGCGTAACATTATCTTTCACAATATAAAAAAAAAATTGGGATAACTTTACTGTTGTCTTATTTTTTAATTACAATTTTTTTATTTTTTTCCCAAAAAAGTGTGCTTGTAAGACCGCTGCGCAAATACGGCGTGACAGAAAGTATTGCAACGATCGCCATTTTATTCTCTAGGGTGTTGGAATAAAAAAAAATTATAATGTTTGGGGGTTCTAATTAGAGGGAAGAAGATGGCAGTGAAAATAGTGAAAAATGACACACATTATAATTGCTGCAATGCCAATGTAATGTCAACGGCCACCACCAGATGGCGCCAGCTCACAGAAGCTTCCGAGGAGCTTGGGACTTTGCAGAGCCGCGGCCTAAATTACCGGCCGTCGCGGACCCGCTGCGATCGCGGGGGAGGTGGGGGCGCACGGAGACACAGGATCCTGTGCATCCGTGCGCCCCCACCGCGCAATCACGGCGGTCGGTGATTGAGGCCACGGCTTCGCGGCCTTGTAGGTTGCAAAGCCGCGGCCTCAATTACTGGCGGGCGCCAGGTCACAATTTCTTGTCGCCAATGCGACCTGGCGCCCGGATATTGTCGACCCCCGTTTTAGCTCATTGACTTTCTTAATATTTTATTATTGGTTTGCACTGCTCACAGTATCACATACCTGGGGGAGTCAAACAGATCAGATTTTATACTCTTTGGTGCTGAAGTAACTTGTGGGACCTCTTGGGGGTGCAAGTTCTCTGGCACATAAAGGTGTGGTATACCAGGATAAAATGATGTTGCAAGAGATTTAAGCTGTGGTTTAGTCTCCTGGGCAGTGGTTCTCAACACTCGTCATCGGGACCCACACATGGGTCTTCAAACTACGGCCCTCCAGTTGTTCAGGAACTACAATTCCCATCATGCCTAGTCATGTATGTGAATATCAGAGTTTTACAATGCCTCATGGGATGTGTAGTTCCGCAACAGCGGGAGGGCCGTAGTTTGAGGATCCCTGCACGAATAGGTCAGATTTTAAGTAGAGGTCGATCGATATGGGTTTTTCTCGGGCCAATATTTAGAAATCAGGGCTGCCGATATGTTAACCATTTTTGCGGCTGATTTTATATATATATATATATATATATATATATATATATATATATATATATATATATATATATATATATATATATATAAAAAAAAAAATCCTTCATCTTAGCAAATCTAGGGTGGAGAGGTGGTTATTGTTTAGGTGGTGTGCAGCCTATTGGTGCCTACCGGTGCAGCCCATCAGTATCCATTAGTGCAGCCCACAGTGTCACCTTATCAGTGCCCACCAGTGGAGCTTATTAGTTCCCACCAGTACAGCCCATCGGTGCCACCTCACCAGTGCATCTCACTAATGCCAACCAGTGCATCACATCAGTGCCCACCAGTACAGCTCAAGAATGTCATTAATAATGCCAGTGCCCACCAGCAGGGCACTCGGCTCTGTTCCGTCCCCTCGCCTGGCCAAGGAGAGCTCCATTTGTCCCCTGACGTAATGCACCCCCGCCTCCACACTACAAACCCCAGAATGCAGTGCGGCCAGTAACAGCCAATCAGCGGCCGAAGCTGCAGACTTCCTCCACTGGGGGGAAAAAAAAAAAAATTCTGCAAACAGTGGCTGTAATAGACATTTAGAATAGACGGTGGGTGGCCGGGGGGGGATTTCCATCCAGCACGCCCCTGCTTCTGATCCCTCACAATCGGCCTTTTTTCACACAATAATCGGCCGATGCCGATTTCTTTAAAAAAGCTAAATATCAGCCGTTATATCGGGCAACCCCTAATTTTAAAGCGGAGTTCCACCCAAAATTGGAACTTCCGCTTATCCCACTCCTCACCCCCTTACATGCCACATTTGGCATGTAATTTTTTTGGGGGGGGGAGTGGGGGTTTCAGGAGGAGTGGGACTTCCTCCTTCCGCCGAGAGGCTGGTTAGGCGATTAAGCTTAATCGCCTACAGCAGCCCCTCCCTGTAGGCGATTGCCTAGGACACGTCTCAGGTCCTAGGCGATCTCCTGTCCAATCAGACAGTGCCGCTCGCGCATGCGCAGTGGGTGACCGGCCGTGAAGCCGAAAGCTGTCACGGCCGGGTGCCCACAGTTGAAATGAAGACGCTGGCCGGGGAGAGGAGCGGAGCCCCGGCCGGCGCGTCGCTGGAACGTGGAGCAGGTAAGTGAATGTTTATTAAAAGCCAGCAGCTACACTTTTTGTAGCTGCTGACTTTTAATAAACATAAAAATTGGCTGGAACACCCCTTTAAGTATTACCTTGGGGAGATGAAGACTAGAATACTGCAATCACTGATCAGCAAATGATATCACCTGTGATGTATTTCAGTTATCTTGCAAACCTGGCCTGTTAATGGGTCCTGAGGACAGGAGTTGAGAACCACTTCTCTAGGGCTTCTGCTGACTGTAACCTGAACTGTGGCTTGTCACTTTGTTAATGGTAAGAGGTGATGTTTTGCTGTGCAGTGCATTTGAAAAGCGACAGGCATTTGCAGCTTGGAGGTCTTGGCATTGAGAGTCAGAACAGTGTTGCTAGTACGAGGTGCAAAGGACAGCTCTGTATTCCTGTTTGTGTTGAAACATCTGTCTGTAGTGTGAGAACTGAGACTTCCAGTAAAAAAAAATGGACGTCGGAAACAGCGTCGTATTTTACGTCATTTGCGTAAGTTGTACGTGAATAGGTTACGTTCACGTCGTATGAATGAAGCCGGCGTATCTTAGGGAGTAAATTCGACGTGATTCTGAGCATGCGCTGTTCGGCCATGCATTTACATGGGGTCACGCTTCATTACAATACTACACGCCCACTGCCTTGCTACTTTGAATTAGGCGGGCTTACACCAGCTATTTTACGTTACGCCGGCGCAAGAAAGGGAGCAAGTGCTTTCTGAATACAGTACGAGCCTCTCCAAGTTACGTCGGCGTAGCGCATATCGGATGCGCTACGCCTATCTAAAGATGCGCCGATCTCTCTGAATCCCGGCCATAGTCCACAATCCCTTGGCCTCTCATTCTAATGCTGTTGCAGGTGAGTGCTAAATAGTAATCAGATCTGACACAGACACATACAGGCAACAGGAGTTCACTATGCAGCCAGAAGGTGTTTTTTTATTTTTTTATTACGTTCGAGCTCCCACATTGTGGGGTACAACAATTACCAGTGTTACTTCTGTCTGCATACAGTTTCAACATTCAAATAAAGGGGTCGTTTTCCCATGTGAGACAACCTGTGAAAAAAAAATAGGCGTAGCTTCAATTTTATTAGTTTCTTGCAATGACCGGCGTGTATCCATGTCTCTTTTCCTTCAAGCTGGACTGAAGCGTGTCTAATCAACTGCACACAACATGGACTGTCATATCCTGGATCTAGACTTCCCTCTGACACGTTTATCACCATCTATTCCCCCGGCTTTAATTTGTGTATCCCTTAAGTTTCTGGAATGGAAGAGAAAACATGCAAATTCGTTTTAGTAATTGATTTTGGAGGGTGGCCTCATAATCCATGAGATCTGAACGCAAGGCCTGTGGAAAAAATATGGTCGTGTTCTAAACCTCTCTGCACCCCAAACCTCTCTGCATAACTCCACATGCTTCTGCTCATCTTTGAGCTCAGAATTTAGTGTAAGGAATACACAATAGAAAATGCATGTTAACAAGGGGGAGTGTAGAGGAGGGCGGGGAGTATCACCGAGCTCCAGACAACAGATCCACCCACAGAATCTGCAGTTTTTCAGTTCTTATAACAGACAGAGGGGAGACATTTGACAGATAAGGATACGTGCAGGAGGCATCTATATCCTTATAGATCAGCACTATGGCAGTAGTTTAGAAAGGATGGGAGTGGCTTTACATCCACTTTAACCTCTTGCTGCCCGCCAATGACAAATTGACGTCGGCAAAGTGGTTGTAGAATCCTGACTGGACGTCATATGACGTCCTCAGGATTCTGAGCTGCGGCGCGCATCGCGGCGATCGTTGTTGCGGGGTGTCAGTCTGACACCCCGCAACACTGATCAAGGTAAAGAGTCTCTCACGGAGACTCTTTACCACGTGATCAGCCGTGTCCAATCACGGCTGATCACGATGTAAACAGGAAAAGCCGGTAATCGGCTTTTCCTCACTCGCGTCTGTGAGACGCGAGTAGAGGAGAGCCGATCGGCTGATCCTGTGATGGGGGGGGGGTGTTTGTGCTGATCGATTATCAGCACAGCCCCCCCCAAGGATGCCCACTGGACCACCAGGGATGCCCACTAGACCACCAGGGATTAAAAAAAAAAAGTATGCCACCCTAGACCACCAGGGATGAGAAGGACACAAAAAATGGATGCCAATCAGTGCCGCAATGGATGCCAATCAGTGCCCACAATGGGCATCACTGATTGGCAGGCATTGTTTGGCACTGATTGGCATCCATTAGTACAACACATACGATAGTGCCCATCTGTGCCGCCTATCAGTGCCCATCCATGCCGCCTATCAGTGCCCAGCCGTGCCGCCTATCAGTGCCCAGCCGTGCCGCCTATCCAAGCCCATCCGTGCCCATCAGTGCCGCATATTAGTGCCCATCAATGCCACCACATCAGTGCCACCGTTTCAGTGCAGTACCATCAGTGCCCATCAGTGAAGGAGGAAACGTACTTATTTACGTTTTATAACAGAAACAAAAAAAATGTTTTTTTTCTAAATTTTTGGTCATTTTTTTATTGTTTTTGCAGAAAATAAATATCCCAGAGGTGATCAAATACCACCAAAAGAAAGCTCTATTTGTGGGTACAAAATGATAACAATTTCATTTGGGTACAGTGTAGCATGACCGCGCAATTGTCATTCAAAGTGTGACAGCGCTGAAAGCTAAAAATTGGTCTGGGCGGAAAGGTGTATAAGTGCCTGGTATGGAAGTGGTTAAGGAAGGGGCCTGGAGCTGCAGCTCCAATAGCCCCTATGTTAATCCGACCCTGTGTATAATACCTACTAGACATGTGCACATAAAACATTTTTGTTTTTTTTTGTTCCGTTTCGTATCGTTCCGTAGGTTCGTTTCCGTTCATTTTTCGTAAGACGCCCGTTTTCCTGTTCGTTCCCGTTCGTTTTTCGTACGACGCGATTTTTTCATATTCCGAACGTTTCGTATTTTGGTTACCGTTTTATTATCGTACATGCGGGATGGTTCGTTATTCTGTTTAATTCATGTTCGTTACTTGTTAGACAATAATTTTCGTGAATTTTCGTCATTTTGTACTTTCGTAAATATATTGCCGGATTTGCGGCACTTTCAACACGCAGCTCATCCATATTAACTATTGTTAAGCCCCATACATTTGGTCAGACTTTTTTAACAACAAACATAAAAACGATCGTTTTACCGAACGTTCGTTCGTTTTTTAAACTCCATCAGAAAACCATTTTTGGGTTCCAGGTTCAAAAGTCTGGCCAACTGATCTCCCTTCAGACGAAAATCCACAGAAAAGTTTATTTGGCTTTACTGTACTACTGTACTCAGCACAAAAGAGAAGCTGCTTCACTAACTAACTACACTCACTGCCCATTCAAAAAAATGAAAATTACATCTATAACAAAAGATTTGCATTCTGTATTTTGAAACCAAATTACGAAAAGAAAAAAGGAAATCAGAATACAGAATGCAAATCTTTTGTTATAAGATGTCATATGAACATACAAACAGAAAAAGTATTCAAACAAAATACAGAATGAAAATCTTTTGTTAGATGTCATATGAACAATGAACATACGACTGAAAATCAAAATACGAACAGAACAGGGATTCAAACAAAATACAGAATGCAAGTCTTTTGTTATAATGTCATTTTCGTCGGATCGTTCGTTCGTATTTGCGGTTGTTCGTTATGGGGCTCATTCGTAATCACGTCATTTTCGTATTTTGGTGCTTTAATTTTTTCGTATGTACACATTATTCTGCGGGTACGAAAATGAACATTTTCGTACGAAAATAACATTCGTACGAACGGGAATGCACATATCTAATACCTACTTCTGCTGTAAAGTGACAGCCTCTGTCCCTCTCAATGACCCCATATCTTCACATTCTTTGCTGTAGCTGTTGCCACCAACCATGCTTCAGGCTGCCACAAAAAAATGCGTCAACACAGACAAATATTTATAAGGTCCTGGTTTGGAAGTGTTAGTTCACCTTCACAGAAAAGATGAACGCCATGCACCCGTCCTCACCCCCCTTGTCTCCAAATTTTTATGTTTGTAACCACTTCAATACCGGGCACTTTCACCCCCTTCCTGCCAAGGCCAATTTTTAGCTTTTAGCACTGTCGCACTTTAACCACTTCCAAACCGCTGTACGTCTTTATACGGCCTAACTTTAAAGATGGATATCTCGGTAACGGCAGCAGCTGCTGCCACAACCAAGGTATCCATCTTTAGTGTCAGCGGTTCTGTTAACGATAACGGCGGTCTCCGCGAGATCGCCGTTATCGGCGGCGGGAGAGGGCCCCCCCCCCTCCCGCGCCCTCCGCCGCTTACCGGAGCCGTCGGTAGCGGCGGAGGCGATCGGGACCGTTCGGCTGGTGACTGGGGACGAGACTGAAGGAAAAATCTCCCCCACCCGTCCCCATATCTCTCCTGGGCGGAAGTGACATCAAAACGTCAGTCCCGCCCAGCCTCTTAAAGAAACATTTTTTTTTTTTTGTCATTTGAAAAAATGACAGTTTCAAATTTTTTTATTTTTTTTTGCATTTAAGTCTTAATATGAGATGTGACGTCTTTTTGACCCCAGATCTCATATTTAAGAGGACCTGTCATGCTTTTTTCTATTACAAGGGATGTTTACATTCCTTGTAATAGGAATAAAAGTGATCTTTTTTTTTTTTCCAGTGTAAAAAATAATAAAATAAATAAAAATAAATAAGAAAAAAAAAAAAAAAATTGTAAAGCGCCCCGTCCCGACGAGCTCGTGCGCAGAAGCGAACGCATACGCGAGTAGCGCCCGCATATGAAAACGGTGTTCAAACCACACAAGTGAGGTATCGCCGCGATCGTTAGAGCGAGAGCAATAATTCTAGCCCTAGACCTCCTCTGTAACTCAAAAAATGCAACCTATAGAATTTTTTAAACGTCGCCTATCGAGATTTTTAAGGGTAAAAGTTTGACGCCATGCCACGAGCGGGCGCAATTTGTAAGCGTGACATGTTGGGTACCATTTTACTCGGCGTAACATTATCTTTCACAATATATAAAAAAATTGGGCCAAATTTATTGCTGTCTTATTTTTTAATTAAAAAAAGTGATTTTTTTCCAAAAAAAGTGCGCTTGTAAGACCGCTGCGCAAATACGGTGTGACAAAAAGTATTGCAATGATCGCCATTTTATTCTCTAGGGTGTTAGAAAAAAATAAATATATAATGTTTGTGGGTTTTAAGTAATTTTCTAGCAAAAAAAACTGTTTTAGTCTTGTAAACACCAAATCTGAAAAACACCCAAAGTAGAGAAGTGGTTAAATGACAATTACGCGGTCGTGTAACACTGTACCCAAACTAAATTTTTATAATTTTTTGAGACATATGGAGCTTTCTTTTGGCGGTATTTAATCACCACTGGGCTGTTTATGGTTTGCTAAAAGGAAAAAAAGAACCCAAAATTCTGTTACAAAATTTTGAAAATAAGTATTTTTTTTTCTTCACTGATGAGTAGGGGTGCAACGGATCACAGTTGATCCGTGATCCGAACGGGTCACCCCCTTCAGATCGGAACACACTGTGATCCGCGGATTGCCGCGGCTCCGGAGCTAAGCCGAAGCCGCGGCCTTTCCTAATGTTATGGCCGCGGCTCCGGAGCTAGGCCGAAGCCGCGGCCTTTCCTAATGTTATGGCCGCGGCTCCGGAGCTAGGCCGAAGCCGCGGCCTTTCCTAATGTTCTGGCCGCGGCTCCGGCGCTAGGCCGAAGCCGCGGCCTTTCCTAATGTTCTGGCCGCGGCTCCGGCGCTAGGCCGAAGCCGCGGCCTTTCCTAATGTTATGGGCGCGGCTCCGGAGCTAAGCCGAAGCCGCGGCCTTTCCTAATGTTATGGCCGCGGCTCCGGAGCTAGGCCGAAGCCGCGGCCTTTCCTAATGTTCTGGCCGCGGCTCCGGAGCTAGGCCGAAGCCGCGGCCTTTCCTAATGTTATGGCCGTGGCTTTGGCCTTCCTTTCGGAGCCGCGGCCATAACACTAGGAAAGGCCGCAGTTTCGGCCTAGCTCCGGAGCTGCGGCCATAACATTAGGAAAGGCAGCGGCTTCGGCCTAGCTCCGGAGCCGCGGCCATCTTGGTACACCCGGCGGCGGCCCTCCTCTGTTTACACCCACAGAGAAGGAGCCCGCACTCGTGGGACACACGCTGGGAGAGTCTGTACTACCTGAGGGGGGGGTGTCTTACCCGAGGGGGGGGGGGGGGAGAGTGTCTGTCGGTACTACCTGGAGGGGTGGGTCTCTGTACTGAGAGGAGGGGGGGTCTCTGTACTGAGAGGAGGGGGGGTCTGCACCGAGGGGGTACTATAGTTGGTGGGGGGGGGGGGGGGAGATGTGGATATTCCAGTGGGGGGGGGAGATGTGGATATTACAGTGTGGGAGATTTTTTTTTTTTTTGCCGATCCGAAAAATGATCCGATCCGTGACTCCTGATCCGAGTAGCGATCCGAACCGTGAGTTTTTTGATCTGTTGCACCCCTACTGATGAGGCTGCGCTGATAGGCTCTAGTGAGGCTGCGCCAAGGGGCTCGGCACTGATTGGGCTGCACTGATGATCAGAGCAAAAATAACTGATTACAAAAAAAATCTGTCAAATAAGAGTTTTACTTTTAAATAGTGCTTCCAGCTGCCCTCTCGCCAACAGATTGGCCTGGGGAATACAGCCTAAATAAACTGAACATAAAGAAAAATACACTGGGATAGACCCCCTAAGAGACGTTGATCCTTCCCCACCTGGCTTGTACCAGCAGATATACATAAAGTAAGAAAAGAACATTGGAAGGGATAGTTTAGAATGTAAAATAATAACTTTATTAAATACAAAAAAATGTATATATTATAAAAATATAGTAAAATACCCCTCACCGTACTAATAACACAGACAACATTGTTTAGAAAATTAAAAGAAACCGCCAACACCCTGATTATCAGCGTAAATGTGCCCTGTCAAGTCTTGCCGGTTATCAGCTCTCCTTTCCTCACAGCGACAGTGTGTTAGGAAAGGAGTGCCGATAACTGCCAAACTTGTTTACATGAAATTAGCTGTGATTGGACACCGCAGATCACATGGTAAAGGGCCACTAGGATTGGCCCCTTACCACGATCTGTGATCAGCTGTGTCCGAAAAGGCACGGTGGCGACAGAGGGGGCGTGTTCTGGGAAGACGTCAATGGACACTCTTGCATCGCTTACGAGTCCACGGGGACCCGCAGTAATCAGTGGTGCGCTATGTCCCTGGGCGCATCACTAATCAGATAGATTCTCCTTCATGGCTGCTGTCAGCAAGACTCCGAAGAAGGTTTCTGTCTTTTAATTCTGAGTCATCCTTGGAACATTGGCGGTTATATCCTGATTGGTTTGTGGGGAGACCTATATCCCTGGCCTTGGTGAGACTGTGATCCGCAGTCGTGGCTCTCTGGTAAGCAGACTACCACATCACTGGGTGTTTTGTTTAAACACGATGGGCCAGATTCACATAGAATTCCGGCGGCGTAAAGTATTGCATTTACGTTACACCACCGCAAGTTTTATGGGCAAGTGCTTGATTCACAAAGCACTTGCCTGTAAACTTGCGGCGGCGTAGCGTAAATCCGTCCGGCGCAAGCCCGCCTAATTCAAATGGGGCGTGTATCATTTAAATTAGGCGCGTTCCCGTACCGAACGTACTGCGCATGCTCCGTTTTGAAATTTCCCGCTGTGCTTTGCGCGAAATGACGTCGCACCGACGTAATTTTTTGAACGGCGACGTGCGTTACGTCCTTTCCCATTCACGGACGACTTACGCAAAAAAAAAAATATCAAAATTTGACGCGGGGACGGCGGCCATACTTTAACATGGCAAGTCTATCTATACGCCAAGAAATAACAACAGCTTTAACTATACGCCGGGAAAAGCCGACTAGCAACGACGTAAGAGAATGCGACGAACGCGCGTACCTTCGTGGATCGCCGTAAACAGCTAGTTAGCATACCCGACGCTGAAAACTACGCAAACTCCACCCAGCGGGCGCCGAAGTATTACACCTACGATCCGAAGGCGTACGACGCCGTACGCCTATTGGATCGAAGCCAAAAGCCGTCGTAACTTGGTTTGAGGATTCAAACTAAAGATACGACGCGGCAAATTTGAAAATACGCCGGAGAGTCAGTAGATACGCCAACGTATTTCATCTGTGAATCTGGCGCGAAGTTCTTGGGAAGATTGGTGACACTTCTTCAACCTTGTGGAATCTTCTTTTTGCAACATTTTGAATGATTACTTTCATATGGACTTTCTGTGTTACTATTTAGATGGGACTCTGCACACGTTTTTTCCGATTTGATTTCACTTACGTATTTTCCACGGATTTATATACCTTTTGAGGTTCTTATTTTTATTAATTTTCGTTTCACTTTTTTCACCTCATTTTCCTTTATATGAGTTGGTATTGTAGCGCTGCACTCTTTTGAATTATATGATCTTGGTAAAGAGCCGATGACAAGGCTCTTTACCCATATGATCAAAAACAAGGAAATGCTGGTTATCGGCATTTCTCTCCTTGCGCCGACAGCACGTGAGGAGAGAAGAGCCGATCAGCAGCCTTTCCTCACAGGGGAGACCTGCACAGAAAATTAGGGCACTGATTAACAGTGCAGCTCCAACAGTGATGGAAGTCAGTGCTGCCTATCAGTGATGAATATCAGTGCCACCTATCATCGCCCATCAGTGCTCACTGGTGCCTCCTCATTAGTGCCCTTCAGTGCAGTGTCATCAGTGCCACCTCATTAGTGCCCTTCAGTGTAGTGTCATCAGTGCCACCTATCAGTCAGTACCCATCGCTAAAGGAGAAAAATTACTTACCGTATTTATCGGCGTATAACACACACTTTTTCCCCCTGAAAATCGGGGGCAAAGCAGGGGTGCGTGTTATACTTGCCTCCTCGGCTCCCGCGCCGACAGCGTACCTCATCGCGCCGTCATCTCCTCTCCACTTGCCTCCTCGGCTCCCACGTCACACACACACAGTCCTGCCTCCGCCACTGGCATTGGACCAGTGTTCCGCCTCCAGAACTCTCTCACTGGTTGGCAGAGGTCACCAATGTTTTACCATACAAGAAATTGGTGTATTTGCACAGGGGATGTCCATCTAAGTATGATAAGATCTGGGGCAAATGGCTTAAAACACCTGCATCCTGTATATAACGGGGGGTTGCCTGCACCCTCGCCTGTTAACTACTGGATGGCCCTCAGGGGTGGGGGGTACTGAGGTGGCCGCATTAATGCAACGGGCCAGATTCTCAAAAGAATTACGCCGGTGTATCTACAGATACACCGGCGTAATTCGAAAATCCCGCCGGCGTATCATTGTTTTGTATTCTCAAAACAAGATACGCCGGAATTAGGCTAGGATCCGACTGGTGTAAGTCACTTACACCGTCGGATCCTAAATGCAATACTACGCTGGCCGCTAGGTGGCGTTTACGTCCATTTCAGCGTTGGATATGCAAATGAGCCGATACGCCGATTCCCGAACGTTTTTGCGCCGCTTCGCCGTCGTTTCCGTAAGCGTAAGGTTACCCCTGCTATATGGAGGGGTAACCTTACGTCGGTCCGCCGTATGCCATGTCAAGTATGGCTGTCGGGACAGCGTCGGGTTTTTCCGCCGTTTACGTAACTCGTCGCGAATAGGGCTGTGCGTTAATTACGTTTACGTCGCAACCAATGTATTTGCGGTGTACTACGGAGCATGCGCAGTGGCCTACGTTTAAGGCCGGCGCATGCGCAATTCGTTCGGCACGGGGGCGCGCTTAATTTAAATACAAGCCGCCCCCTTTGAATTACGCAGGGAGACGCCGGGCCATTTACACCACGCCGCCGCAAATTACGGAGCAAGTGCTTGGAGAATACGGCACTTGCTCCAGTAAGTTGCGGCGGCGTAGTGTAAATAGCTTACGCTACGCCGGAATGTACGAGAATCTGGCCCAACATGTTTATGCTCTATGGCACCTAATTATGAACAATGGCCCAGATTCAAGAAGCACTTGCGCCCGCGCAACCATAGGTTACGCAGCGCAAGTGCTTACTTGCTCCGGTGTAACGAGTGCTCCTGATTCAGGAACCTCGTTACACCGACTGCAGCCTAAGATATGCGCGGCATAAGGCTCTTATGCCTCGCAGATTTTAGGCTGCATTTTTGCGGGGGCCGCTCCCATTGTGTATCAACGTGTAGTATGCAAATTGCATACTACCACTGATTCACAATCTTGCGCGGTCCCCGCGCAAGCCAGGTACGGAGTTTCCGTACAGCTACTTTTAGCGCAAGGCTGCCCCTTCTAATAGTAGGGGCAGCCAATGCTAAAGTATAGCCAGCCTTCCCGCGCCGTGAAATTTGAATTTCACGGCGTTTGCGTAAGTGAAACGTGAATGGCGCTGGACGCCATTCACGTTCACTTAGAAGCAAATGACGTCCTTGCGACGTCATTTGCCGCAATGCACGTCGGGAAAGTTTCCCGACGGAGCATGCGCTGTACGCTCGGCGCGGGAGCGCGCCTAATTTAAATGATTCCCGCCCCCGGCGGGATCATTTAACTTGCGCGCGATTAAGCCGGGCAAATTTGCCGGCGCGCCCTCGCAATTCACGGAGCTACTGCTCCGTGAATCGAGGGCAGGGCAAAATATTTGCGGGGGCGCAGGGCAAAATCGTTGCCCTGCTCCCCCGCAAATATCGCGCAATTCTACTTGAATCTGGGCCAATGATGTTGTACCTGCTCCTTAACTTGTTTTCCCGCACAAACAAGAAATAATACTGTAAAAGTATCCTGTGAGATACCACCCATGTTAGTTGTAATCATATACTGCTTGTATATTCTATCCATTTTTTTGCTCAATAAAAGCTTTTTGATTTAAAAAAAAAAAAAAATGCTAGTAATGATGGCCTTACCTTTCCAGCAGAGTGTGCCTCCGTCCTCAGGATCCCATTGTCACCTTCTGACTGGCTCGCCAAAGTAACTGTCGTAAAAATGTGAAAGTATTGACTAGTGGCTGCAGCGAGACACAAAACACACTGAGCATCATTCAAAAACGGTTCTAAAATCTATTACGGTGTTTTTATATAAAATGTTTACGGAAAAAAGTAGAAGTTACAAAACGTACTAAAAAAAAAAGGTACTGGGCCAGATTCACAAAGAGATACGACGGTGTATTATCTACAGATACACCATCGTATCTCTGACTTACACTGGTCCTATCTATGCACCTGATTCATAGAATCAGTTACGCATAGATATGGCTTAGATCCGACAGTGTTACACTGTGTTACACTGTCGGATCTTTTTTTAAATTTAAAAATGGCGCCGGGGGCGTTCCCGCTGATTTACGATAAATAATATGTAAATCAGCGAGATACGCAAATTCACGAACGTACGCGGACCCGTCGCAGTGTTCTTACGTCGTTTCCGTAGTGGTTTTCCGTCGTATACTTACCCCTTCTTTTATCAGGCGCAGCCAATGTTAAGTATAGCCGGCGTTCCCGCGTCGAATTTGAATTTTCCTACGTCATTTGCGTACACCGAACACGCGTGTCGCAAGTCCCGCTCACGTCCTAGTGACGTCAGTGGGAGCAATGCACGCCGGGAAATTCCCTGGAAGGCGCCTGCGCATTTAAATCGGCGCGGGAACGCGCCTGATTTAAATAGTACACTCCCCTATCCGCGGAATTTGAATTCCGCCGGGGGAGTTAAGATCCGCCGTCGCAAGTTTGGAGGAAAGTTGTTTGTGAATTAGCCACTTGCCTCCTAAACTTGCGGGAGCGGATCTTAAATTCACGTAGATCGAGCGGATCTAAAGATCCGCTGCGCTACGTGAATCTGGCCCACTGTAAATAGGAAGCTGGACTTAAAGCGGGAGTTCACCCGAAAAAATTTTTTTAACATTAGATTGAGGCTCATTTTGTCTAGGGGAATCGGGTAGTTTTTTTAAAATCGAAGCTGTAGTTACCGTTTTAGAGAGCGATCTTCTCCGCCGCTTCCGGGTATGGGCTGCGGGACTGGGCGTTCCTATTTGATTGACAGCCTTCCGACGGTCGCATGCATCGCGTCACGATTTTCCGAAAGTAGCCGAACGTCGGTGCGCAGGCGCCGTATACAGCCGCACCGACGTTCGGCTTCTTTCGGGTACTCGTGACGCGATGCATGCGACCGTCGGAAGGCTGTCAATCAAATAGGAACGCCCAGTCCCGCAGCCCATACACGGAAGCGGCGGAGAAGATCGCTCTCTAAAACGGTAAGTACTGCTTCAATTTTTAAAAAACTACCCGATTCCCCTTCACAAAATGAGCCTCAATCTAATGTAAAAAATTAACTTTTCGGGTGAACCTCCACTTTAAGGAAATGATTCCGGACGGCTGCACTTCTAAAAATCCTTTTATTGAAGTTTCATATGACAAGTGATTGACAGATGGAGCAGGGGACAAAAAGGTAGAACGCGTCTCATGCAAATGTTATACTTAGGCCCCATACACACGATAGAATCCATCCGCTGAAAAATCCCAGCGAATGGGTTTCAGCGGATAGATCCTATGGTGTGTACACTCCAGCGGATCTGTTTCCGCGGATATTTATCCCCTGGGATGGATTTCCAGCGGATAAATATTTGATGACATGCTATCAAATCTATCCGCTGGAATCCATCCCAACGGATGGATCCGCTGGTCTGTACAGACTCACCGGATCCATCCGTCCGAAGGGATCCCCCGCATGCGTCGTAATGATTTGACGCATGCGTGGAATTCCTTATATGACAGCGTCGCGCACGTCGCCGCGTCATAATCGCGGCGACAGCGCGACACGTCATCGCCAGAGGATTTCGGCGCGGATTTCGATTCGATGGTGAGTACACTCCATCGCATGGAAATCCGCGAGAGGATTTATCCGTGGAAACGGTCCGCTGGACCGTATCCGCGGATAAATCCTCCCGTGTGTATGGGGCCTAAGAGCTAATATTTGCGCAAAACACATCTACCTTTTTGTCCCCTGCTCCATCTGTCAACCACTTGTCATATGAAGCTTCAATAAAAGGATTTTCTGGAAGTGCAGCCGTCCGGAATCATTTCCTTAGGTTACACAGCATGCGAGCTGGGCTAGCACCTGACTAATGTGTGTGGGGGGTTAACCAGAGACTCACTCACCTGGAGCGGCTTTTTTTAGTTTCATATTCAGGACTATTCCAGGAAAGAACGTTGAAATGTGTGTAGTGAGCAGAGAGTGTACGAAGGACGGCATAGCGTGTGAAACATACATGTAAGCTATATACAAAATTTGGAAGGTCAAAATATCTCTCGCAGACTCTTCCTTATTGGAAGCGCCATGAGGTAAACCTGTTGAAATACTTTTATCGCTATCACTTGAGGTTGACATGGAGGCAAGCACTGAGGTGGAGGGGCCAGCACTGTGACTTGGAGGTGCAACGCTGACGTGGAGGGGCCACACCGTGACCTGGCGGGGGGCCAGCACCATGACATAAATAGGCACTGTAATGTAAAGGGGGACTATGGACACTGTTGTAAAGGGGGAACTGTGATGTTAAGAGAGGTTGTGATGTGAAGGGGGGGGGGGGGTTGAGGATACTGATGTAAAGAGGGGTCTGTGATGTAAAGGGGGCTATGATGTGAAGGGTAGGCTAAAGACACTGGGGTAGATTCAGGTAGGGGCGCGCACTGCTACGGCGGCGCAGCGTACCGTTTTTACGCTACGCCTCCGTAAATGACTTGAGCTACACTTCATTCACGAAGCATTTGCTCCGTAAAGTTGCGGAGGCGTTTTGTAAAAAGGGGCCGGCGTAAACGCGCGTAATTTAAATGATCCCGTAGGGGGCGTGGATCATTTAAATTAGGCGCGTTCCCGCGCCGAACGTACTGCGCATGCTCCCGACGTGCATTGCGGTAAATGACGTCGCAAGGACGTCATTTGCTTCGACGTGAACGTAAATGGCGTCCAGCGCCATTCATGATCCACTTACGCAAACAACGTAAATTTCGAAAATCGCGACGCGGGAACGAAGGGCCAGATCCACAAAAGGGATACGCCGGCGTATCTACCGATACGCCGTCGTATCCCTGTTTCTATCTATGCGACTGATTCACAGAATCAGTTACGCATAGATATCCCTAAGATCCGACAGGTGTAATTGTTTTACACTGCCGGATCTTAGGATGCAGTACCGCGGCCGCCGCTGGGGGGAGCTTGCGTCGTAATCCAGCGTCGGGTATGCAAATGAGGAGTTACGTCGATCCTCAAAGCTTTTTCGCGTTCGCTACGTCGCCGCTACGTTAGTTTCCCGTCGCTTAGTTACACTTTTGTGAGGCAGCCCTACTTTTACACAGCAGGCGTTCTGCTGTGTAAAGTATGGCCGTCCTTCCCGCGTCGAATTTTTAAATTTTACGTCGTTTGCGTAAGCCGTACGGGAATACGCTACACGCCGTTCAAAAAAAGACGTCACGTCGCGCAATGCACGTCGGGAAAAAAGCGTCGGGAGCATGCGCAGTACGTCCGGCGCGGGAGCGCGCCTAATTTAAATGGGACTCGCCCCATTTGAATTGGCCCGCCTTGCGCCGGACGGATTTGAGTTACACCGCCGCAAAATTTCCAGGTAAGTGTTTTGTGGATCGGTATCTAACTTAGGAAATTTGCGGCAGTGTAACTTAAATCTAAAAAGTTACGTTGCGCTGCCGGGCTGTGGATCTGGCCCGAAGTCTATACTTACCATTGGCTGCGCCTCCTAATAGCAGGAGCAGCCTTACGACGAAAGCGACGAACGCAAACGAAGTAAAACACGACCGCCGGGCGCGCGTACGTTTGTGAATCGCAATTTGCATACTCTACGCTGACAACTACGGGTGCGCCACCTAGCGGCCAGCGTCAGAATGCAGCCTAAGATACGACGGCATAAGAGCCTTTTGCCAGTCGTATCTTAGGATACAGTCGGCGTATCGAGCTTTCTGAATACAGAAAGTCGATACGCCGGCGCTACTTAGCCATTACGCTGCATATCTATGGATACGCAGGCGTAATTGCTACCTGAATCTACCCCACTGATGTGTAGGGGGGCTGTGATGTGTTCTGGTGCCAACATGAGATTCCGACACCTACTGAATGAAAATCTTACTGACTGGAGCTCTGTAAATATTAATTCAAGTCCCCTGATCTGGGTGGACCGTCGGTTCTGCCCTCTCTTACCCAGTGATGCGAGGGGCAGCTGACTCTCCATCATGAAGTCCTTGAAGAGATCCCCCTCATATGATTCTGAAAAGCTCCGTCATCACTCCATACTCCTCATTCCCCTCTTTAAACTTTAATTTTTTCAGCAGCAATATTCTAATCCCCGAAGTTTCCACTCTGAGTAGATAAGAAGACATTCATTGTAACAAAAATTGCTTGTGTATAGACCACAACTACCAATGATCGTTAATCATCTACCTGATGATGGTGAGGGATGGTGTGACCTTCCTGTGTGGAATCCCGGGAATACAGAGAGGCAGGGTCATCTCTCTGGTAGCTCTCGAATGATTGTTAATCATCTACCTGATGATGGTGGGGGATGGTGTGACCTTCCTGTGTGGAATCCCGGGAATACAGAGAGGCAGGGTCATCTCTCTGGTAGCTCTCGAATGATTGTTAATCATCTACCTGATGATGGTGGGGGATGGTGTGACCTTCCTGTGTGGAATCCCGGGAATACAGAGAGGCAGGGTCATCTCTCTGGTAGCTCTCGAATGATTGTTAATCACCTACCTGATGATGGTGAGGGATGGTGTGACCTTCCTGTGTGGAATCCCGGGAATACAGAGAGGCAGGGTCATTTCTCTGGTAGCTCTCGAATCGTTGATCCCTCTCTGTAGGAAGAGTATGGCCTTCTTGCTGCCTACCGAAAAAATTCAGGTGCTGCTCCCACTGAGCTGCGTGGTAAGAAGCCATATGTCTCTTCATGCAGGTGGTACCTAAACGGCTGACGTTATTGCCACGCTTGACACGCTTTAAGCAGACAGTGCAAACGACTACGGTGCGGTCTTCAGTGCATGTGTTGAAAAAGGCCCACACAGCTGAGCTCTGGGGAGGGCATCGAGGGATAACCGTGGCCTGCACCAAGCGACTGGCTCTGTGCTGAAATAATGGATGAAGGGGGGTCCTATATAGTGGGGAAGAGGTAGAAAGGGAGGAGCTGGATGGGTGACAAGTGCGGCCCTTTTGCTGCCAACCGCTATCCATCAGGTGCTGTTCCCACAGAGCTGCGTGACAAGCGCTCATATGTCTTTTCATACACGTGGTACCCAAATGACGGCCTTTGCCACGCTTGAGGCGCTTCTGACAGAGACTGCATATGACTGCGGTACGGTCATCAGGGCAGAAGTTGAAAAAGGCCCATACAGCTGAAGTATAGTGAGTGGACCGGGGGATAACGGTGGCTTGGACCTGTGGTGTTCTGCCATCTGGTGGAAGGAGGTGTGCGCTTCCTTCTCTCCTCTGAGAGTTGCTCTTGGATGATGTCCTGCCTCTCTGATCATCTGCCTCTCCCTCACTTCCTAACTCTACTATATCTGGCAACCAGGTAGGGTCAGAGATTTCACCATTATCCCCCACCTCCCCATCACTGAAGGAAACTTGGCCACACACTACAGGAGCAATTGGTTTTCCCTGCCTTTTGCCCCCTCCCTCTATGCTACTGTGCTCCTCCCTAACCTCAGAAGCAAATAACTGCTGAATATACTCTCTCAAATAGTAACCAGAATGGTGTTCTAATAACTCAGCCGACGTATCCATGCCAGTCTGCTGGGCAGAGACTTCCCCCTCAACTGTCATGTCCATCAGATCTTCACCCTAAACCAAAAGAATGGCAGAAAATAACATCTGTAACATAGAAGTATTGATGTGAGATCACATAGAAAATCTCATCTTGTAGAGTCCACACATCATCTCCACATGTCAGAGTGTTCAATCACTTTATGTTCCCGACCCTCAACTCCACCTACCTGATGATGGTGAGGGATGGTGTGACCATCCTGTGTGGAATCCCGGGAATACAGAGGACGAGGACATCTCTCTGGTGGCTTTCGATAGCTGGATGACTCCACCATGGTGTCCTGGTACAGATCTTTGTGTGCTTTTAGAGACTTTAATTCCTCCATCACTCCATCCTCATCATCTTCCTCTTTTTTCTCTTCTTTAACCTCAACTTTAGAATCTCTCAGGTTTCGACTCTAAATATATAGCAAAAATTACATTAATGGTAACAATGCAGATAATGTACAGATCCTAATGATACTATCAGTGATTGTTCCTCACCTACCTGATGATGGTGGGGGATGGTGTGACCTTCCTGTGTGGAATCCCGGGAATACAGAGGACGGGGACATCTCTCTGGTGGGTTCCCATTACTGGATCCATCTGTAGGAAACACACACACTGACTGAATACATTGTTTCTATGTGTTTATCAGATGATGGGGGATCTAGGTGGAGGCTCCGTACTGCTCTCTCCTTTACAATAAAGTCTCCTCTTACCCGGTGATGTGAGGGGCGGCTGATTGTCCATCATGACGTCCTTGTAGAGATCCTTGTGTCCTTCTAAATACTCCCACTCCTCCATGGAGAAATAGACAGTGACATCCCGACACCTTATAGGAACCTGACACACACAATGATACAGTCACCATCCAGACACATCCCTTCTCTGTTACTGGATAATGTCCCAGAATTCCCGGCACCGCTCACCTCTCCTGTCAGCAGCTCCATCATCTTCTTGGTGACTTCTAGAATCTTCTCCATGTCGTGTCTCTCAGGTTTTAGGGAGTCACATGGAGGCACTGTGATGGTCATATGATCTCCTGACTTCACAAGAGGAAATCTCTGTATTGGAAAACAAAGAGGAATGTCATGTTAGAATCCCAGAATCCTCCTCACCCCTCCGGTCAGGTCTGTGTTTTATTAATAGAGATAAGAGTGATGTCATGTGACTTCCCAGAATCCTCCTCACCTCTCCGGTCAGGTCTATGTTTTATTAATAGAGATAAGAGTGATGTCATGTGACCTCCCAGAATCCTCCTCACCTCTCCGGTCAGGTCTATGTTTTATTAATAGAGATAAGAGTGATGTCATGTGACCTCCCAGAATCCTCCTCACCTCTCCGGTCAGGTCTATGTTTTATTAATAGAGATAAGAGTGATGTCATGTGAACTCCCAGAATCCTCCTCACCTCTCCGGTCAGGTCTGTGTTTTATCAATAGAGATAAGAGTGATGTCATTGGACCTCCCAGAATCCTCCTCACCTCTCCAGTCAGCAGGTAGATGATCTCCAGGGTGAGGTTTAGAATCCTCTCAGTCATGTGACTCCGGTCCTCCTCCATCCTCATTGATGTGGTCATGTGATCTTTGCAAGTTTTCTGTAGACAGAGAATTATCAGGAATGTATTGGTTGTACAAAATAAAGATGAGGATGTATGCGGTTAATAGGTGGACTGCCCCTAGTAGCACATGTAGATTGGGTTACTTTGCGTTTGTTGGTTTTCTCGCCCCTGCACACCTGTTATATCCTGTCCTACCTACCTGATCAGAAATTACAATTTCCAGGTAAAGTCTGTTTGGTCTCTGATCTTTAATTGCTCAGTTTCAGGAGGGTCCTTCTCACACAGCTTTGAGAAGAATACAGGGAATACAAAAATCTTTAAATGGCAGGTTTAAGAAATACCTTAAAAGGTTAAGTTCTTTAAAAAGGAAAAAAGGAAAATTTATTACCAAATACTTACCGTAATTTTCCTTTCCTGATAGGCTCCATGGCAGCATACGTGTGGGTTAGCCCCGCCTCCATAACTACCCAATAGGACCCCTCCCCTATAAATCTTAGCTGTGGGCTCTCAGCCTTGTTCCGTAACTATCCTACTCCACGCATTTTGGGAGGGACTCCTGCTGCCATGGAGCCTATCAGGAAAGGAAAATTACGGTAAGTATTTGGTAATAAATTTTCCTTTTTCCTGACTGGCTCCATGGCAGCATACGTGTGGGAAATAACTCACAAAAAGAAACCCGGGTGGGCAAAAATGCTGAGAACATAAATTTATTTAACACTGTCCACCGACAGCACTTGTAAACCAAAATTTAAGGAAGACAAAGCAGCCGGTTCAATACAGTAGTGAGAGACAAAGGTATTAATTGAAGACCACGAAGCCGCTCTGCATATAACTTCAGGTGCGACATGTCGTGAGGCTGCCCAAGAAGTCGAGATGCTCCTAGTTGAATGTGCAGTTACTGCCTCTGGAGGAGCCAGGCCCTTCTCCTTATATGCCCTGTGGATGGTCTGAACTATCCAAGTTGAGATGGATCTGATTGATGCCCGCTTCCCTCTATTCTTCCCATGGAGAAGGACGAAAAGAAAGTCTGTTTGCCTGAAAGAACTTGTCATTTCTAGATATAGATTTAATGTGCGTCCTACATCAAGGGGATGAACACTTTGATCTTCAGACAACCCAAAGGTGGGCAGGACAATTTCCTGATTTTCATGAAAAATGGATGTCACTTTAGGATTTGAGCCCAGCATAGGAATTAATACTGCTCTGTCAGGAAAGAAGGTCAGGAATGGTTCTTTTGAACCCAGATTTCTTATGTCGGAGATCCTCTTAGCTGAAGTGACTGCAACTAAAAAGATGGTTTTGAGAGTAAGGTCTCTAGCTGAAAGAGGTTTATCCGGATTAGAGCTGATCGAGGTAAGATAGTCCAGAACAAGAGGTAGATCCCATTTGGGGAACCTCGGTTTTCTTTGGGGCCTGAGCCGAATGGCACCTTTGAAAAACTGGCGAACCAGGGAATGGTTAGCCCAAGAGATCCCTGTAAACGCAGAGATGGCTGAGACTTGCACTCGGAGAGAACTAACTGCTAAAGGTAAGACCAAGCCCGTCTGTAGGAAGCTAAGGATATCTTGAACCTCTGGAGAGCTAGGAGGGTTGGACCTCGACGACATATGGTCTGAAAATTTTGACCAAATACGTTCATACACTCTGTTAGTACTATTTCTTCTGGCGTTAAGCAGGGTTGACATGACTTCTTCTGGACAACCTAGTGCTTTAAGCCTTCCCCTCTCAAGAACCACGCCCTGAGGTGCAGACGAGCTGGACATGGGTGCCATATTGAGCCTTGGGAGAGAAGATCTGGTTTGGGGGGGAGAGGAATTGGGTCCCGATAGCTGAGGAGCGATAGGAGAGAGAACCAGGGCCTGTTTGGCCAAAAGGGGATCACTGCGAGGATTTCCGCATTCTCTGATTTGAGCCGGTGAAGGAACCGAAAGATCACAGGGACTGGTGGAAAGGCGTAAGCTTTTTGAAATCTCCATTGATCCGTGAGAGCGTCTATCCCATAGGCTTGGGGATCCCTGCCCCTCGCATAATACTTCATCAACTTGTGGTTGCGCGGGGACGCAAATAGATCCACTTCTGGGGATATTCCCAAGGTTAGAAGCCAATTGAACACATCTGTGTGTAGGGACCATTCGTTGTTGTCCAACTGGACTCGAGATAAGAAGTCCGCTTGAACATTCTGAATCCCCGGAATGTATACTGCCGAGATGTTGGCCAGATTCTTCTGGGCCCAGTTCATAATTGGTTCTACTTCTCGAAGTAGGGTCCAACTGCGAGTTCCACCCTGTTTCCTTATGTAGGCCACTGCAGTCGTATTGTCCAGCCTGAGCATCACTGAACATTTTGTTAATATATGGCTGAAGGACAGGAGTGCTTGAAAGGCGGCTCGTAGTTCCAGTATGTTGGAAACAATTCCGTGAGAGGGTGTGCTCCATCTGCCTTGAGCTATCTCTGAAAGGCAATGGGCGCCCCAGCCCAGATTGCTGGCATCTGATGTTATTGTAACCCAAGTGATGGGACGAACTGAATGGCAGTTGCGGAGATTCTTCCCCTGAAGCCACCATAGAAGAGATCCTCTCATAGATTGAGTGATCGTGATGCGCTGACTCTTCCTGGAGGAGACCCATTGTTGGAGAAATCCTTTCTGGAATGGACGAGTATGCCACTGGGCCCATTTCACCATTGGAATTGTGGCTGACATGGTACCGATTAACTTCAGACAATGAAGGGCAGATAGCTGAGGAGCAGCGAATGCTCTGCGGATCCTGCCTCTGATCGTGGTAACTTTTTCCTCTGGTAATGAGATGGTGCCTATTGATGTGTTGAAGAGGGCACCCAAAAACACTAGGGTCTGTGATGGGACTAGATGACTTTTCTCCACATTTATTAGCCATCCAAACTCTTGCAGAGTGGTAATTACTAGATCTCTCTGTTCTATCAGTTGATTTCTGTCTTGGGCTAGTAGCAATAGATCGTCTAAATAATGATGAAGACGAACTCCTTTCACCCGCAGAAGGGCTACGACAGCTAGCAGGACCTTGGAGAACACCCGGGGTGAGGTCGTGAGGCCAAAGGGTAGGCAGGTGAACTGTAGGTGCTGGTCGCCTACCGATAAGCGGAGGTATTTTTGAAAACCTATTGCCACCGGAACATGAAAATAAGCATCTTTCAAATCTATTGACACTAACCAATCCCCTGGATGGATCGACTGTTGGATGGTTAACAGAGATTCCATCTTGAATTTTTCTTTCCGAATAAACCGGTTGAGATGAGTTAGGTCTATTACTGGTCTCCAAGTACCGTTCTTTTTCTGCACTAGAAATAAAGGGGAATACATGCCTTCGCCTCGTTCTGTTCTTGGTACACTGACAGCTGCGCCTTGAATTAATAAAGAGTTCACGTAGGCCAAAAGGATTTGTCTTTTCTCTTCTGTGCCTGGAAGGTTCGTGGGAACAAACCTGAGCCTGGGGACGCTGTTGAAGATCCAAGTGTGGCCCGACGAGACCGTCTTGATGGTCCAGAAGTCCTGAATAGAGGCCGCCCAAACATGCCGAAAGTGGGAAAGGCGAGCCCCCACCTGAAATGCTTGGGCGGGCCCAACCTCAAAAAGACTTCGTAGATTCCTGGCTGTTAGAAGTAGTGCCTTTAGTTTGCTTCTTAAAGGGAGGTTGTCTGGACCTCCATGGTCTAGAGAATTCACGACCGGGTCTATAGTTGCGTGCATCCCTCCAGCGATCTGTATTCTGTGGTCTGAAGAAGGTGCGTTTTTGATTCTGTAAACGCCTGTCTTGAGGGAGAAACCCTGACTTACCTCCCGTGGCCCGAGAGATGGCACTATCGAGTTTATTGCCAAAGAGGGACCCGCCCTCAAAGGGAATACGGCACCAAGCCTGCTTTGAGGCTGCATCCGCAGACCATGGACGGAGCCACAAAGCACGGCGGGCAGTGACTGCCGACAACATCACCCTGGCCACTAGGCGAGTAATATCAATAGAGGCCTCCCCCAAGAAAGCGGACGCTAGCCTAATTTCCTGGATAGGAGAGTTCTTAGCTGTGTCCTCAGAAATGCTTCTCAAGGAATCATTAACACTGTCAGACCAGGCTTCTAAGGCTTTTGAGGCAGCTGCTATAGCCAGAATGGGTTTACAAGCGGACCCTGCTGTCAAGTAGATTCTCTTTAGGTCCGAATCGATCCGTCTTTCCAAAGGATCTTTAAAAGAAACTGTATCTTCCAAGGGAAGGGTCACATACTTCACCAAACGCATCAACGCTGCGTCCACTGACGGGGCAGCTTCAAGATGGGTCACGTCTTCTTGTTTGAAGGGATATAATTTTGTTATCTTCGACTGCATAGAGCCTTTTTTATCAGGTTTACTCCACTCATTGGAAATAATG
This sequence comes from Rana temporaria, assembly GCF_905171775.1. Classification (NCBI taxonomy): domain Eukaryota; kingdom Metazoa; phylum Chordata; class Amphibia; order Anura; family Ranidae; genus Rana; species Rana temporaria. The sequence continues at coordinate 13,660,971 of NC_053492.1, forward strand.
GCGCCTATCTCCGTAATAAACGGGAAATAATGTCGCTCCTTGTTGAGCTGTTTAAAGAGTTTTCTCTGTTTAGGGGGGGAAGTAGCTGGATCCTCCAAATTCAGGGTTTCCTTAATAGCTTTCACTAAGGCAGGGACTAAGGCATAATCAAAGCCTATTACTGTATCCTCCAATTCTGAACCACTTTCTGAAGGAGAAGCAGCCGACTGGCTGGCCTGAGTGGCTGCGAAGACCTCATGTAAATGTCCCTGATCCAATAAGGGAATCATTGGGTCTATAGGAGAGTCCTGCTGTATTATAGTATCTCTCTCCTGCAGGGATTTATCCACGACCCTTTTGACAAGAGCTTCCAGGTGCTTATCTACACCTCCCCTTTCATTGGCTACTTTAGAGAAACAATGATCACAAAGGGATTTGTTAATAGATAACGAAGCCTTGCACCCCCAGCAAGAATTTTCCAATCTTTCATCATGGGGGGAGAGATGAGGAGTACTCCTACTAGCATGACCCGTTCTGGATGAACTATGGTGTCTGGAGGATGAGTGCCGGTGATGTGACCTAGAAGACCTGCTGTGACCGTGGGACTCATTATGCTGCTGGTCAGACCTAGAAGGGCTGAGATAAAGAGAAGAAGAAACACAAATAGTCACACTATGTCCCTATACTCCACTCTCTTCCCCCCCAGCAGGTGCAGAAAAACATAGTTTTCCCCTTAGCCATACCTGTTGAGGGAGGGCTGGCCACTGAGAGGCAAAGAGATGTCCATGTAGCCTTGGATAGACACTGTAACAGGAAAGTGACAAGTTGTCAAGTAGAAACATGAGGAAGGTTTTTAGCCCAAAACCGCACCAGAACACTTACCTAGATGTGGACAGGACAGTACACCGGGAACCGCCGTACGAACGCACGCCCCCGGTGTACACATGTCTCTCGCTCTGTTTTAAAGGCTGGGCGTATGACGCCATGACCGCGTCAGCCGTAACCAGTGCGCATGCGCGAGTCGAGTCTCGCGCATGCGCTAGCCAGGCCTCGCTCGCGTGTGAGCCAGGCCTCGCTTTCAGTCCTGGTCTGTCTGTGTAGAACGCAGACAGAACCCGGAAGTCAGAGGGAGCGGCGGCTGGAACGCAAGGGAACCAGACGCTCACAGGGCAAGTAAGACTTTAACAAACAAGGAAAAACAAACCACAAACATAAACACTGCTGCCATGAAAAAAAAAAGAAACGATACTGCTCACCATCACCACCATGATCCGTTCGGCCAGGGACACACACCGGTCTTTAGATAAAAGAAGGCTACCTGCACCGCTAGGCATACCACTCTTGCGCAATAGACTCCATAACTTCAGCGCTATTCCATGCATTCCATACCCTGCTTAACAGACAAGGCTTATTGGAGAATTCATTGGCCGAGCTTGATCAAGGGATGAGTTGTGTATATGTTATATATATTTTTTTTTTTTTTTTTTTTGGGTAGAAGAACCAAACACATGGTCCTACGGAGGAGGACAAAAAAGGAACAAGGCTGAGAGCCCACAGCTAAGATTTATAGGGGAGGGGTCCTATTGGGTAGTTATGGAGGCGGGGCTAACCCACACGTATGCTGCCATGGAGCCAGTCAGGAAAGTTTTTTTCTAAATTCCAGCTCCCCTATGTTCCAATAGAGCTTCCATCTACTTTTTTTGCAAAAACATCAAAGCTTTCCATAAAATTTACAGACACGTACCTTACTGTTAGGGTTGTCCCGATACCACTTTTTTAGGTCCAAGTACAAGTACCAATACTTTTTTTCATGTACTCGCCGATACCGATTACCGATACCTTTTTTTTAAATGTGTCCCCAAATGCAGCCATGTGTCCCCAAATGCAGCCTTGTGTAGGTCTTCAGTGGCAAAGAGAAATCCCCCCTCCGCCGCCGTCTAGTTGATCAGCGCGGGGAACACAACAGCTTTCATTTGAATAGCTGTGTGTTCCCCGCCGCGCGTCGTCATATATAGCCCCACCCCCTTGTCCGGGCACTTTGATAGACAGATCACCCGGACGGGTGATCTGTCTATCAAAGTGCCCGGACAAGGGGGAGGGGCTATATATGATGACGCGCGGCGGGGCACACAGCTGTTCAAATGAAAGCTGTTGTGTTCCCCACGCGCTGATCAATTAGACGGCGGCAGCAGCTCTCCTCTCCTCCATTGACATGTTTTACATACCCGAGGACTGCTCTGCTCTACGCCCCCTCTCAGTCCACTCTCAGCCTGCTCTCGGGTGAAAAAAAAGTATCGGGTGAAGCATCGGGAGCATTTGCGTGAGTACAAGTACTCGCGCAAATGCTCAGTATCGGTACAACCCTACTTACTGTCCTCCATCCAATTTTCCAAATGTATCCATTAGTAATGTCTTACTTCCTTATGTTATGACACAGGAAGGAGTTGACCAGCTCACCTCATTAGCAAACACTCTGCACCATCCACCCACCCACTCCCAGCTGCACGTTTTTTAAATGAAATGCAATCAGTGATCACCCTTCTCACTAAATACACAAAGCTTCGATATTTTTGCAAAAAAAGTACATGAATGCTATATTGGTAAATAGGGGAGCTGGAATTTAGGAAAAAAAGGTGAACTTATCCTTTTATCAATGCTAAAACTATTATGTAACTCTATCAGCCAAATGATTAGGCCAACAGCAATGATGCCTTGGTGTTTACTGAGTGAACTCAGGGTAAACTGACGATTGCAGACAGAATGATAGGAAGGTATGCAATAGTGCTGAACACAGAATAACAGTCAATGGAGCTATAGAGGTAACAGGGATGCCTAGGAATAGTCTCCTCCCCTTCACCACTAGGTGGCAGCCCAATACAGTATAAGAAACGTTCACACACAAAATAGACATTTCGGCAAAGATCAGAACAAATATAGTTACTAGCAGCTACCTATAAATGGGTTGTATAACACCTTTCTCACTAGGAAGCAGATTTAAGCTGTTAGTTCATGTAGTGGTTTGCAGGGATCCCCATGCAGGCCCCCCCCTTTTTTCCCACAATGGTAAAGCTGGAGGAGTCTTTGGTCTGGAGGCTCAGGTGGCTGACGGTAATGCCACAACATTGAAAGGCAGTATTCTAAAGCCAGTCGACACAGCCTGTTGGCAGGTGCGCTAAACAAGTCTGCCACTAGGTGGCTCTGTTCCTGAATAGTGTCTGGTCACAGATGACAGTGTCATCAGGTGCTAGGCACCTTTTAGTAAGAGCCCTCCTGTGGTGATGTCATTGAGGAGTCAGGCTGGATTTACACCTATGCATTTTTAGTGCTTTTTACATTTTGCACTACAGAACGTGTTCCATAAGAAACCATGTTAAATGGAGTGTAGTGCAAATATGCAAAAAGCACTAAAACTGCAATGGTGTGAATCCAGCCCAAGTGCCCAGATCTAAGCCAGGTTTGGGAGGAGGCCTAGTGGGCCATGGTAGACAAACACCCCACACCAATACAGATGTAGCCAGCATTTGGAGGCCCTGAACAGGGCTGTTGGCCGAGGAGGAGTAGACCTAAGTGCTGTTGACTTCTTGCCCTTACAAAAGGCCTTTTAGGCTTGGCCAATAACTCCCTAAAGTAAGGCTATTGCCCTATTGATCCTAAGAGAGGGTGCAGAGATATTGCTAGGACAGGGTTCGACGAAATCCAGGCGCCAGGTCGCAAATGGCAACTAGAATTAGCGACCTGGCGCCTGGGGAAGGAAGCATAGGCCTGCAGAAGGCCGCGGCCTCAATTACCGGCCAGCATGGCCCGACGCGATCGCCGGCAATTGAGGCCGCGGCTTTGCAGCCTTCTGCTTCCTTCTGTGATCTGGCACCATCTTGTGGTGGCCGTTGACATGACAAGAAAACCAGCAATGCTAATGTTTTCACTGCCATCTCCTTCCCCCTAATTGGAACCCCCAAACATATATATTTTTTATTCTAACACCCTATAGAATAAAATGGCGGTCGTTGCAATACTTTCTGTCACACTGTATTTGCGCTGCGGTTTTACAAGCACACTTTTTTGGGAAAAAATACACTTTTTTTAATAAAAAAAATAAGACAACAGTAAAGTTAGTCCAATTTTTTTTATATTGTGAAAGATGAAGTTACGCCGAGTAAATTGATACCCAACATGTCACGCTTCAAAATTGCGCCCACTCGTGGAATGGCGACAAATTTTTACCCTTTAAAATCTCCATAGGCGACGTTTAAAAAATTCTACAGGTTGCATGTTTTGAGTTACAGAGGAGGTCTAGGGCTAGAATTATTGCTCTCGCTCTACCAATCGCGGCAATACCTCACATGTGTGGTTTGAACACCGTTTTGATATGCGGGCGCTTCTCACGTATGCGTTCGCTTCTGCGCTCGAGCTCAGCGGGACGGAGTGCGTTTCTGGCTCTTAATTTTTTTAGCTGGTTCCTAGATTCCAAGCAAATTTGTCAAACCCTGTGCTAGGAGATGGCTGCTTACAATGCTGCATGATGCTTTCACGTGCGACTGCTGCAGATTGTCCATTAAATGTGATTGACTGTCAAGTGACCTTGGAACGTATGTCCATTAAGGATGAGCTCTGGCGTGTTCGCATAGTACACGTGCAGAGCCCGCCTTTAAGTGTGCACAGCGCTGCGCTAATCACAGCCAGGGAGACATTGTCCCGATGCTCGGCTGCAGAGATCGGGAAATGCTCCGGCGTGTTCGCACACCCAAGTGCAGAGCCCGCCAGGAAGTCGGCACTGTGCTGCGCTAATCACAGCCGCACATCGGGACGTCTCACTGCCTGTGATTAGCGCAGCGCCGTGCCGACTTAACGCAGGCTCTGCACGTGGGCTGTGCGAACACGCCGGAGCTCATCCTTAGTCAACAGCCATGAATGACATGTGGATAGGGATGAGATCCGGCGTGTTCGCATTGAACACGTGCGGAGCCCGCCAGGAAGTCGGCACCCGCGCTGCGCTAATCACAGCCAGGCAGACATTTCCCGATCTCTGCAGCCGAGCATCGGGAAATGTCTGCCTGGCTGTGATTAGCGCAGCGCGGGTGCCGACTTCCTGGCGGGCTCCGCACGTGTTCAATGCGAACACGCCGGAGCTCATCCTTACATGTGGAGGTATGGAGTGGGGCACAAGATGGTGGAGGGTTGGGCCTCAGCAGTGGGACAGTGTCCTATCAAAGACAGGAGTGGGGCAGGGACTTGTGCTTTTGGTGCCAACATCCAGCCAATCGCAAAGCTCCTGTCTTACAATTGTCCACCGTGACTGGAACTTATAGAGAAGCCGCAAGCGGTATAAAATTCATTTTTGGTATTTATTTAATGGTGCCCTTGCAATCATTTTGAGGTTGGGTGCCGTATAAGGCTGCATTCACACTACATCGCGCTCAGTTACAAAATGTGGAATAAAACCCGTGCCACGCACCCAATTGCGCCTTTCTTCGCAAAGGTTTGTAATTCAGATTAAAATGAGGGACAATTGAGGAGAGTAGAAAAGGACAGTCCTCCCGCTTCCCTCTCTCTGAATTCGGTGGTACTTACCTCTGTACATGTAGAAGAGGACATAAGGGGTATAATGCAGAAGGTGCATAAAATATCTTATTACCTCCTCTGCTGCCAGTTTCAACAATGTCTCCTCTTCACTTCCTCCCAACTCACCTCTCACCCGGAACTTCCTCTCTATACCTGACATTACTTCCTGTTTTCCATAGAGACTTCCTGTCTGGGTATAACTGAGATCACCACCTTGTGGAGCTCAAACTGCACCCCCTAAAAATGTCTCATAGCGTGAATTCTTCTTATGATAATTATTACCATTTTAAAGGCTTTAAATAGCGCCAACAGGTTGTGCATCGCTTTACAATATAAAAGGGAGACAGTACAGTTACAATAAAATTCAATACAGAAAGAATTGAATTGAGGGTCCTGCTTGTGGAGCTTACAATTAAGGATGGGCTCAGGCGTGTTCGCAACAGCACGTGCAAAGCTCGCCAGGAAGTCGGCACTGCACAGCGCTAATCGGAGGCAGTGAGAAATTTCCCGATCTCTACAGCCACGGATCGGGAAAACGTCTCACTGCTTGTGATAAACGCTCCGCAGTACCGACTTTCTGGCGGGCTCTGCAGGCTGCACGTGCGGTTGCGAACACGCCTAAGCTCATCCTTTCAATCTAAGCCAGTGTTTCCCAACTCCAGTCCTCAAGGCACACCAACAGGTCATGTTTTCAGGCTTTCCATTATTTTGCACAGGTGATTTGATCAGTTTCACTGCCTTAGTAATTACCACAGCCGTTTCATCTGAGGGAAATCCTGAAAACATGACCTGTTGGGGGGCCCTGAGGACTGGAGTTGAAAAACACTGATCTAAGCTACACGAGGCAGGACAGAAGGTAAAAGCTGTGGGTGGGGTTGTCACCTCATCCCTTTAAACCCAAACACCTTTGAATTACACAGGTTTTGAGGCTAATTAAATGCAGATAAGGCACCAAGTGAGTTTAATTATGACCTTAATCAGCCACAGAACCTGTGTAATTAATATGTGTTTGGGTTTAAAGGGGGGGGGGGTCACCTGTTGGAGGTGGTCGATGTACTGTTTTTGGTTGGAGGTGGCATTGGCTTCCCTCAATAAATGAGTTTTCAGGGATCACCTAAATGTGGAAAGATTGGGGTAGTAAGTGCCAGAGGATGGGAGAGGTTCTGGAGAAGTCCAGATGATTAGCATGGGAGGAGATGAGGGAGCCAGAGAACAGGATGTCTCGGGAGGAATGGTGTGGGCAATATGCTAAGATGAGGTCGGTGATGTAACCGTGGGCAGTGTCATGGTGGAGGCAGCCTTATCATTATTGCCAAGTGTCCCAGATGCTGCAAGACAGTCCCAGGATTAAGTATAGTGTCCTCAAAACCACAGGTTCCAGGCAGGCCCGAGCATTCCAGACCGAGCAACCAATTCCTCCAGGGATTGAGGGGGTGGGGGGGGGGGGGGCCGGACGCAAACCCACAGAGTGGATCCCCTGCACTGCAAGGAAATGGGACACTGTGACACAAAGGAGACCGCACTGCAAAGAGGAACAGCAATGATTACAGTAACACCCCACAGTGCAGCCCCCCCACACCTGTTTCCCCCCCGCAATCACAGCCCCCCACCAAAGTGCCCACGCCCCCACAACACAGCCCCCCCAGCAATCACAACCCCCACCACAGTACCCCCCCACAGCCGTGCACCCCCTTTCTTCAACCACAGTGCCACCCTCCACCTCCCTTTCACAGTTCCATCTCCAGCAGGGCAGGCAGGGCTCAGCCTGCGTTCTCCGCTCTCCATTCTGATCTCCAGCTGCTCCTGCCCCCCGATGACAGAATGACACCGCTGGCAGGGAGGTAGATCCGGGAGAGGAGACACAGGCATGGCTGCACAGTGGGAGGTAAGCAGTAACCACGGTCCGTGTCAGCCCTGACTAGGGTGACCACATTTCCAAACTACCATTCAGGGACACCCTCCCTTCCCAAAAACCAGCTTGTACTGTAACGAATCACAGCACAGTGATTGGACACAAGAGGCGGGATTTATGATTTCCCCAATCACAAGAAGAGGGCAGGATTGTGCTCCTCCAGGCATTCCTGCCCAGGACAAGTACTGTCAGTGAGAAAAGCGGTGATGTGGCGGCCTTTTTTGGGGGCATCCGATTGGCCTGGGGGTGTCTGTGTCAGTTTCATTCCGGGACACTGTATTGTCCTGGAATGAATGTGCCCGGGACAGACCTGCAAAATGCGGGACTGTCCCGGGCAATCCGGGACACGTGGTCACCCTAGCCCTGACCACCCTCCTGCCACCTCATCCCTTTAAACCCAAACACATCTTAATTACACATGTTCTGCGGCTGATTAAGGTGATAATTAAACTCACTTGGTGCCTTATCTGCATTAAATTAGCCTCAGAACCTGTGTAATCAATAAGTGTTCGGGTTTAAAGGGATAAGGGGGCAACCATACCTGCCACCCAGCCCGGTAACCAACAGGCCACTCCTGCCAGGACATGTGGCCAGGCGGCCCCAGCCCACTGGACAAATGCCCCGTGTGCCCTATGGCCAGTCTGGTCCTGGTTCCACTGTACAAAGTGTCAGTGAGGTGATGACTGGTGGAACACTCTCTGGGTTCCATCACCGGGCACTGCATTTATATCAGACTGCCAGAAGCAGTGATCTCCTTTCTGACAGTGAAAGAATAACTCCGACAACAGAGAGGCATTGCTAGGATTGCAAAAGACTTGGGCACTCCAAGGAGTGTAATAATGCAGCACGCCATGACAGACAGGGGGTGTGGCCAAACTGCAATAACAGTGGGAAGTAGGGTTGCCACCTCATCCCTTTAAAACAGAACACATATTAATTACACAGGTTCTGTGGCTGATTAAGGAGGTAATTAAACTCACTTGGTGCCTTATTTGCATTAAATTAGCCTCAGAACCTGTGTAATTAATATGTGTTCTGTTTTAAAGGGATGAGGTGGCAACCCTAGGAAGGGCACTCAAACAACTGAGCTTCCTTGTACCTATAAAATATGCTTTTGGTTGCTGCGCCACAAGCAAAAGTCTTGCAGACACAGCCTGCAATACCGCTGGCCACCACTGGAGGGAGACTCAGCCACATTTAGCTGGCTGGACACACACAGACAGATGAAAATCTTGCATACAGTCTGATGCAATCTAAAGGCAGTGGATGGATCTGCCCAGTGATTCCCACAGGCCACATGGTGTGTCGTTTAACCCCTTCTATGCTAAGGACTCCCTCTTGTTAATGGTTTCATTGCTGCCATGCCCTGGTGAGTCCGGGGCCAGAGACCATGGGATACTATAGAAAAAAGTCAGAGGACATTAAGGAATTCTACAGTTTATGAGGTTGAAAAAAAGACACAGGTCCATCCAATATAACGTGTGTGTGTGTGTGTCTATATTTTTATTGTCTCACACAGTTTCCGCTATTACCACTTCCACATTTGTACTGCTCTAACAGTAAAGAACCCTTTCCTAAATCTAAGGTTGAACCTCCATTGGTCTAATCTCAAATCAGGTCCCATAGCTGATCTCTTCCATCTCCCATAGCTGATCTCCCCCATCCCCCATAGCCAGGCTCCCCCATCCCCCATAGCCAGGCTCCCCCATCCCCCCATAGCTAGGCTCCTCCCCCCCCCCCCCATAGCTGATCTCCTCCATCCCCCCATAGCTAGGCTCCTCCATCCCCCCCATAGCTAGGCTCCTCCATCCCCCCCATAGCTAGGCTCCTCCATCCCCCCCATAGCTAGGCTCCTTCATCCCCCCCCCCCATAGCTGATCTCCTCCATTCCCCCATAGCTGATCTCCTCCATCCCCCCCCATAGCTAGGCTCCTCCATCCCCCCCATAGCTAGGCTCCTCCATCCCCCCATAGCTAGGCTCCTCCATCCCCCCATAGCTAGGCTCCTTCACCCCCCCCCCCCCATAGCTGATCTCCTCCATTCCCCCATAGCTGATCTCCTCCATCCCCCCATAGCTAGGCTCCTCCATCCCCCCATAGCTGATCTCCTCCATCCCCCCATAGCTGATCTCCTCCATCCCCCCATAGCCGATCTCCTCCTTCCCCCCATAGCTAATCTCCTCCATCCCCATAGCTAGGTTCCTCCATCCCCCAAAGCCAGGCTCCTCCATACCCCATAGCTAGGCTCCTCCACCCCTCATAGCTGATCTCCTCCATCCCCCGTAGCTGATCTCCTCCATCCCCCGTAGCTGATCTCCTCCATCCCCCATAGCTGATCTCCTCCATCCCCCATAGCTGATCTCCTCCATCCCCCATAGCTGATCTACTCCATCTCCCATAGCTAGGCTCCTCCATCCCCCCATAGCTAGGCTCCTCCATCCCCCATAGCTGATCACCTCCATCCCCCATAGCTGATCTCCTCCATCCCCCATAGCTGATCTCCTCCATCCCCCATAGCTGATCTCCTCCATCCCCCATAGCTGATCTCCTCCATCCCCCATAGCTGATCTCCTCCATAGGTAGGCTCCTCCATCCCCCCATACCTAGCCCCCTCATCCCCCAGAGCTGATCTCCTCCATCCCCCCATAGCTGATCTCCTCCATCCCCCCCCATAGTCAGGCTCCTCCATCCCCCCCCCCATAGCCAGGCTCCTCCATCCCCCCATAGCTGATCTCCTCCATCCCCCATAGCTGATCTCCTCCATCCCCCATAGCTGATCTCCTCCATCCCCCATAGCTAGGCTCCCCCATCCCCCATAGCTAGGCTCCTCCATCCCCCATAGCTAGGCTCCACCATCCCCCATAGCTAGGCTCCTCCATCCCCCATAGCTAGGCTCCTCCATCCCCCATAGCTAGGCTCCCCCATCCCCCAAAGCCAGGCCTCTCCATCCCCCCAAAGCTAGGCTCCTCCATCCCCCCATAGCTGATCTCCTCCATCCCCCATAGCTAGGCTCCCCCATCCCCCATAGCCAGGCTCCTCCATCCCCCATAGCCAGGCTCCTCCATCCCCCCATAGCCGGGCTCCTCCATCCCCCCATAGCTGGGCTCCTCCACCCCCCCATAGCTGGGCTCCTCCATCCCCCCATAGCTGGGCTCCTTCATTCCCCATAGCTGGGCTCCCCCATTCCGCCAAAGCTGGGCTCCTCCATTCCCTCATAGCTGATCTACTCCATCCCCCATAGCTAGGCTCCTCCATCCCCCCATAGCTAGGCTCCCCCATCCCCCCATAGCTGATCTCCTCCATCTTCCATAACAGATCTCCTCAATTTCCCCCCATAGCCAATCTCCCCCTCCCCATACCCAAGCTCCTCTATCCCCGATCTCCACTCTATCCAATTCAAAAACATATTTTCTGAGGTTTGGTGACCAAAACTGAAGGTCATATTCCAGATGATGGTGAACCCGTGTTCTGTAATAGGGTAGAATTATTGATCAATCTCTGGAATATATGAGCGTCCCCCAGGGATGGGCTGGCCATTAGGCTCCCCCATAGCTAGGCTCCTCCATCCCCCATAGCTAGGCTCCTCCATCCCCCATAGCTAGGCTCCTCCATCCCCCATAGCTAGGCTCCCCCATCCCCCATAGCTAGGCTCCTCCATCCCCCATAGCTAGGCTCCCCCATCCCCCATAGCCAGGCTCCTCCATCCCCCATAGCCAGGCTCCTCCATCCCCCATAGCCAGGCTCCTCCATCCCCCATAGCTAGGCTCCTCCATCCCCCATAGCTAGGCTCCCCCATCCCCCAAAGCCAGGCTCCTCCATCCCCCCATAGCTAGGCTCCTCCATACCCCCATAGCTGATCTCCTCCATCCCCCCATAGCTGATCTCCTCCATCCCCCCATAGCTAGGCTCCCCCATCCTCCATAGCCAGGCTCCTCCATCCCCCATAGCTAGGCTCCTCCATCCCCCCATAGCTGGGCTCCTCCATCCCCCCATAGCTGGGCTCCTCCATCCCCCCATAGCTGGGCTCCTCCATCCCCCCATAGCTGGGCTCCTCCATCCCCCCATAGCTGGGCTCCTTCATTCCCCCATAGCTGGGCTCCTCCATTTCCCCATAGCTGGGCTCCTCCATTCCGCCAAAGCTGGGCTCCTCCATTCCCTCATAGCTGATCTACTCCATCCCCCATAGCTAGGCTCCTCCATCCCCCCATAGCTAGGCTCCCCCATCCCCCCATAGCTGATCTCCTCCATCTTCCATAACAGATCTCCTCCATTTCCCCCCATAGCCGATCTCCCCCCTCCCCATACCCAAGCTCCTCTATCCCCGATCTCCACTCTTTCCAATTCAAAAACATATTTTCTGAGGTTTGGTGACCAAATATTCCAGATGATGGTGAACCCGTGTTCTGTAATAGGGTAGAATTATTGATCAATCTCTGGAATATATGAGCGTCCCCCAGGGATGGACTGGCCATTAGGCTCCCCCATCCCTAGGCTCCTCCATCCCCCATAGCTAGGCTCCTCCATCCCCCATAGCTAGACTCCCCCATCCCCCAAAGCCAGGCTCCTCCATCCCCCCATAGCTAGGCTCCTCCATACCCCCATAGCTGATCTCCTCCATCCCCCCATAGCCGATCTCCTTAATCCCCCCATAGCTAGGCTCCTCCATCCCCCCATAGCTAGGCTCCTCCATCCCCCCATAGCTAGACTCCCCCATCCCCCAAAGCCAGGCTCCTCCATCCCCCCATAGCTAGGCTCCTCCATCCCCCCATAGCTGATCTCCTCCATCCCCCCATAGCTGATCTCCTCCATCCCCCCATAGCCGATCTCCTCCATCCCCCCATAGCTGGGCTCCTCCATCCCCCCATAGCTGGGCTCCTCCATCCCCCCATAGCTGGGCTCCTCCATCCCCCCATAGCTGGGCTCCTCCATCCCCCCATAGCTGATCTCCTCCATCCCCCATAGCTGATCTCCTCCATCCCCCATAGCTAGGCTCCTCCATCCCCCAAAGCCAGGCTCCTCCATCCCCCAAAGCCGATCTCCTCCATCCCCCATAGCTGATCTCCTCCATCCCCCCATAGCTAGGCTCCTCCATCCCCCATAGCCGATCTCCTCCATCCCCCATAGCCGATCTCCTCCATCCCCCATAGCCGATCTCCTCCATCCCCCATAGCCGATCTCCTCCATCCCCCATAGCCGATCTCCTCAACCCCCCCATAGCTGATCTCCTTCACCCCCCCCCCCATAGCCGATCTCCTTCCCCCCCCCCCCCCCATAGCCGATCCCCCCCTATACCTGAGCTCCTCTATCCACCATCTCCACTCTATCCAATTCAAAAACATATTTTCTGAGGTTTGGTGACCAAAACTGAAGGTCATATTCCAGATGATGGTGAACCCGTGTTCTGTAATAGGGTAGAATTATTGATCAATCTCTGGAATATATGAGTGTCCCCTAATAATAATAATGTCCTCCCTCTCTTTCATTGTCCGGACTGATGCTGGGAGGTATCCTGAGAGAGATCCGGATGGAGAGAAAAATACTTTGTAGTTGGATTTTTTATTTTTTTTGTATCAATCATGGTGTGATCTCTGGTACACTCTGTATGTCTCTTCCTTCACACTGAGGATACAATGTAACACTTCACCACCCACCCACCACTGACCGCCAATACCATGTGACCTGACACACCCCCACACAACAAGGGGCGGGTCACTACCGGGATCATGTGACACAACAGGAAGAGATTCAGAGACACACATGAAGTGAGTGCAGAGAGAGGAAAGGGTGAGAGAGTGAGAGAGGAGAATGGGGGAGAAGGAGAAGAAAGAGAGAGAAGGAGAGAAAAGAGACGTGAGAGGAGAATGGGGGAGAAGGAGAAGAAAGAGAGAGAAGGAGAGAAAAGCGACGTGAGAGGAGAATGGGGGAGAAGGAGAAGAAAGAGAGAGAAGGAGAGAAAAGAGACGTGAGAGGAGAATGGGGGAGAGGAAAGAAAATGGAGAAGCGAGAGAAGGAGAGATGAGAGAAGAGATGGGGGTGAAGAAGGAGAGGAAAGAGAATGGAGAAGTGGGGGGGAGAGAGAGAGATGAGAGGGGAGAGAGTGAGAGAAGGAGAGATGAGAGAGAGAGTACAATGGGGGTGAAGAAGGAGAGGAAAGAGAATGGAGAAGAGAGAAGAAGAGAAGGGAGAGAGAAGAATGGGGGGGAGGAAAGAAAATAGAGACGGGAATAAGATAGAGCAGAGAGACATGAGAGGAAAATGGGGGAGAGAAAGAGAGGAGAGATGTGAGAGAGAGAGAGAGAGAGAGAGAGAGAGAGAGATGAGAGAGAGGGAGAAGGGGGGGATAGAGAGAGGAGAGAAGAGAAGGAGAGAATGAGAGAAGAAAGCAATAGAGTACAATGGGGGTGAAGAAGGAGAGGAAAGAGAATGGAGAAGAGCAAGAGACAGAGAGAAAATGGAGAAGGAGATAAGAGAGGAGAGAAGAGAGACGGGGGAGGAGAATGGGGGAGAGGAAAGAAAATGGAGAAGAGAGAGAAGGAGAGATTAGAGAAGAGAGAGGGGGGAGAGATGAGGGGGGGAGAGATGGGGGGGGTGGAAAAGGAGATGAGAGAGCGAAGAGAGATGTGAGAGGAAGGAGAGGGAAAAAAATGGAGAGAATGAAAGATGGAGAGAGAGATAGAGAATGAGAGAGAGAGAGGGGGGGGAGAGAGAGAAGGAAAGATGAGAGAAAGAGGAGAGAAGAAGGAGAGATGAGAGAAGAGAGAGCAAGAGAAGGAGAGATGAGAGAGAGTACAATGGGGGTGAAGGAGAGGAAAGAGTATGGAGAAGAGAGAGAGAGGAAATGAGAGAAGGGAGAGATGAGAATGGGGGAGAAGAGGAAAGAAAATGGAGAAGGACATAAGAGAGAGATAAGAGAGACACGAGAGAAGAATGGGGGAGAGGAAAGAAAATGGAGAAGAGAGAGAAGGAGAGATGAGACAGAGAGAAAGAGATGAGGGAGATTGAGAGAGGGGAGAGATGGGGGGGGAGATGAGAGAAGGGAGAGATGAGAATGGGGGAGGACAGGAAAGAAAATGGAGAAGGAGATAAGAGAGACGCGAGAGAAGAATGGGGGAGAGGAAAGAAAATGGAGAAGAGAGAGAAGGTGAAATGAGAGAGACATGGGGGAGATTGAGAGAGGGGAGAGATGGGGGGGGGAGCAGAATTGGGGTGAAAGAGAATGGAGAAGAGCGAGAAAAGGAGAGGCCAGAGAAAAAGGGATAAAATGGAGAGAGAGAGAGAGAGGAAAATAGAGGAGAGAGATGAGACAGAGAGGAGAGATAAGATAGAGAAGGAAGGGAGAGAGAAGAGAATGGAGGAAAAGAGAGAGAGAGGAAAGAGGATGGAGGAAATAGAAAGAGAGGAGATAAGAGGGAGAAGGAGAGAGAGGAGAGAGTGGGAGATGAGACAGAGAATGGTGGGAGAGAGAGAGGAGAATGGAGGAGGAGAGAGAGGAGAGAGAGTGAGTGAATGGAGAGAGTAAGAAAGAGAGGGGAAGAGGAAAGATAATGGAGGAGAGGAGAGAAGAGAGAGAAGAGATGAGAGGGAGAAGGAGAGAGGGGAAAGAGGCAGGGGAGAGATAGAGAAAAATAGAGGAGAGAGAGAAAAGAGGGAGATTGAGGGAGAGAGAAAGTGGAGAACAGAGGAGAGAGACAGAGAGATGAGGTGAAGAGAGAGAGGAGAGGGGATAGAGTGATGGGATAAGAAAAGGGGGAGAGAGTGACAGAGTGAGAGGAAAGAAAAAGAGAGACATGAGAAGAAAAGCTGTGGACTTGACACTTCTCACCCCCTGTCCCTCTAATAGAACCCTTCCCCCCCCCCAATAGTGTCCTGGATTGTATTCCTTACACCACCCCTCCCCCTTTCCTTCTATCCAACCCATACTAACTCAATTGCTTTGCGAATGCTAAAATGTATTTGGTGCTGTCAATAAAGCTAATATGAATTTGAGAGAGAGAAAAAGGCAAGGGGAATAGAAGAGTAAGTGAGAGAGTGGTAAACATCTAAAGTGCAGCGAGTGGTGTCAGTTGTGTAGCCTGCAGCGAGTGGTGGCAGTTGTGTAGAGTGCAGCGAGTGGTGGCAGTTGTGTAGAGTGCAGCGAGTGGTGGCAGTTGTGTAGAGTGCAGCGAGTGGTGTCAGTTGTGTAGAGTGCAGCGAGTGGTGTCAGTTGTGTAGAGTGCAGCGAGTGTGCGTCAGTTGTGTAGAGTGCAGCGAGTGGTGTCAGTTGTGTAGAGTGCAGCGAGTGTGCGTCAGTTGTGTAGAGTGCAGCGAGTGGTGTCAGTTGTGTAGAGTGCAGCGAGTGGTGTCAGTTGTGTAGAGTGCAGCGAGTGGTGTCAGTTGTGTAGAGTGCAGCGAGTGTGCGTCAGTTGTGTAGAGTGCAGCGAGTGGTGGCAGTTGTGTAGAGTGCAGCGAGTGGTGTCAGTTGTGTAGAGTGCAGCGAGTGGTGGCAGTTGTGTAGAGTGCAGCGAGTGGTGTCAGTTGTGTAGAGTGCAGCGAGTGGTGTCAGTTGTGTAGAGTGCAGTGAGGGGTGTCAGTTGTGTAGAGTGCAGCAAATGGTGTCAGTTGTGTAGAGTGTAGTGAGGGGTGTCAGTTGTGTAGAGTGCAGCGAGTGGTGTCAGTTGTGTAGCCTGCAGCGAGTGTGCGTCAGTTGTGTAGAGTGCAGCGAGTGGTGGCAGTTGTGTAGCCTGCAGCGAGTGGTGGCAGTTGTGTAGAGTGCAGCGAGTGGTGTCAGTTGTGTAGAGTGCAGCGAGTGGTGTCAGTTGTGTAGAGTGCAGCGAGTGTGCGTCAGTTGTGTAGAGTGCAGCGAGTGGTGTCAGTTGTGTAGAGTGCAGCGAGTGTGCGTCAGTTGTGTAGAGTGCAGCGAGTGGTGTCAGTTGTGTAGAGTGCAGCGAGTGGTGTCAGTTGTGTAGAGTGCAGCGAGTGGTGTCAGTTGTGTAGAGTGCAGCGAGTGTGCGTCAGTTGTGTAGAGTGCAGCGAGTGGTGGCAGTTGTGTAGAGTGCAGCGAGTGGTGTCAGTTGTGTAGAGTGCAGCGAGTGGTGTCAGTTGTGTAGAGTGCAGTGAGGGGTGTCAGTTGTGTAGAGTGCAGCAAATGGTGTCAGTTGTGTAGAGTGTAGTGAGGGGTGTCAGTTGTGTAGAGTGCAGCGAGTGGTGTCAGTTGTGTAGAGTGCAGTGAGTGGTGTCAGTTGTGTAGAGTGCACTGAGGGGTGTCGGTATGTAGAGTGCAGCGAGTGGTGTCAGTTGTGTAGAGTGCAGCGAGTGGTGGCAGTTGTGTAGAGTGCAGCGAGTGGTGTCAGTTGTGTAGAGTGCAGCGAGTGGTGGCAGTTGTGTAGAGTGCAGCGAGTGGTGGCAGTTGTGTAGAGTGCAGCGAGTGGTGGCAGTTGTGTAGCCTGCAGCGAGTGGTGGCAGTTGTGTAGAGTGCAGCGAGTGGTGTCAGTTGTGTAGAGTGCAGTGAGGGGTGTCAGTTGTGTAGAGTGCAGCGAGTGTGCGTCAGTTGTGTAGAGTGCAGCGAGTGTGCGTCAGTTGTGTAGAGTGCAGCGAGTGGTGGCAGTTGTGTAGAGTGCAGCGAGTGGTGTCAGTTGTGTAGAGTGCAGCGAGTGGTGTCAGTTGTGTAGAGTGCAGTGAGGGGTGTCAGTTGTGTAGAGTGCAGCAAATGGTGTCAGTTGTGTAGAGTGTAGTGAGGGGTGTCAGTTGTGTAGAGTGCAGTGAGTGGTGTCAGTTGTGTAGAGTGCACTGAGGGGTGTCGGTATGTAGAGTGCAGCGAGTGGTGTCAGTTGTGTAGAGTGCAGCGAGTGGTGTCAGTTGTGTAGAGTGCAGCGAGTGGTGGCAGTTGTGTAGAGTGCAGCGAGTGGTGGCAGTTGTGTAGCCTGCAGCGAGTGGTGGCAGTTGTGTAGAGTGCAGCGAGTGGTGTCAGTTGTGTAGAGTGCAGTGAGGGGTGTCAGTTGTGTAGAGTGCAGCGAGTGTGCGTCAGTTGTGTAGAGTGCAGCGAGTGTGCGTCAGTTGTGTAGAGTGCAGCGAGTGTGCGTCAGTTGTGTAGAGTGCAGCGAGTGGTGTCAGTTGTGTAGAGTGCAGCGAGTGGTGTCAGTTGTGTAGAGTGCAGTGAGGGGTGTCAGTTGTGTAGAGTGCAGCAAATGGTATCAGTTGTGTAGAGTGTAGTGAGGGGTGTCAGTTGTGTAGAGTGCAGCGAGGGGTGTCAGTTGTGTAGAGTGCAGCGAGTGGTGTCAGTTGTGTAGAGTGCAGCGAGTGGTGTCAGTTGTGTAGAGTGCAGCGAGTGGTGTCAGTTGTGTAGAGTGCAGCGAGTGGTGGCAGTTGTGTAGCCTGCAGCGAGTGGTGGCAGTTGTGTAGAGTGCAGCGAGTGGTGTCAGTTGTGTAGATTGCAGCGAGTGGTGTCAGTTGTGTAGAGTGCAGCGAGTGTGCGTCAGTTGTGTAGAGTGCAGCAAGTGTGCGTCAGTTGTGTAGAGTGCAGCGAGTGGTGGCAGTTGTGTAGAGTGCAGTGAGGGGTGTCAGTTGTGTAGAGTGCAGCGAGTGTGCGTCAGTTGTGTAGAGTGCAGCGAGTGGTGGCAGTTGTGTAGCCTGCAGCGAGTGGTGTCAGTTGTGTAGAGTGCAGCGAGTGGTGTCAGTTGTGTAGAGTGCAGCGAGTGGTGTCAGTTGTGTAGAGTGCAGCGAGTGGTGTCAGTTGTGTAGAGTGCAGTGAGGGGTGTCAGTTGTGTAGAGTGCAGCAAATGGTGTCAGTTGTGTAGAGTGTAGTGAGGGGTGTCAGTTGTGTAGAGTGCAGCGAGTGGTGTCAGTTGTGTAGAGTGCAGCGAGTGGTGTCAGTTGTGTAGAGTGCAGTGAGGGGTGTCAGTTGTGTAGAGTGCAGCAAATGGTGTCAGTTGTGTAGAGTGTAGTGAGGGGTGTCAGTTGTGTAGAGTGCAGCGAGTGGTGTCAGTTGTGTAGAGTGCAGTGAGTGGTGTCAGTTGTGTAGAGTGCACTGAGGGGTGTCGGTATGTAGAGTGCAGCGAGTGGTGTCAGTTGTGTAGAGTGCAGCGAGTGGTGTCAGTTGTGTAGAGTGCAGCGAGTGGTGTCAGTTGTGTAGAGTGCAGCGAGTGGTGTCAGTTGTGTAGAGTGCAGCGAGTGGTGGCAGTTGTGTAGAGTGCAGCGAGTGGTGGCAGTTGTGTAGCCTGCAGCGAGTGGTGGCAGTTGTGTAGAGTGCAGCGAGTGGTGTCAGTTGTGTAGAGTGCAGTGAGGGGTGTCAGTTGTGTAGAGTGCAGCGAGTGTGCGTCAGTTGTGTAGAGTGCAGCGAGTGTGCGTCAGTTGTGTAGAGTGCAGCGAGTGGTGGCAGTTGTGTAGAGTGCAGCGAGTGGTGTCAGTTGTGTAGAGTGCAGCGAGTGGTGTCAGTTGTGTAGAGTGCAGTGAGGGGTGTCAGTTGTGTAGAGTGCAGCAAATGGTGTCAGTTGTGTAGAGTGTAGTGAGGGGTGTCAGTTGTGTAGAGTGCAGCGAGGGGTGTCAGTTGTGTAGAGTGCAGCGAGTGGTGTCAGTTGTGTAGAGTGCAGCGAGTGGTGTCAGTTGTGTAGAGTGCAGCGAGTGGTGTCAGTTGTGTAGAGTGCAGCGAGTGGTGGCAGTTGTGTAGCCTGCAGCGAGTGGTGGCAGTTGTGTAGAGTGCAGCGAGTGGTGTCAGTTGTGTAGATTGCAGCGAGTGGTGTCAGTTGTGTAGAGTGCAGCGAGTGTGCGTCAGTTGTGTAGAGTGCAGCAAGTGTGCGTCAGTTGTGTAGAGTGCAGCGAGTGGTGGCAGTTGTGTAGAGTGCAGTGAGGGGTGTCAGTTGTGTAGAGTGCAGCGAGTGTGCGTCAGTTGTGTAGATTGCAGCGAGTGGTGGCAGTTGTGTAGAGTGCAGTGAGGGGTGTCAGTTGTGTAGAGTGCAGCGAGTGTGCGTCAGTTGTGTAGAGTGCAGCGAGTGGTGGCAGTTGTGTAGAGTGCAGCGAGGGGTGTCAGTTGTGTAGAGTGCAGCGAGTGGTCTCAGTTGTGTAGAGTGCAGCGAGGGGTGTCAGTTGTGTAGAGTGCAGCGAGTGTGCGTCAGTTGTGTAGAGTGCAGCGAGTGGTGTCAGTTGTGTAGAGTGCAGCGAGTGGTGTCAGTTGTGTAGAGTGCAGCGAGTGGTGTCAGTTGTGTAGAGTGCAGCGAGTGTGCGTCAGTTGTGTAGAGTGCAGCGAGTGGTGGCAGTTGTGTAGAGTGCAGTGAGGGGTGTCAGTTGTGTAGAGTGCAGCGAGTGTGCGTCAGTTGTGTAGATTGCAGCGAGTGGTGGCAGTTGTGTAGCCTGCAGCGAGTGGTGGCAGTTGTGTAGAGTGCAGCGAGTGGTGTCAGTTGTGTAGAGTGCAGCGAGTGGTGTCAGTTGTGTAGAGTGCAGTGAGTGGTGTCAGTTGTGTAGATTGCAGCGAGTGGTGTCAGTTGTGTAGAGTGCAGCGAGTGTGCGTCAGTTGTGTAGAGTGCAGCGAGTGGTGTCAGTTGTGTAGAGTGCAGCGAGTGTGCGTCAGTTGTGTAGAGTGCAGCGAGTGGTGGCAGTTGTGTAGAGTGCAGCGAGGGGTGTCAGTTGTGTAGAGTGCAGCGAGTGTGCGTCAGTTGTGTAGAGTGCAGCGAGTGGTGGCAGTTGTGTAGAGTGCAGCGAGGGGTGTCAGTTGTGTAGAGTGCAGCGAGTGTGTGTCAGTTGTGTAGATTGCAGCGAGTGGTGGCAGTTGTGTAGAGTGCAGCGAGTGGTGGCAGTTGTGTAGAGTGCAGCGAGGGGTGTCAGTTGTGTAGAGTGCAGTGAGGGGTGTCAGTTGCATAGAGTGCAGTGAGGGGTGTCAGTTGTGTAGAGTGCAGCGAGTGGTGGCAGTTGTGTAGAGTGCAGTGAGGGGTGTCAGTTGTGTAGAGTGCAGCGAGTGTGCGTCAGTTGTGTAGATTGCAGCGAGTGGTGGCAGTTGTGTAGAGTGCAGCGAGTGGTGGCAGTTGTGTAGAGTGCAGCGAGTGGTGGCAGTTGTGTAGAGTGCAGCGAGGGGTGTCAGTTGTGTAGAGTGCAGTGAGGGGTGTCAGTTGCATAGAGTGCAGTGAGGGGTGTCAGTTGTGTAGAGTGCAGCCAGGGGTGTCAGTTGCATAGAGTGCAGTGAGGGGTGTCAGTTGCATAGAGTGCAGTGAGGGGTGTCAGTTGTGTAGAGTGCAGTGAGGGGTGTCAGTTGTGTAGAGTGTAGTGAGGGGTGTCAGTTGTGTAGAGTGCAGCGAGGGGTGTCAGTTGTGTAGAGTGCAGCGAGTGGTGTCAGTTGTGTAGAGTGCAGCGAGTGGTGTCAGTTGTGTAGAGCTGTGTGTACTGTCCCGTGTCATAGTGTGGGAGTGCTGACTCTGCGGTATTTCAGGTCAGAGTTCAGTCTGTACTTTGTTTTCCTGCAGACTGTCCCGATCTCACAGACAGACGGACGGACGGTGATGGAGGAGAAGAGGATTCTGTGTATTGGACTCGTCTGTCTGGACATCATCAGTGTGGTGGACAGATACCCCGAGGAGGACTCCGACACCAGGTCAGCTCACATGTCTGGATACCTCCCTACCCCCCAATAGTCACCCCCTATCTAAACCCCCCACCTTCTAGATGCCCTTTCTCTGACCACCCTTAAGGTGTCCCCTCTCTGACCAACTATTGGGAGCCCCTTTTCCAACCACCCCCCCCCCCCAGATGCCCCCACTCTGACCACCCACTAGGTTCACTCTGTCTAAACCCTCACCCCTAGACGCCTTCTCTCTGACCACACACAGGTGTCCCCACTCTGACCCCCCCCCCCCCCGTGCCTCACTCTGTCAACCCCTCAGGTATCCCCTCACTGCCCACCATCCAGGCTTTCCCTTTCTGCCCACCATCCAGGTGTCCCCTCTAGGCCCATACCCCAGGTTACCCCTCTCTCACAACCACCAAATGTCCCCTCTCTACCCACCCCTACATGTCCTCTCTCTCTGCCCACCCCCAAGTGTCCCCTCTCTGCCCATACCCCAGGTTTCCCCTCTCTCACAACCACCAAATGTCGCCTCTCAACCCACCCCTACATGTCCTCTTTCTCTGCCCACCCCCAAGTCTCCCCTCTCTGCCCATACCCCAGTTATTCCCTCTCTGACCACACACGCAGGTGTCCCCCATACCTCCCAACCGTCCCGGATTTCGCAGGAATGTCCCGCGATTCGCGGTAAATGGTGCGGTCCCCATTGAGCATGGCTATTTCGTCGCCCCCCCCGCGCGATTCGCACTAAATCCCGCGGTCCCACGATTCGCACTAAATCCCGCCCCCCCCCCGCCCAACAACTCAGATCTGCGGACCCCCCCCCCGCTCAACAACTTTGATCTGTGAACCCTCCCCGCTCAACAACTCTGATCCGGCCCCCCCCGCTCAACAACTCCGATCCACGGATTCCCCATCCCCCCTCCCCCGCTCAACAACTTTGATCGATCCGCGAACATCCCCCCCCCCCCCCCCCGGCTCAACAACTTCGTTTGGGGGGTATGCCCATTTGTCCCTCATTCTGAAGTTGAAAAGTTGGGAGGTATGGTCCCCTTTCTGCCCATACCCCAAGTATTCCCTCTCTGACCACCCCCAGGTGCCCCCTGTTAGCCCAGGGTCAGGTGTCCCCTATTCGCCCACTGCCCAGATGACCTCTCTTTGCCCACCTCAAGTGGCCCCTCTCTGACAACTCCATGTATCCCTTTCTCTCCCCACCACAAGTGTCCCCTCTCTAACCACCTCCAGCTGTATAGGGATGAGCCGGCCAATCGGAGATCAGAAAATGACACGGGACATGCCCGCCTACTGTATAGCCTACAGCCAGACAAAGCTGACCAAGTTCTGTTTTACCGCTGCCAGAAACCAGTTGAGCCAGTCCCACCTTACCAGTGGTTGTTGGGATCCTAAAAGGACAGACACCCAGGGCTAGATTCAGAGAGAATTTACGCCGGCGTATCTATGGATACGCCGCGTAAATTAAAATCTGCGCCGGCGTATCTTCTTTCTGTATTCAGAAAGCAAGATACGCCAACATTAGCCTAAGATACGACTGGCATAAGTCTCTTACGCCGTCGTATCTTAGGGTGCATTCTCACGCTGGCCGCTAGGTGGCGCTCCCGTCGTTTTCAGCGTAGAGTATGCAAATTACCTAGTTACGCCGATTCACAAACGTACGTGCGCCCGGCGGTAGTTTTTTTACGTCGTTTGCGTAAGGCTTTTTCGGCGTAACGTTGCTCCTGCTATTAGGTGGCGCAGCCAATGTTAAGTATGGACGTCGTTCCCGCTTTGAAATTCAAATTTTTTACGTAGTTTGCGTAAGTCGTTCGTGAATAGGGCTGGACGTAATTTACGTTCACGTCGAAACCAATGACGTCCTTGCGATGTCATTTGAAGCAATGCACTCTGGGATATGTACACGGAAAATGTTTAAGCCCACCTCGACATCTGTGAGATAGCTCTGGAAAGTGAAAAGGTTCCAGAGGAGCAATGGGTAGATGTTCTCTGTCTGGTGTGAGGGACAACGCAGAGTGGGTCTTTGACACCCATATGCCGCGTACACACGATCGGTTTTACATTGGATGGATTTTCCGACGGAATTCCTGATCAAGCTTGGCTTGCATACACGCGGTCACGCAAAAGTTCTCTAAACTTTCGAGCCTTAATGCCGCGTACACACGATCATTTTTCGGCATGAAAAAAAAACGACGTTTTTCGGCATGTAGAAAAAAACAAAGGTCCAGATTCTCAAAGGGCTTACGACGGCGCAACGCAATGTGCGCCGTCGTAAGTCCTAATCTGGGCCGTCGTATCTATGCGACTGATTCTTAGAATCAGTTACGCATAGATAACCATTAGATCCGACAGGCGTAAGGCTCTTACGCTGTCGGATCTTAAATGCAATTATTTTTTTCCCCGCTAGGTGTCGCCTCCGTCGTTTTCCCGGTCGAGTATGCAAATTAGCAAAATACGTGAATTCCCGAACGTACGCGCGGTCGACGCAGTGAAGTTACGACGTTTACGTTAGGTTTGCGACTCGTAAAGTTGCTCCTGCTATATGAGGGGCAACCAATGTTAAGTATGGCTGTCGTTCCCGCGTCGAAATAAAAAAATTTACGTTGTTTGCGTAAGTCGTCCGTGAATGGGGCTGGACGCCATTTACGTTCCCGTCGAAACCAATGACGTCCTTGCGACGTCATTTAGCGCAATGCACGTCGGGAAATTTTAGGGACGGCGCATGCGCAGTACGTTCGGCACGGGAACGCGCCTAATTTAAATGATCCACGCCCCCTACCCGGCTAATTTGAATTAGGCTGGCTTGCGCCGGGGGATTTACGCTACGCCGCTGCAACTTTACACGCAAGTTCTTTGTGAATAAAGCACTTGCCTGTAAAACTTGCGGCGGCGTAACGTAAATGACATACGTTACACCGCCGCAGTTTTATGCCCAGATACGAGAATCTGGGCCAACATTTTTCCAACTTCATCATTAAAACGACGTTGCCTACACACCATCGTTTTTAAAAACTGCGCGGTGACGTACAACACGTACGACGGCACTATAAAGGGGAAGTTCCATGCGGATGGCGCCACCCTTGGGGCTGCTTTAGCTGATTCCGTGTTCGTAAAAGACGATTCGCGCTTTTCTGTCTGTTACAGCGTGATGAATGCGCTTACTCCATTACGAACGCGAGTTTTACCAGAACGAGCGCTCCCATCTCATAACTTGCTTCTGAGCATGCGCAGGTTTTTAACGTCGTTTTAGCCCTCACACGATCGTTTTTTACAACCCGAAAAACGACATTGTTTAAAACGTCGTTAAAAAAATGCAGCATGTTCAGAAAAAAAAAATTGGCGTTTTTCAGAAGCCGAAAAATTATGTGAAGCCCACACACGATCATTTTTAAATGAATTTTTTTTAAAACAACGTTTTTTTCATGCCGAAAAATTATCGTGCGTACGCGGCATTAGAACGCGGTGACGTACAACACTACATGGAGAATACACACAGACGGAATTTCCGTTCAAAAGCTCACATCAGACTTTTTCCGATGGGAAATCCAGTCGTGTGTATGCGGCATTATGCTTTATTCACGCTTTCCCACTTGGCCTGTCATTTTCCTTTCTGCGGCACAGTTGCCCACAATGGAATGTATTAGCACTGCATTTTTTTCCCTAAGAGCCCTTTCACACTGAAGTGTTTTTACAGCGTTTTAGCGTTAAAAATAGCGCTATTTAACCACTTAAGTCCCGGACCTTTATGCAGGTAAAGGACCCGGCCAGTTTTTGCGATTCGGCACTGCGTCTCTTTAACTGACAATTGCGCGGTCGTGGAATGTGGCTCCCAAACAAAATTGGCGTCCTTTTTTTCCCCACAAATAGAGCTTTCTTTTGGTGGTATTTGATCGCCTCTGCGGTTTTTATTTTTTGCGCTATAAACAAAAATATAGTGACAATTTTGAAAAAAAATCAATATTTTTTACTTTTTGCTATAATAAATATCCCCCAAAAATATATAAAAAAACATTTTCTTTCCTCAGTTTAGGCCGATACGTATTCTTCTACCTATTTTCGGTAAAAAAAATCACAATAATCGTTTATCGATTGGTTTGCGCAAAATGTATAGCGTTTTCAAAATAGGGGATAGTTTTATTGCATTTTTATTAATATTTTTTTTTTTTACTACTAATGGCGGTGATCAGCAATTTTTTTCGTGACTGCGACATTATGGCGGACACATTTTTGGGATCATTGTAATTTTCACAGCAAAAAATGCTATAAAAATGCATTGTTTACTGTGAAAATTACAATTGCAGTTTGGGAGTTAACCACAAGGGGGCGCTGAAGGGGTTAAGTGTGACCTCATATATGTTCCTAACTGTAGGGGGGCGGGGCTGGATGTGTGACATCATTGATCGTGTTTCCCAATATCAGGGAACACACGATCAATGACACTGCCACAACGAAGAACATGGAAGGTATGTTTACACACAGCTCTCCCCGTTCTTCAGGTCCGGAGGACCGATCGCGGGACACCGGCGGCGATCAGGTCCGCGGGTCCCGTGGTCACGGAGCTTCGGACCGGGTCGCGTGCACGGCTGGGCTTAAAGGGCCACGTACAGGTACGTGGATGTGCCCAGCCGTGCCATTCTGCCGACGTATATCGGCGTGAAGGGGTCCTTAAGTGGTTAAACGCTCATAAAACGCTCTCCATGCATCTCAATGGACCCTTTCACACTGAGTTCTGCAAGCAGCATCTTTGGAGCAGCTTTTGGGCGCTGAAAAAAAAACGCTCAAAAAACGCCCCTCTCCATTGAAATGATTTGAAAAGCGCTGTAAAAACGCCTTACCCTTTCACACTGAGGCACTGCAAAAACGCCCTAAAACGTTTCGGGCGCTGGCAGTGTGAAAGGGCTCTGAAAGCACTCAGGCTTTCCCATTGGGATTGCAGATGAGGCTTTGCTCGAAAAACGCTCCAATAACGCTCGAAAAACACCCCAGTGTGAAAGGGGCCTTAGGGATCACTACTCTCCTAGGAAGATATTAACGACCTAATGAATCCACACGAGATGCTACACTGTATATATCTCCAAATTCGTCACTTTCTGACTTCTCAGGGCCCTATCACATCTTGGACGAAACCATTGTCAATGCCGGAGGCCATCCGTGATGTGCTGAACCCGAGTACCCGGGGAGACAACATACAGTTGAAAGTAGAAAGTTGCAGCAAACTTGTCTGAAGTCTCCCTGGGGGGGTTATATCACTTTTGATGTTTCAGACGATGGAAGAGCAGGAGGTACTAAGGTTGTACACAGCTGATATGACCCGCGAGCAGGCCCGTCGCTACAAGGCAGGCAAACCAAGCAATTGCTTGGGGCCCCGAATTGGCCTGGGGCCCCAAGCAGGGCCCTTGCCGCGCTTCCTATATGCTGCAGCCGCCTGAGCGCTCTATAGAGAGCCTGCAGCACTGCTGCCTTGAGTCGTCACATCCCCTTCTCTGTAGCGTGGCCGAGCTCCTCTTCCTTCCTCCTATCAGTCCGGACTCCGGTCGGGTACCACGCGGTACAGGAGATTCAGTTTCCTGTTCCCGGCCGGACTGACAGGAAGTGCACACTGAGTGCTCACTTCCTTTCAGTCCGGCTGGGAACAGGAAACTGAATCTCCTGCCGCGTGGTACGGACCCGGTAGAGAGGGGGGGCCAGGAGGGGGCGTAAAAAGAACATAGGTAGGGAGGGGGCCCGGGAGGGAGTAAAAAGAACATGGGGGGGGGGGTTTGCATGCATGCTTTGGGGGGCCTCTATGTCCATTTTGCTTGGGGCCCCCAAATTCCTTCAAACGGCCCTGCCCACGAGCAATAGTTGTAGTCTTGTAAAATGAGAGTTTTCTTCTTTAGGGTACAGGGAGCACATAGTATGGGGAGGGGGGCTAAGAGAAGAATGGACAGCTGCCCTAAAACCAGCTTGAAAGTGGCTTTATATTGTACAAGTGTTAAGTATTTTATTGTATCATGTTGCAGTGTATTATATTATATTATTATGTTACAGTACTCTATAGTATGTTATTAGGTTATGGTCAGGGCCGATCCTAGGCAGGGTGCATTGCACCCAGGCGCCTGCAGAGGTGGGGGCGCCGAAGTGCCAGAGTTCTCCCCTCCCTCCTTCTCTCCTTGTTTGTGTCCGTCCAGAACTAGTGTTCTGAGCATAGGCATGTGTCCGTCCAGAACTAATGTGTGAGCATAGGGCAGCCCGTCCAGCCTGGCAGTGCTCGGGGGAGGGGCCGCTTCTCTTCCTGACATGAGAGTTCTAGTTTTCAGTGGTTGCTGAGTGCTGATGTGCAGGAATGAATTCCTAACACTGGGAGTCTTGGATCCCGCACTGTCTCCACCAACTCCAGTTGGAATGCCTCCCACTCCCATCTCTATCTAAGGCTGCACAGAGAGAGAATCGAGGTGAGTCACAGTGTTCAGTGTGCTGTGTGCTGTGTGCTGGGGGATGGCATCCCCAGCATCCCTTTACACGTGCTCTGGGCTGCCCCTGCTCTAGATGTTTTATGGCATGATAGATTGCATAGGATACACAGCCCCTGCCCATTCCTGCGCCTAGTCAATCTACAGATGTGATGTATAATGAGATGTAAAGGGGAGGAGTTAGTAAAATGACAACGCCCATGTGGGGGCGCCAGAAATATTTTTGCACCCAGGCGTCTATGACCCTAGGATCGGCCCTGGTTATGGTACATTATATTTTGTTGTAATAGGTTATAGTCTGTGGAAGTTTAATGTAAAGTCTTGTATTTCAGGTGTCTTTCTCAGCGATGGCAGCGAGGGGGCAACGCCTCCAATTCCTGCACTGTACTCTCTCTTCTTGGGGCTCCTTGTGCCTTCATGGGGTCACTGGCTCCAGGGCACATAGCAGAGTAAGTAAGTAGGGCCTTTAACTAAAATGGGCACATAGATGGAGAAATAAGCAGTAAGGATAGTTTATGGGCAAGCAGGATTCACTTTAGCAGTTGGATGGGTGGGGAGGCTTGGAGTGAGGATTTTAGCTAGATTTGTATATAAGGATTGTGTTAGGGGGTCAATGGATGAAAGGGGTTGCCTTTATGGGATGAATGTGATTGGAGTAAATTTCATGATGGAAGGGGAGGAGTATATGGAAAAGGGGGTATGGTCTGTGTGGGGTTGGGAGCAAATAGAGAAAGGGGAGGAGTCTCTAGGCAGCAGTGGCATTTGTAGGAGGCAGGCTTGGTTGGGAGGTACTTGAAGAAGGTAGAGGGGTCTCTAAGGCACGGATGGGGATTGTAGGATGTAGGGTTGGTTGGGAGGAACTGAAGGGAAGTAGAGGTGTCTCTAAGGCAGGGATGTGTTTTGTAGGAGGTAGGGTTAGCTAGGAAGTACTGGGGGAAAGTAGAAGGGTGTTTAAGGCAGGGGTGGGGTTTGTAGGAGGTAGGGGTGGTTGGGAGGTACTTGAGGAAAGTAAAGGGGTCTCTAAGGCAGGAATGTGGTTTGTGAGAGGTAGTGTTGATTGAGTGATACTGAAGGAAAGTAGAGGGTTTTCCAAGGCAGAAATGGGGTTTGTGGAAGGGAGGGTTTATTGTGAGGTACTGATGGGAATTAGAGAGGTCTCTAAGGCAGGGATTGGGTTTGTAGGAGGTAGAGCTGGTTGTGAGGTACTGAAAGACATTTGAAGAATCTCTAAGGCAGTGAAACGTCTGTAGGAGGCAGGGTTGGTTAGGAGGTACTGGAGGAAAATAGAGCAGTCTCTAAGACTGGGGTGGGGTTTGTAGTTTGTAGGAGTGGTTGGGCGGTACTTGAGGAAGGTAGAAGGGTCTCTAAGGCAGGGATGTAGTTTGTAGGAGGTAGGGTTGATTGGGAGGCACTGGAGGAAAGTCAAGGCGTCTGTAATGCCGCATACACACCATCACTTTATGTGATGAAAAAAAATGACGTTTTTAAAAACGTCACTTTAATTGACCGTGTGTGGGGGAAAACGTCGTTTTATGTCTTGTAAAAAACGACAAAAAAAAATTGAAGCATGCTTCAATTTTATGTGTCGTTTTTCAAAAGTGCACTTTTTACTTCACAGAAATTGACCGTGTGTAGCAAAAAACGTCGTTTTCTAAGACGTTTTTTCATCCACGCATGCCCAGAAGCTACTTATGAAGCGAGCTTCAATGGTAAAACGTGGTGGAACGTAACCTCACTTTGCAAGATCATTGTGAGAAAACGATGGTGTGTAGGCAACTTCGTCTTTGAAAATTGAAGTTTCAAAAACGTCATTTTTTACTTCACAGAAAGTGTCGTTTTTTTTTCATCACATAAAGTGATGGTGTGTACGCGGCATAAGGCAGGAATGGGGATTTGTAGGAGGTAGAGTTGGTTGTGAGGTACCGGAGGAAAGTATAGGGGTCTCTAAGGCAGGGATAGGGTTTGTAGAAGGCAGGGTTAGTTGGGAAGTACTGGAGGAAAGTAGAGGGGTCTCCAAAGCAGGGGTGGGATTTGTAGGAGGTAGGGTTGGTTGGGAGGTAGTGGAGGAAACTAGAGGGGTCTCTAAGGCAGGGATGGGGTTTGTAGAAGGTAGGGTTGGTTGGGAGATACTGGAGGAAAGTAGAGGTGACTCTAAGGCAGGGATGGAGTTTGTAGAAGGTAGATTTGGTTGGGAGATACTGGAGGAAGGTAGGGGGGTCTCTAAGGCAGGGATGGGGTTTGTAGATGGTAGGGATGATTGGGAGGCACTGGAGAAAAGTAGAGGGGTCTCCAAAGCAGGGGTGGGATTTGTAGAAGGTAGGGTTGGTTGGGAGGTAGTGGAGGAAAGTAGAGGGGTCTCTAAGGCAGGGATGGGGTTTGTAGAAGGCAGGGTTAGTTGGGAAGTACTGGAGGAAAGTAGAGGGGTCTCCAAAGCAGGGGTGGGATTTGTAGGAGGTAGGGTTGGTTGGGAAGTAGTGGAGGAAAGTAGAGGGGTCTCTAAGGCAGTCATGGGGTTTGTAGAAGGTAGGGTTGGTTGGGAGATACTGGAGGAAAGTAGAGGTGACTCTAAGGCAGGGATAGAGTTTGTAGAAGCTAGATTTGGTTGGGAGATACTGGAGAAACGTAGGGGGGTCGCTAAGGCAGGGATAGGGTTTGTAGGAGGTAGGGTTGATTGGGAGGCACTGGAGAAAAGTAGAGGGGACTCTAAGGCAGAGGTTGGGATTGTAGGAGGTAGGGTTTGTTTGAGAGGTACTGGTGGAAAGTAAAGGGGTCTCTAAGGCAGGGTTGGGTTTTGTAGAAGGTAGTATTGATTTGGAAGTACCAGAGGAAATTAGAAGGGTCTCTAAAGAAGAGGTGGGGTTTGTGTGATGTGAGGTTAGTGTGTGGCAATAAAGGAAATGGGAGGGGTCATCATTACAGCAGGGGAGGGGTTTAAAAGGGAGGTGTCATGTCCATGTTCTAAAATATTGTCTTCCTATGAATTGTTGTGCCGTCTGTCTCACTATACATTCAAAAACTCATTCTACAGTGTGCAACGCTCTACTGTCCTTTGAGAACATTGTATAGGGAGCATCTTAACTGACCCACTGCCGAGCCAATCACTATGCTACTCATCAATCACATGACCTCATTATGGCACCAATTCCTAATAATATGGGAGGAGGAAATAGACGTTACTTATTAGTAGCATGCGTATTACTATTCCTCATTGCTAAATAATCTGGAGAAAATATGAAATACAGTGCCTTTCAAAAGTATTCACCCCCCGTGGCATTTTTTGTGTTTTGTTGCCTCACAACCTGGAATTAACATGAATTGGTTGAGGATTTGCATCACTTAATTTACAGAACACGCCCACGACTTTATAGATGTGTTTTTTTTTATTGTGAAGCAAACAACAAATAGGACATAACAACTGAAAAAGTCAATGTGCATAACTATTCACCCCCCTAAAGTCAAAACTTTGTGGAGCCACCTTTTGCGGCTATCACAGCTCCAAGTTGCTTTGGATAAGTCTCCTATGAGCTTGTCACATCTTACCACTGGGAGTTTTGCCCATTCCTCTTTGCAGCTCCTTCAAATTGGATGTTTTGCGCTTGTGAACAGCAATCTTTAAGTCTGACCACAGATTTTCTATTGGATTGAGGTCTGGGTTTTGACTAGGCTATTCCAACACATTTACATGTTTCCTCTTAAACCACTCAAGTGTTGCTTTAGCAGTGTGTTTGGGGTCATTGTCCTGCTGGAAGGTGAACCTCTGTCCTAGCCTCAAATCACACACAAAGTGGTACAGGTTTTGCTCAAGAATATTCCTGTATTTAGCACCATCCATCTTTCCCTCAACTCTGACCAGTTTCCCAGTCCCAGTAATGGCTTTCTTCTGGCCACTCTGCCACAAAGCCCAACTCTTTGGAGCCTACGGCTTATTGTCATCCTATGTATAGATACTCCAGTCTCTGCTGTGGAACTCTGCAGCTCCTCCAGGGTTACCTTAGGTCTCTGTGCTACCTCTCTGATTAATGCCCTCCTTGCCCGGGCCGTGAGTTTTGGTGTGTGGCCGTCTCTTGGCAGGTTTGCTGTTGTGCCATGTTCTTTCCATTTGGTTATGATAGATTTGATGGCGCTCCTAGGGATCATCAAAGATTTGAATATTTTTTTTATAACCTAACCCTGACTTGTACTTCTCAACAACATTGTCCCTTACTTGTTTGGAGAGTTCCTTGGTCTTCATGGCAGTGTTTGGTTAGTGGTGCCTCTTGCTTAGGTGTTGCAGCCTCTGGGGACTTTCACAAAGGTGTGTATATGTAATGACAGCTCATGTGACACTTAGATTGCACACAGGTGGAGATCATTTCACTAATTATGTGACTTCTGAAGGTAATTGGTTGCACCAGAGCTTTTTATGGGCTTCATAACAAAGGAGGTGAAAACATACACACATGCCAATTATCATTTTTTTATTTCTGAAAAATAGTTTTATGTATATTGTAACAGGAGTCACTTTTGGGCGCAGGTTGAGCCAGGAAATAAAGATCCATATATTGGATTGTTTTAACATGGACAGTAATCTACCATATATTCTTTAAATGTCTGTAAAGGATATTGTGACCCAACCAGTCAATAGTGACTCATTTCTATGATTAGCCCTGGCTAGTGAGTTGCTAATTGAGTCAGGCTCCTGGATGACCTTTCATTGTGTGATAATACTGCTTTAAGCCTATTGATGCTCAGAGGTGTGAATACCTTTCTGTCAAGCTGTATGCGGAGACAGAACGTCTGTCTAGGGATGTGGATTGAGAAGAGATCATTGTGTGATGGTGTTTTGTTTGAGTTCTGTTAATGAAGGAATGTGCAGTGATTAGATCATAATAATTATAGGCCGGCGCCGACATGTCTAGAATGTTTAGCAATTAGCCATCTGAAGGTGTATTGAAGCCCTCCCAGGGTGTGGGTGGAGAGTTTGATTGTTCCTTTCATGCTTAAACTGTATATAAGACTGAAAGCTGACCATTAAAGATGTCTTCATTTTGAAACCAGAGAACACAAAGCAAGTCTCGTTATTCTGGGAAATGGGATGCCTGCTGGTTTGTCTGTGTGTCAGATGAGCTGTCGTGAGTTGATGGAAGGTCGTAAACGGTGGTGACCGTTACATATATATTTTTCTAATTTTACTTCACCAACTTAGACTATTGTTTTCTGATCCATCACATATAATTCAGATTAAATAAAACATTGAACTAAAGGCTGTAATGTAACACAATAGGTAAAAAGCCGAGGGGGGTGAATACTTTTGCAAAGCACTGTACATATAAAGGAAAGGTCAGGCCACTCGGAAGTCATGCTCATGTACAGGAGGCGTGGATAGGTTTGCTTCCTATACTTTCTGGGGTCTCAAGCAGTGAGATTATCCTCCTCTTTCTCCTCCTCAAGTATTGTAGAAATCCCGGGTCGGTGTGAAGGATGAGTAGATCACAAATAATTTCCCCACTTTTCATTCCTCCTGCTGGGTGAGGTTGCCAGAAGTAATCTAGATACTGTATAGCACAATATTGGCTCAGCACTGGCCAAAACGATCCAATTTGAAATATTCATTTCTGTTATCTCTGTGTTCCTTCCATTCCTCCTCCTCCTCTTCACCCCTGAACCTATGTCATCTTTTTCTACGTCAGATCCGCTCTTCTTCTTTATATTCCTCACTGAGACTTCCATCATCTGCTATGTCCCTTCCCATCATTCCTGAACTCTCTCCTTCAGCTCCTTCACATACAGTCTTCTCTTTTCTCTTAACCGCCGCACGAACTTATACGTCGACAGAATGGCGCGGCTGGGCAAATGGGCGTACAGGTCCGTCCCCTTTAATTTGCCGCCGTGTGGTCGCGAGCTCTGTGCCCACGGGACCCGCAAACTCGATGTCCGGCGGTTTCCTGTGATCGGGTCACGGAGCTGAAGAACGACGAGATGTCAAAGTAAACACAACGGCCCGGATTCACATACATCGGCGCAGTATTCACAAAGCACTTGCCTCCCAAACTGCGCTGGGATTCCTCGGCGTAGGTGGAAGTGGGCGTGAGACATGCTAATGAGGCGTGACCCCATGCTACTGATGGGCCGAGTGCCAGACAAGTACTTAAAACGAACGGCGCATGCGCCGTCCCGTGGACGTATCCCAGTGCGCATGCTCGCAATCACGTCGAAACAACTGGCTAAGATACGTCGAATCACTGCCTACGTTGTGAACGTAACCTACGCCCAGCCCTATTCACGTACTACATAAACGACGTACAATACGACGGCTGTGTTCCCTGGTCCATACTTTTGCATGAGTTGCGCCTTATATGGGGAATAACTTTACGCCGGACGTATGACTTACGAAAACCGCGTATATAATGCGCCGGGCGCACGTACGTTCGTGAATCGCTGTATCTCCCTCATTTGCATATTTGAATACAAAATCAATGGGAGTGCCAGATGCGTCCAGCGTAACTATGCGCCCACGATAAGCCGGCGTAGGCAAGTTACGTCGGTGGACTGAAGACTGTTATTAGGCGTATCTAGTTCTGTGGGCACGGCGCATAGATACGACGGCGCATATTTACACTTACGCGGCGTATCTCGAGATACGTCGGCGTAAGTGCTTTGTAAATCCGGGCCAACGGCTTATGAGGTGCCGCGGGGGGTGGTTGTTTGCCGCCCACCGATAATAAAAAAACACCAACCGCCACTGATTCAACCTTCTCTTTTTCATTCTTGAATTTCCATCATCTCCATAGCACATTCATTTTTCTCCTCTTTATTCCTGAACTTCCAGCTTCTTCCTCTGGGTCACATCCGGTCATCTTCTTTCCATTCCTAAACCTTCACTTTTTTCTTCTGGGTCACATCCAATCTTCTCATACTCATTCCTGAACTTCCATCTTCCTCTCTTCAGTCACAATTGGTCTTCTCCTTTTCATTCCTGTACTTCCACCTTCGTATTCTGGGTCCCATCCAGTCTTTTCTTCTTTATTATATAACTTCTACCTTCTGCATATCCAGTCTTCTTCTTTTTCATTCCTGCGCTTCCATGTTATTCTCCTCAATCACGTTTAGTCTTCTTTCCTTCATTCCTGAACTCCCACCTTCTTCTACTGGGTCACATCTATTTTATCACTCATCATTCCTGAACTTTCACCTTCGTATTCTGGGTCACATTGTGTATTTTCTTCTTTATTTTTTAATTTCCACCTTCTGCTCCTGGGTCATGTCAAGTCTTCTTTTTTCATTCCTGCACTTATTCTCCTCAACCGTGTTTCCTCTTCATTCCTAAACTTCCACCTTCTTCTCCTGAGTCACATCTGTTTCCGGAACTTCCAATTTTGCTCCCGAGTCATATCCATTCTATCCTCCCTCGTCTTTCCCAAACATCCATCATCTACTATGTCCTATTCATTCTTTCTCCTCATCATCAATACTGAACTTCAGCTTTCTTCCCCACTTCCTCCTTGGTCATATCCAATCTTCTCCATATTATTAACTTCTGCCTTCTGCCCTTGTCATATCTTCCGCTTCCTTTCCGTATCCCAATGTCCCGAGCTTCCACCTTTTATTCTTCGCATCTAATCTTTCATGTCCTCTTCATCTGGTTCCTCTGCTTGGCTTTTCCTAGAAATCATCTCACCCAACCCGTGTTATTCTGATCTTATGCCGCGTATACACGATCGGAAATCTCCGACAAGAAAAGTTCTACGTGAGCTTTTGGTCGGAAATTCCGACCTTGTGTAGGCTCCATCTGACTTTTTCTGTTGGAATTTTTGACAGCAAAAAATTGAGAGCTGGTTCTCGAATTTTCCGACGGGAAAAGTTATTTTCGGAAATTCTGATCGTCTGTATGCAATTCCGGCGCACAAAAAAAACACGCATGCTCGGAAT
Organism: Rana temporaria; assembly: GCF_905171775.1. Classification (NCBI taxonomy): domain Eukaryota; kingdom Metazoa; phylum Chordata; class Amphibia; order Anura; family Ranidae; genus Rana; species Rana temporaria. Next base: position 13,696,314 of record NC_053492.1, read on the forward strand.
CAATTCGACGCATGCTCGGAATCATTGAACTTCATTTTCTCGTTGTAGTGTTGTACGTCACCGCATTCTTGGCGGTCGGAATTTTAGACAAGATTTGTGTGACCGTGTGTACGCAACATAGTTTGAGCCAAAATTCAGTCGGAAAAAAAAACAACGTTTTTCTTGTTGGAATTTCTGATCGTGTGTACGCGGCATTACAGTTTATTTTATGCCCATTTCACTTTTCCCGCCAATTACATCTCCTTTTAACTCTTTTAATTTCCAAACCTTGTCCTGTATGACCTCTTTGGGACAGATCCACATACAATTAGATGGGCGCAGCGTATGTGAGATACGCTACGCCGCTGTAACTTACTTTTGGCAGCTTTGAATCCACAAAGAATTTGTGGCGTAAGTTACGGTGGCGTAGTGTATCTCTTGCGGCGTAAGGGCGCCTAATTCAAATCGGCGAGTAGGGGGGCGTGTTTCATTTAAATGAAGCGCGTCCCCGCGTCGAACGAACTGCGCATGCGCCGTCCCTAAATTACCCGCCGTGCATTGCGCATTGGTTTTGACCTGGACGTAAATTACGTCCATCCCGATTCACGAACGACTTACGCAAAAAAGAAAAAAATCAAATTTTGACGCGGGAACGACGGCCATACTTAACATGGCAAGTCTAACTATACGCCGAAAAATAGCAGCTTTAACTATACGCCGGAAAAAGCCGACTAGAGACGATGTAAAAGAATGCGACGGCCACGCGTACGTTTGTGGATCGTCGGAAATAGCTAATTTGCATACCCGACGCGGAAAACGACGCAAACTCCACCCAGCGGACGCCGAAGTATTGCATCTAAGATCCGAAGGCGTACGAAGCCGTACGCCTGTCGGATCTAACCCAGATGCCGTCGTATCTTGGTTTGAGGATTCAAACTAAAGATACGACGCGGGAAATTTGAAAGTACGCCGGCGTATCAGTAGATACGCTGGCATACTCTCTCTGTGGATCTGCCCCTTTGTTTGTATCAGTCTTTTAATTTCTCTACCGTTAGGCAATTTTCTTACGAATGCACGCAATTTTATGGCAATTTCTTTTTTCGCTTTATTTTACATAATCTCTTTTTTTCCAGTTTTTCACACATAATCTGTTATACATTTTATTTGTTCACTTTTATTTTGTTCTTATCTTCTTCCGCTCTGTTCTTGTTTTTTAATTAACAATTAATTGCCCCGACTCTATGCCCTTCTTTCCCTTCCTCGGCAGTTTTGTCCTGAACAGTCTTTCAAGTTACGGTATAGACGTAAGACACGTTATCAATCACCCTGGCTCTACATTCCCGGCTTCCATTGTCATCAGCAACGTTACCAATGGGAGCCGAACCATCCTGCACATGAACAGGTGTGTTTCAATGTGAGGTGCAAAGTGTGTGTATAGGTGTGATGTACAGGAGTGGGCAACTGTGAGGTATGGGTCAGGTGTGTGCAAGTATGAGGTACAGGTCACCTGTGTACAGGTGAGGTATGTACAGGAGTAAAATATGGGTGAGGTGCGTACATGTATGAGATATAGGTCATGTGTGTACAGGTGTGAAGTACAGGTTAATAGCCAGATTCAGGTAGAGTTACGCCGTCGTAACTCCGAATCTGCGCCGTCGTATATTTAAGCGTATTCTCAAATTGAGATACGCTTAAATGTTGCTAAGATACGACCGCCTGCGCCGTCGTATCTTAGCTGTCTACTTACGCTGGCCGCTAGGGGCGTGTACGCTGATTTACGCCTAGAATGCGTAAATCAGCAAGATACGCCTATTCACAAACGTACGCTTGTAAAGATACGCCGTTTACGTAAGGCGTTTTCAGGCGTAAAGATAAACCACCAAAAAGATGGCGCAGCCAATGTTAAGTATGGACGTCGGAACCGCGTCGAATTTTAAAATGTTTACGTCGTTTGCGTAAGTCGTCCGTGAATGGGGCTGGCCGTAATTTACGTACACGTCGAAAGCAATGAGTCTTTGCGGCGTAATTTGGAGCATGCGCACTGGGTTACGTCCACGGACGGCGCATGCGCCGCTCGTTAAAGACGTCATTTACGTGGGGTCATGCTTTATTTACATAAAACACGCCCACCTCTCCGGCTAATTTACGCTACGCCGCCATAACTTAGGACGCAAGTGCTTTGTGAATACAGCACTTGCCTCTCTACGGCAGCGTAGCGTATATGAGATACGCTATGCCTGCCTAACGTTAGGCACGGCTACCTGAATCTGGCTACAAGTGTGCAAAGCTGTGAGGTATGTACAGTACATGCTTGAGGTACAGGTCATCTGTGTTCCGGTGAGGTATGCACAAGAATAAAATATGGGTGAGGTGCGTACATGTATGAGATATAGGTCATGTGTGTACAGATGTAAAGTACAGGTTAAGTGTGCACCGCTGTGAGGTATGGGTGAGGTATGTACATGTGTGAGGTAGAGGTCATCTGTGTTCAGGTGAGGTATGTACAAGAGTAAAGTATGGGTGAGGTGCGTACATGTATAAAGTATAGGTCATGTGTGTGTATAGGTGTGAAGTACATGTTAAGGCCCGGATTCACGTACAGCTGCGTATCTTTGAGCGGGCGTAACGTATCCTATTTACGTTACGCCTCCGCAACTTAGACGGGCAAGTGCAGTATTCTCAAAGCACTTGCTCCGTAAGTTGCGGCGGCGTAGCATAAATAGGCCGGCGTAAGCCCGCCTAATTCAAATGTGGAAGATGTGGGCGTGTGTTATGTGACCCCACGTAAATTACGATTTTTACGAACGGCGCATGCGCCCTCCGTGGACATATCCCAGTGTGCATTGCTCCAAAGTACGCCACAAGGACGTATTGGTTTCGACGTGAACGTAAACTACGTCCAGCCCCATTCACGGACGACTTACGCAAACGACGGAAAATTTTCAAAATTTGACGCAGGAACGACGTCCATACTTAACATTGCTACGCCACATGTACGCCTCATATAGCAGGGGTAACTTTACGCCGGGAAAAGCCTAACGTAAACGGCATATCTGTACTGTGTCGGCCGGGCGTACGTTCGTAAATTCGCGTATCTAGCTGATTTACATGTTTCTAGGCGTAAATCAGCGTACACGCCCCTAGCGGCCAGCGTAACTATGCAGTTAAGATCCGACGGCGTAAGAGACTTACGCTGGTCGTATCTTATACAAATCTATACGTAACTGATTCTAAGAATCAGGCGCATAGATACGATGGCTCAGACTCAGAGATACGACGGCGTATCTCCTTTGAGAATCTGGGCCTAAGTGTGCAAAGCTGTGAGGTATGTAAATGCGTGAGGTACAGGTCATCTGTGTTCAGGTGAGGTATATACAAGAGTAAAGTATGGGTGAGGTGCGTACATGTATAAGGTATAGGTCATGTGTGTAAATGTGTGAAGTACGGGTTAAGTGAACACAACTGTGAGGTATGGGTGAGGTATGTACATGCGTGAGGTACAGGTCAGGTGTGTACATGTGTGATGTATGGGTGAGGTGTGGGAGGTACAGTTGTGGTGTGTACCTGTGTGAGGTATGGATAAGGTGTGTAAAGGTTTAAGGTACTAGTAAGGTGGGTGCTAGTGTCAGGTATAGGTATGTGGTCCTTTGTGAGATACAGATAAGGGCCCGGATTCACAAAGCACTTACGCATCTCGAGATACGCCACGTAAGTGTATCTATGCGCTGTCGTATCTGTGCGCCGTGCCCTTAAACTGAAATACGCCTGAAAATAGGCTTCCTACGACTGACGTAACTTGCCTACGCCGTCGTATCGTGGGCGCATTTTTACGCTGGGCGCATTTGCCGCTCCCATTGATTTTCTATGCACATATGAAAATGAGGGAGATACACCGATTCACAAACGTACTTGCGCCCGGCGCATAATATACGCGGTTTGCTTAAGTCGTACGTCCGGCGTAAAGTTATTCCCCATATATGAGGCGCAACTCATGCTAAGGTATGGACCAGGGAACACAGCCATCGTATTTTACGTCGTTTACGTAGCACGTGAATATGGCTGGGCGTAGGTTACGTTCACGTCGTAGACAGTGATCCGTCGTATCTTAGGGAGTAGTTCCAACGTGATTCTGAGCATGCGCCCACGGGACGGCGCATGCGCCGTTCGTTTTAAGTACTTCTATGGCGCTTGGCCCATCATTTGCATGGGGTCACGCCTCATTAGCATGGCTCACGCCCATTTCCACCTACGACGGCTTACGCCGAGGAAACTTTAAGAGCGAGTGGGAGCGAGTGCTTTGTGAATCCAGTGCTCGCCTCTGTGCGCTGGGTCGGCGTAGCGTATATTAGATACGATACGCCCGCATAAATAAGCGCCGATGTATGTGAATCCGGGCCCAGGTGTGCAAAGTTTTGAGGTATAGGTGTGATGTACAGGACTGGTATATACATGGGAAAGACGTGGTGTATCTGGATTTTGCAAAAGCATTTGATAGTTCCCCATAAACATTTACTGGATAAAATAAGGTCCGTTGGCATGGACCATAGGGTGAGTACATGGATTGAAAACTGGCTACAAGGGTGAGTTCAGAGGGTGGGGATAAATGGGGAGTGCTCGGAATGGTCTGGGGTGGGTAGTGGGGTCCCCCAGGGTTCTGTGCTGGGACCAATTCTATTTAATTTTTTCATAAATGACCTGGAGGATGGGGTAAGCAGTGCAATCTCTGTATTTGTGGACAATACTAAGCTAAGCAGGGCAATAACTTCTCTGCAGTATGTGGAAACCTTGCAAGAAGATCTGAACAAATTAATAGGGTGGACAACTACATGGCAAATAAGGTTCAATGTGGAAAAATTTAAAATAATGCATTTGGGTGGCAAAAATAGGAATGCAATCTATACACGGGGGAGAACCTCTGGGGGATGGAAATGGACCTGGGGGTCCTAGTAGATGATAGCAGCAGTTTGGCATTGAATGCCATTGCTGAGCCTAACAAAGCAAACAGAATATTGGCATTAAAAAGAGGATTAACTCCAGAGATAAAACGATAATTTTTCCTCTCTACAAGACTCTGGTCCGGCCGCACCTGGAGTATGCTGTCCAGTTCTGGGCACCAGTCCTCGGGAAGGATGTACTGGAAATGGAGCGAGTACAAAGAAGGGCAATAAAGCTAATAAAGGCCCAGATTCAAGAAGCAATTGCGCCTGTGTAACCATAGGTTACACAGCGCAATTGCTTACTTGCTCCGGCGTTACAAATGCTCCTGATTCAGGAACATCGTAACGCCGACTGCAGCCTAAAATCTGCGTGGCATAAGTCTCTTATGCCACGCATATCTTAGGCTGCATTCTTGCGATGACCGCTAGGGGGCGCTCCCATTGTGCTCAGTGTATAGTATGCAAATTGCATACTAACACCGATTCACAATGTTGCGCGAGCCCTGCGTACGTAAGGCTGCCCCTTCTAATAGTAGGGGCAGCCAATGCTAAAGGATACCCGTCGTTCCCGCGTCGCAAAATTTGAAATCTACGTAGTGTGCCTCCGCAAATAAGGGGCAAATCTACCTGAATCCGGGCCACAGTGTCTGGAGGATATTAGTTATGAAAAAAGGATGCGAGCACTGAACTTATTGGCCCAGATTCTTAAACGAGATACGACGGCGTATCTCCAGATACGCCGTCGTATCTCTAAGTTGCGCGATCGTATCTATGCGCCTGATTCTTAGAATCAGTTACGCATAGATTTCCCGTAGATCCGATTGGCGTAACTGTGTTACACCGGCGTATCGTAACTGCATATTTACGATGGCCGCTAGGTGGCGCTTCTGTCGAATTCCCCGTCGAGTATGCAAATTAGCTAGATACGCGAATTCCCGAACGTACGCACGGCCGACGCAGTAAAGTTACGACGTTTACGTTAGGCTTTTCCCGGCGTATAGTTACCCCTGCTATATGGTGGCGTAAGTGCGGCGTACCCGCGGCGTACCCGCATCGAAATTTGAAAAAGTTACATCGTTTGCGTAAGTCGTCCGTGAATGGGGCTGGACGTCATTTACGTTCACGTCGAAACCAATGACGTCCTTGCGACGTCATTTAGAGCAATGCACGCCGGGAAATTTTAGGAACGGCGCATGCGCAGTTTGTTCGGCACGGGGACGCGCTTCATTTAAATGAAATACGCCCCCTACCCACCGAATTTGAATTCCGCCGGGTGTTTTACGCTACGCCGCCGCAACTTTACAGGCAAGTGCTTTGTGAATAAAGCACTTGCCTGAAAAACTTGCGGAGGCGTAACGTAAATGAGATACGTTACGCCGCCGCAGAGATACGCCGATCTCTGTGAATCTGCCCCTATGTGTGTACAAGTGATGTTGCATATAGATATGAGGTAAATGTGAAGGGTGTACTTCTGTTAGGTGAGGTACAGTATGTACAGCTGTGAGGTATGTACAGGTGTGAGGTGTTTGAAGGTTTGCAGTACAGGCAAGTTGTGTCCAGGTGTAAAGTTGAGGTGAGGTGTGTACAGGGCAAAGTCCAGGCGTGGTATCTACAGGTGAGATATAGATGTGACAAAACAAAGATTGAAAGAGTTTCAGATTTAAAGCGCGAGTCCAACAAGTTAGCCTTTTGAGCTCGTCGTAGCTCTGGATAGGAACAACACAGACCACTGTGTCAGGGAAAACCTTGTATGGGAAGTTGAAGCGACCTCCAATGCATGCAAAACAAAAAAGAAAACAGGCGCCTCTGAGCGTAGACTGTTATTTATTGTAGAACAATGAACATTAAAAACTCACATAGAGGTAATGGATGATAGGCCCATCTGAACCAGTACTAGACGCTCATCGGGCATTGGGCTGAATGCTGTGCCCATGGATCGTTTTGCGTACCTCGTGTAGATTTGTCTAGGCCAGCAAATGCTGTAGATGGTGGAGTGAAGCCAAACTTAGGGTTGGCTCTAGCTCAGTGGTTCTCATCCTTCTAGTGCCGTGACCCCTTGATAACATTTGCCAAGTTGTGGGGACCCCTACAACTTGGGTTGTCAGCACCCACCCAAGGCAAGACAAGTCATTTTCAACCCTAACCCATGGACATTTAGCGCTCCCTGGGTCCTTTTAAAGTTTACAACTTTGTGGTGTCTCGTAGCAGTGACACCTATGCCAAAATCAGGAGATAGGGTCTCCTCTATCTCCTCCCACTTAACATTTCTCACCAGTCAGCTGACCTCTAGCCTTTGCCCCCCAGCCATGCCGTGAACTGAAAGGGCACCTGCGAAGAGGCTGAGTGGGCGGCCACGTGCTCTAGGGATAGCCCTGCTGGGTGGCTGCAAAAAGGCTGGGAGAGCGGTGCAGGCTTCAGAAACAGCCCAGGATTCGGTGACCCCTGGCAAATCATCATTTGACCCCCGAGGGGGTCCCGACCCCCAGTTTGAGAACCAATGCTCTAGCTGAAAGCGATCACTGGAACGCAGCCTAGGCTGGATGGTACTATGCTGAGACGCAGCACTGGCCGTGATGGCATCACTGGCGTGCTCGCAACGCATTTCAGAGCAAGGCTTGACAAAGGAGCTGGCACTGTGTACAGCGTTGCAGTGCGCATGCTCCGAAATGCGTCGCGAGCAAGCCAGTGACGCCATCACGGCCAGTGCTGCATCTCAGCATCTTACCATCCAGCCATCGCTTTCAGCTACAGCTGCCCTCCAACCCTTGGTTTGCCCGATGAGCGTCTAGTACTGGTTCAGAGGTGCCTATCATCCATTACCTCTATGTGAGTTTTTAATGTTCATTGTTCTACAATAAATCATACAGTCTACGTTCAGAGGCGCCTGTTTTTCTTTTTTGAGATATAGATGTGGGCCATTTTGAAACCAAGGTCAGATGTGTACAGGTGTGTGGGAGGTTTTAGGGGTGTATAGTTCTGAAGTAGAGGTGAGGTGAATACAGGTGAAGTTTGTACAGGTGTGAGGTACAGAAGAAGTGTGTACAGGTGTGGGGTATGAGTGACTTGTGTACAGGTGTGGGGTATGAGTGACATGTGTACAGGTGTGGGGTATGAGTGACATGTGTACAGGTGTGGGGTATGAGTGACATGTGTACAGGTGTGGGGTATGGGTGACATGTGTACAGGTGTTGGTGACATGTGTACAGGTGTGGGTGACATGTGTACAGGTGTGGGGTATGAGTGACTTGTGCACAGGTGTGGGGTATGAGTGACTTGTGCACAGGTGTGGGGTATGAGTGACTTGTGTACAGGTGTGGCGTATGGGTAACATGTGTACAGGTGTTGGGTATGAGTAACGTGTACAGGTGTGGGGTATGGGTGACTTGTGTACAGGTGTGGGGTATGGGTGACTTGTGTACAGGTGTGGGGTATGGGTGACTTGTGTACAGGTGTGGGGTATGAGTGACATGTGTACAGGTGTGGGGTATGAGTGAAATGTGTACAGGTGTGGGGTATGAGTGACATGTGTACAGGTGTGGGGTATGAGTGAAATGTGTACAGGTGTGGGGTATGAGTGACATGTGTACAGGTGTGAAATATGGTTAATGTGGGCTCAGGTGGGAAGCACAGGTGAGGTGTTTACAGGAGTTAGGTGTGTACAGGTGAGAGGTATGGGTCAGCTGTATACTGGTGCGAGGTACAAGTGCAGGCCTTTAAAGTAAAAGTGTAGGGCAATTTAAGAAGTGTGTACAGGTGTGAGATACAGGTGTGTTGTGTACAGGTGTGAGTGAGGTATGTAAAGGTAAGTGTTAAAGGTGAATTGTGTACAGGTGTGAGATACAGAAGTGTTGTGTACAGGGTTGAGATACAGGTGTGTTGTGTACAGGTGTGAGTGAGGTATGTAAAGGTAAGTGTTAAAGGTGAATTTTGTAACAGGTGTGAGATACAGGAGTGTTGTGTACAGGTGTGAGATACAGGTGTGTTGTGTACAGGTGTGAGTGAGGTATGTAAAGGTAAGTGTTAAAGGTGAATTGTGTACAGGTGTGAGTGAGGTATGTAAAGGTAAGTGTTAAAGGTGAATTTTGTACAGGTGTGAGATACAGGAGTGTTGTGTACAGGTGTGAGATACAGGTGTGTTGTGTACAGGTGTGAGATACAGGTGTGTTGTGTACAGGTGTGAGTGAGGTATGTAAAGGTAAGTGTTAAAGGTGAGTTGTGTACAGGTGTGAGTGAGGTATGTAAAGGTAAGTGTTAAAGGTGAATTGTGTACAGGTGTGAGTGAGGTAGGTAAAGGTAAGTGTTAAAGGTGAATTGTGTACAGGTGTGAGATACAGGAGTGTTGTGTACAGGTGTGAGATACAGGTTTATTGTGTACAGGTGTGAGATACAGGTTTATTGTGTACAGGTGTGAGATACAGGTGTGTTGTGTACAGGTGTGAGATACAGGTGTGTTGTGTACAGGTGTGAGATACAGGTGAATTGTGTACAGGTATGAGTGAGGTATGTAAAGGTAAGTGTTAAAGGTGAATTTTGTACAGGTGTGAGATACAGGAGTGTTGTGTACAGGTGTGAGATACAGGAGTGTTGTGTACAGGTGTGAGGTACAGTTGTGTTGTGTACAGGTGTGAATGAGGTATGTAAAGGTAAGTGTTAATGGTGAATTGTGTACAGGTATGAGATACAGGTGTGTTGTGTACAGGTGTGAATGAGGTATGTAAAGGTAAGTGTTAATGGTGAATTGTGTACAGGTATGAGATACAGGTGTGTTGTGTACAGGTGTGAGTGAGGTATGTAAAGGTAAGTGTTAAAGGTGAATTGTGTACAGGTGTGAGGTTACAGGTGAGGTGTGATATCAGTGTGTGATCTCCATTGCTCAGTGCAGTAGATTTGGATGGCATTCGTTGGTATCCAATGGGGGAGTACTGTGACTCCTCTCCTCGGGGATACAATACCCAACCAGGGACATGGCTTACGCCAGATAAATCTCAGGACAGTAAAGCTTGCTCCACTTCTTCTTTTTCGAACAATCACCTATCTTCTGTAGGTTCAGCATGTGACCATCTTCCCATCTAACCCATCTTCCCCCCCGCTGCCCCCATAGCTTCATCATTTCAGATTTCCGCAAGAGGAACATTGATGCCTCCAATGTGAGCTGGCAGAAATGGGGCGACACCCCGTGTGCCTGCTGCTTGGTTAATGTCACCACCGGTTCTCGCACCGTCACGCTGTATGACACGTAAGGAACAAGGATCTTATTTCTGTATTCCATCCAATATTATAGATATATAAAATATCTATCTATTTGTCTCCTGTGTGTGGTCCTAGGGTGGTGAATTTAATTTGGAACGCGTGGTGGTGAGTATGGTGAGAATAATGGAAAGTAGTGGTGATGGTACCTTTAAATTTTCAGGTCTCGTGTGACTGTGGTGCTCAGTAACATGTTTTGTGGTTGTGTCTCCTCTGTGTGGCCCTAGGGTAATAGATTTGATGTGGAGTGAGTATTGCTGAGAATGGTGAAGATAGTGGGTGGTGGGTGGTGACGGTGGTGGCCAAATTACTTCTTCTTGGTGTTCTATGATTGTAAAAATGTTTTATTAAATTGTAAAGGACCGTGTATGACTCTCCTTCTGCCGATCGATATGCTTTCTGCTTTATAATCATCACATGGCTTTTGTTGGTTTGTGAATGGTTTTGTGTTTTTGTCTCTCTTAAAAGGCCAAACCCCTCAAAATGTAAACTTTAATTAAAGATTGAGTCAGCTCTTGGCTTCTTATATGACCGAAGACTCAAACAGTGAGCTTTCCATTTCAGAATTCTGGACTCTGTTACTGCATACCTGGGAGTTCTGGGTCCCCACAAGCTTTATGTGTTCCAACGCCTCCTGTTAAAGTTCCCATAATATCAATTAGAAAAACTTTCATAATGGGTAAAGCAGGTGTGCAGACCTGGGAAGTCAGTCCAGGAATGATGGGAACCCCCTCATAATGGGTACAGCAGGTGTACAGACCCTGGAACTCAGCACTGGGATGGTGAGAACCCTTCATAATGGGCACATCAGGTGTACAGACCTGGCAACTCAGTACTGGGATGGTGGGAACCCTTCATAATGGGCACATCAGGTGTACAGACCTGGCAACTCAGTACTGGGATGGTGGGAACCCTTCATAATGGGCACATCAGGTGTACAGACCTGGGAACTCAGCACAGGGATGGTGGGAACCCCTCATAATGGGTACAACAGGTGTACAGACCTGGGAACTCAGCACTGGGATGGTGGGAACACTTCATAATGGGCACATCAGGTGTACAGACCTGGCAACTCAGTACTGGGATGGTGGGAACCCTTCATAATGGGCACATCAGGTGTACAGACCTGGGAACTCAGCACAGGGATGGTGGGAACCCCTCATAATGGGTACAACAGGTGTACAGACCTGGGAACTCAGCACTGGGATGGTGGGAACACTTCATAATGGGTACAACAGGTGTACCGACCTGGGAACTTGGCACTGGGATGATGGGAACCCCTCATAATGGGTACAACAGGTGTACCGACCTGGGAACTCAGCACTGGGATGATGGGAACCCTTCATAATGGGTACAGCAGGTGTACCAACCTGGGAACTCAGCACTGGGATGGTGGGAACCCTTCATAAAAGGTACAACAGGTGTACAGACCCGGGAACTCAGCACTGGGATGGTGGGAACCCCTCATAATGGGTACAACAGGTGTACCGACCTGGGAACTCAGCACTGGGATGGTGGGAACTCCTCATAATGGGCACAGCAGGTGTACAGACCTGGGAACTCAGCACTGGGATGGTGGGAACCCTTCATAATGGGCACATCAGGTGTACAGACCTGGGAACTCCGCACTGGGATGGTGGGAACCCTTAATGGGCACAGCAGGTGTACAGACCCAGGAACTCAGCACTGGGATGGTGGGAACCCTTCATAATGGGCACATTAGGTGTACAGACCTGGGAACTCAGCACTTCCGTACAAAACGTCAATCACGTCAGGTCATCATAGATTTACATAAAACACGCCCCCCCCCTTCCACATTTGAATTACGCGTGCTTACGCCAGCCTCATTTACGCTACGCTACCGCAACTTACGGAGCAAGTGCTTTGTGAATACTGCACTTGCTCCTGTAAGTTACGGCGGCGTATTGTAAATACGATACGCTGCGCCGCCGTAAGAACACGCGCAGGTACCTGAATCTAGTCCCCTGAGTGTAGGAGGACCTAAGGATCGGTTATATTTATCCCTCCAGCTACCTTCTGTGGCCTGTATGAATGGGAACATTGAGTGAGGCCTAGGTCGGGTAACCCAGATGGCTCTGGTCTTCTGGACCATGAGTGTTAGTGGACATGGAGATCAGTTATATTTAACCCTCCACCACTTTCAATGTTCAATGTGAATGGAAACATTTATTGGTCTCTCTAGGTTGTGGCTCAGCTACCGATGTGTATAAAAAGAACATGGTACTGTTTTTATGATTCCCCTATTTATACCCAGCTCCTTCTCTCGCAAACCTGCAGGAATCTGCCAGATGTTACGGTAGAAGACTTCCAGAAAGTGGACCTGTCCCAATACAAGTGGATTCACTGGGAGGTGAGAGAAACCAATGGAGGCTATTTAGTGGCATACATAGAGGTTCCAGCCACTATGGTTATCAGGGAGATGATCGTTATAGGAAATAAAGCAGTACACAGGGGTTATGAGTGGAGTAGTACTGGTCATAGCCCTGGTGACATGGCTGGAGCACACATGGGATTATAGGCATGTATTTGTTTTTATAATATTTATACTGGCCCGGATTCAGATACAATTGCGTATCTATCGGCGGGCGTAACGTATCTCAGATACATTACGCCGCCGTAACTTAGGGTGCAAGTTCTGTATTCAGAAAGAACTTGTGCCCTAAGTTACGGCGGCGTAGTGTAAATGTGTCGGGGTAAGCCCTAATTCAAATGTGGATGATGTGGGCGTGTTTTATTTAAATTACTTGTGACCCCACGAACGTTTCCAAGTGCGCACGCTCCAAATTACGCCGCAAACTGTCAATGCTTTCGACGTGAACATAACTTCCGTACAGCCCTATTCGCGAACGACTTGCGTAAAGGACGTAAAATACGACGCTGTCCGTGTGTTTCCGACGTCCATACCTAACATGACTTACCCCTGCTTTATGAGGGGTAACTTTATGCCGGAAAAAGCCTTACGCAAACAACGTAAAAAAATGCGCCGGGCGGACATACGTTTCTGAATCAGCGTATCTACCTAATTTGCATATTCCTTGCGTAAATCTACGGAAGCGCCACCTAGCGGCCAGCGTAAATATGCAGCCTAAGATACGACTGTGTAAGAGACTTACGCCGGTCGGATCTTAGGGAAATCTATGCGTAACTGATTCTACGAATCAGGCGCATAGATACGACCCCGCACACTCAGAGTTACGACGGCGTATCCGGAGATACGCCGTCGTAACTCGTCTCTGAATCCGGGCCACTGTTTCTATAATTAAATTTAATCTCTCAGGGCAGGAATGCTGATGAGCAGGTCAAGATGATCCAAAGAGTAGAAGATCACAACAAGAAGTGCCACCCTGACCAGAGGATCAAAATCTCTGTGGAGATCGAGAAGGAAAGGGAAGAACTATTCCAGCTTTTCCAACATGGTGATCTGGTGAGGAGATCTCTATAATGAGAGAGATATAATTTTGCCCCTGTACAAGTCATTAGTAAGACCTCATCTGGAATATGCAGTTCAGTTTTGGGCCCCAGTTCTCATAAAGGATATCGGGGAATTGGAGAAAGTGCAGAGAAGGGCAACCAAACTGATAAGAGGCATGGAGGAGCTCAGCTATGAGGAAAGATTAGAGGAACTGAATTTATTCTCTCTTGAGAAGAGGAAAATAAGGGGAGATAAGATCAAAATGTAGAAATATATAAGGGGTCCATATAGGGAACTTGGTGTTGAGTTATTCACTTTACGGTCAACACAAAGGACATCTAGAGGAAAAGAGATTTCACCTTCAAATACGGAAAGGTTTCTTCACAGTAATGCCCTGTACACACGATCGGTTCGTCTGATGAAAACGGACCAATGGACCGTTTTCATCGGAATAGAACCTGTTTTAATTTTTTTGTATGGTTAAAACACCGATAGAAAAAAACGATCGTCTGTGGGGAAATCCATCGGTCAAAAATCCATGCATGCGCAGAATCAAGTCGGAGCATGCTCGGAAGCATTGAACTTAATTTTTCTCTGCACGTCGTTGTGTTTTACGTCACCGCGTTGGACACGATCATATTTTTAACCAATGGTGTGTAGGCAAGACTGATGAAAGTCAGCTTCATCGGATATCTGATGAAAAAATCCATCGGTTCGTTTTCATCAGACGAACCGATCGTGTGTACAGGGCATTGGAGCTGTGAAAATGTGGAATAGACTCCCTCCAGAGGTGGTTCTGGCCAGCTTAGTAGATTGCTTGCGTGAGTTCACCCAAAATATAAATTTTTAACATTAAATTGAGGCTAATTAAGTGGAGCAGAAACTGGTATTTTTTTTAAAATCAATGCCGTACTTACCGTTGTAGAGATAGATGTTCTCCCGCCGCTTCCGGGTATGATCTTCGGGACTGGGCATTCCTATTTGATTGACAGCCTTCCGACGGTCGCATACAGCGTGTCACCAGTTGCCGAAAGAAGCCGAACATCAGTGCGGCTCTATACGGCGCCTGCGCACCGACGTTCGGCTACTTTCGGAAACTCGTGACGCGCTGTATGCTGTCAATCAAATAGGAACGCCCAGTCCCGCAGCCCATACCCGGAAGCGGCGGGAGAACATCTATCTCTACAACAGTAAGTACGGCATTGATTTAAAAAAAAATACCTGTTTCTGCTCCCCTTAATTAGCCTAAATCTAATGTTAAAAAATTATATTTTGGGTGAACCTCCACTTTAAGAAAGACTTATAGGTAAAGTTGATCCAGGGAAAATCAGATTGGGGATCAGGAAGGAATTTTTTCCCCTGCCGTAGCAAATTGGATCATGCTTTGCTGGGGTTTTTCGCCTTCCTCTGGATCAACTGTGGGTATGGAATTGGGTATATGGGATCTTACCATTCTACTCAGGTAAGGGTAAGGAGTCCTTATCATCCAGGACACATCTTACCATTGTATACAGTTACGGGAAGCAGCAATGGCGGCTGGTGTTTTTTTTGGGGGGGCGGCAAACCCACCCCCCGGGCCGTCGTTGGAGCAGCACTAACATAAATGGGGAGGAGTCTGTATCATGCAGGACATACCTTACCATTATATAAAGGTAAGGGGGAAGAGTCTGCATCATCTAGGACATACATTATCAATTTATACAGGAAGGGGGAGGGGTCTGAATCACCCAGGACATGCATTTGTCATTGTATTCAGGTAAGGGGGAGGAGTCTAGATTATCCAGGACACACCTTACCATTCTACAGAGGTAAGGAGGAGGATTGTGCATCATCCAGGACATACCTTACCATTGTATACAGGTAAGGAGGAGGAGTGTGCATCATCCAGGACATACCTTACCATTGTATACAGGTAAGGGGAAGAAGTCCAAGTCATCCAAGATATACCTTACTATTCTACACAGGTAAGAGGAGGAGTTTGTATCACCATTGACATATCTTACCTTTATATATGGTCTGGATGGCAGAGTCTGTATCGCCTTTGACATATTTTACCATTTGTTAATACAGGTAAGGGATAGTAGTCTTTATTATAGAGGTAAGTGGGAGGAGTCTGTATCATACAGGTAAGGGGGAGGAGTCTGTATTATATAGAAGATATGTCTGTTTTCCCACCTGTAATTAATCATCAGTGTTTGGTGACAGGTTCTCTTGTTTGCTCTCTGTGTCTTGGCAGGTATTTGTCAGTAAAGATATGGCCAAGTATCTGGGCTTTCATTCTGCAACTGAGGCGGTTTTGGGTCTATACCCGCGGGTGCAGCAGGGGTGAGTGTTTCCTAATTATCTTTAGCTTATAGACTGGGGGTTTATTCTCTGATTAACTCTCTTCATTCTGATTTGCCAATATACTTGTTCACTCCTCATTCCTGTTATGCCTCTCTCCCCACAGGGCGTACTTGGTATGTGCCTGGGCTGACCAAGGAGCGACTGCTTTGGGCCCAGACGGTCAGGTGATCCATTCCCCGGCCTTCCCACCTGATGCCATTGTGGACACATTAGGGGCTGGCGACACGTTCAATGCCTCCGTCATGTTTGCTTTGTCTAAAGGTATGTACATCGACCAGCTTGTTAGTGCTGGTTCTCATTCATGGCGCAGTGGGCATCCAACAAAAATGCCCTACTGCTTCTATGCAGGTGGCAATGCCACTGGGTGATTGCTGGTGATGCTCAGCACTGAAATGAACCCACATGCACACAGGGCTGGACTGGGACAGAAATGGCCCTAGACTTCATCCAGACTGGCCCACTTTAATTTTGCAAACACGCACATAAACTGTATATAAACTATACGCAATTGCACAGAAAAAACATAACATTTCTTCTAACCGCCTCAGGTGGAGATACAGCACTGAGTGTGAGTTCCTGTCCCAGCCAGTCGTGTTGCTTTGGGGGTGCTGAGCTCACCTTCTGTGAGGTGAAGAAATGAGCCAGGAGCCTCTCATGGGGCCCCCAACTGGCCCCGGGCCCTCAGGCAGTGCCCGAGGCCTGAATGGTCAGTCTGCCCCTGATTCAGAGTAATAATAAACATGTACACTCGGTGTGGAGTACCTTGTATGTGGTGCTTCATGACACTCTCCAGGTCATCCACCCTCTTGATAATCCTCAGGATATCCCCCTTGTCCTCGGGCTCCAGTTTGGTGCTGTCAGGGTGGGCCACATATAGGCCAGCCATGTAGTTGGTTACCCAGCACACATGGCACAGGCACAGAATGTAACACATCTCGGTCAGGATGATACAGGTGAACACCAGCGGTTTAATTCTCCTGGTACCGTCCTCAGTGACCTCAATAGACCCGGGCACTGCCACAACCTGCTCCACTCCCACTGTTACTTCTCATCACACTAAGTGGTCAGACACAGGGCACAGTGTTCTGCGCTGAGCACACAATAGGGAGAGGTGAGGGAGGCGTAGCGTACCAAATGACTTGGGGGTACTTTAGGTGGGCTTCGCTGAGTGGAGAAAACTCATCACATCCACGCTTCCTTCCCAACAATTCCCTGAGAACATCATCATCCAAATGGTCAGTCCGTCCCTGGGTAGTACAGAGGTGCTCAAAGAAATGGCTGCGCAAGCCGCGCAGCCATAACTTTGACAGGCTGTCACTCAAACCGGCCCACTAAGCTATCGGCCCACCGGGAAACTCCCGGTAGTCCTGATGGCCAGTACATGCCTGCATGCACATGACCAACATCTACCCCTCGTTATCTGGCCACACATGACCGGTGTTAGTCTTTTCACTAACTGGTCAGATATGACCAGAGATGCCCTTTACTATCCAGTCACTCATGACCAACATCTACGGTACCTTTCCAGTATCCGGTCACATATGTCTAGTGTCTGCCCCTTCACTATCCATTTTTGCTTGACCAGTGTCTTCCCATTCACAGTGCTGTACTGGGAATATAGTTTTATGGTACAATTGAGAAGCTGCCCCTCTCCCTGTCATCTTAGAGGAGGGACAAATGAGATTCAAACCCCATGGACTTAAACAGACAAAATTAATGGTGAGGACAAACTCCACAGAGGGTAGTAAAAGAGCTGAAAAAAGTTTCAAAGCTTTGTTTTCACTCTTCTATAAGAGATAGCTGGTGAGAAGATTGTGTTTGGTGGAGGTGTCACTCTGACCTTTCTCTCCACAGGTCAGTCTATGCAGGAGGCACTCACGTTCGGCTGTCGTATAGCTGGTAAGAAGTGCGGTATACAAGGCTATGATGGCATTGTCTCATGATCAGGACTCCATCCAGAACAGGGAGCCAGTGACACAGACAGCTGAGAATGTCGGCCAATTGGTGGAGAAGAGCCTGAAATACCCAAACATTGTCTGTGTGCCGCCTAGTTGGCTCCCACATAGAGCTCGAGGATGTTAATCTCAGATCATGCAGTGCAGATGGTTTCTATTTGGTTTTCAGAAAGTCTCAGCACTGTGATGAAAGTCTACTGTGGTCTGCTAACAACTTGATATCAGCTCTCCCATTATGATACATGTTTACCTTCCCCAACCTGGAACTGAGTGGTCCTCGAAGAGCTTCAAGATGGAGCTGGGGGACTGTCAAGTTGACACCCATGTATACAAGTCTTATATACCCATAGACATGATTTCATAATCAAACATTAGCTGAAGATCTAATGGAAGGTCCACAAGGAGAACAGATCAGTTAGAATGCACACATTTTTGAGGACCAAAGTTTTCTGTCTGGAGGGCCATCAGATGTCTCCAGAGAAGGCCAGCAAAGAATTCCTCTGATCTTCCTTTTTTGGAGGGCTGGTCAGAAAATGACCAATAATGGGTTTACCAGTCCACTGTCCTCAAATCTCTTAAATTTTTCCAATAAGAGGACAAAGTTTTCCATCACCGGCTGTTGGTTTGAGCCAAAAACATATTTCAGATTTTCTTTCCACCTCCTAGGTTATGTGTCAGTCTTCACCCTGATCCTTCCATTAGATCTTCACTAACTCTGTTACACCAAGTTGAAGCTTATGTGTACAAGTCCTGTAGACAGGACTTCAAAATTAAACATTGGGTGAAGATCTGGTGAAAGGATCAGAAGGGTGACGCTTGCCTTATGCCGCATACACACCATCACTATGTGATGAAAAAAAACGACATTTGCTGTGAAGTAAAAAACGACGTTTTTGAAACTTCAATTTTCAAAGACGAAGTTGCCTACACACCATCGTTTTTCCACAATGCTCTAGCAAAGCGAGGTTACGTTCACCAAGTTTTTCCATTGAAGCTCGCTTCATAACTAGCTTCTGGGCATGCGCGGGTGTAAAAACGTTGTTTTAAACGTCGTTTTTTGCTACACACGGTCAATTTCTGTGAAGTAAAAAACGACGTTTTGAAAAACGACACATAAAATTGAAGCATGCTTCAATTTTTTTTTGTCGTTTTTCACAAGACATAAAACTACTTTTTCCCCACACACGGTCATTTAAAGTGACGTTTTTAAAAACGTCGTTTTTTTTCATCACATAAAGTGATGGTGTGTACGCGGCGTTAGAATGCAGAAATTTATGAAGACAAATTGTTCTGTCTGGAGGTCCAACAGAGAAGGTCGGTGAAGGGTTCCTCTGATCTTCTTGGAGAGCTGGTCACAAAATGGCCAATTATGGGTTTAATAGACCACCCTGTCCTCAAATATATTCAATCTTTCCAATCGAAGGACAGAGTTTTCCACCATCGACTGTTGGCTTGAACCAAAAACCTCCTTCAAAATTTATTTCCACCTCTCCTATCTTGTATGTCAGTCTTCACTTCGATCCTTCTATAAGATCTTCACCACCCCCATTACACCAAGTTGAAGCCTATGTGTATAGACAGGACTTCATAAGTCAACATTAGATGAAGATCTTGTGGAAGGATCACAAGGAAAACGCTTTAGTTAGAATAGACAAATTGTTCAGCATGGAGGTCCATCAGATGTCTTCAGAGAAGGCTAGTGAAGAGTTCCTCTGATCTTGCTTTTGAAGCACTGGTCAGAAAATAGCTAATTATGAGTTTATTGGACCACTGTCCTCAAATCTCTTCCTTCTGCCCAATTCGGGGACAGAGTTTTCCATCATAAATTGCCGACTTGAGCCAAAAATCTCCTGCAGAAATTCTTCTTGCCTCTCCTAGGCTGTGTCTTCTCTCCAATCCTTCCATTAGATCTTCGCCATCCCCGTTATACCATTGAACATTCCCTGATCATTCCCCTTTGATAACATGTGTCAGGCTCTGCTGGGACCACACTGATCATTGTATGATAATGTAAGATGTAATAAATTTTCTTTGCACAGCCATCCCGTTATCTTTTCCCTGGCAATGTCATGCTACACCAAGGCAGAAGAGACAGTCGAGCGCTAATGGCTCTCCTATGTGTCAG
Source organism: Rana temporaria (assembly GCF_905171775.1). Taxonomy (NCBI): domain Eukaryota; kingdom Metazoa; phylum Chordata; class Amphibia; order Anura; family Ranidae; genus Rana; species Rana temporaria. Next base: position 13,716,336 of record NC_053492.1, read on the forward strand.
TAGGTGAACTGGGCTTTGACCTTGGACAGTAGGCCTCCCTGCCAGGAGACTGACTGCTCTAAGGTGTCATTTATACAATCATAATTATTTTTATATCACTGGTAATCCATAGAAGCAGCAAAGAACAAGGAGAAGCATACCGCTCCAGGCAGAATCAGGTGCAAGGTAGATCACAGGTGCAGACCTCGGCTCACCAACATTGGGGCAGATCCACAAAGAAATTACGCCGGCGTATCTATTGATACGCCGGCATAATTTCAAAATTCCTGCGTCGTATCTTTGTTTTGAATCCTCAAAACAAGATACGACGGAATCTGGGTTAGATCCGACAGGCGTACATCTCCGTACGCCGTCGGATCTTAGATGCAATTTTTCGGCGTCCGCTAGGTGGCTTTCCCGTCGTAATCCGCATCGAGTATACAAATGAACTATTTCTGACGATCCACGAATGTACGACCGGCCGTCGCATTTTTTTACGTCGTTTTCGTTCAGCTTTTTCCAGCGTATAGTTAAAGCTGCTATATGGTGGCGTACTCAATGTTAAGTATGTCCGTCGTTCCCGCGTATAATTTTGAAAATTTTACGTCGTTTGCGTAACTCGTCCGTGAATGGGGCTGGACTCCATTTACGTTCACAACTAAAACAATGACGTCCTTGCGACGTCATTTGAAGCAATGCACCCTGGGAGTTTTTACGGACGGCGCATGCGCAGTTCGTTCGGCGCGGGGACGCGCTTCATTTAAATGAAACACGCCCCCTACCCGGCGATTTTGAATTCCACTCCCTTACGCCGCGAGAGATACGCTACGCCGCCGCAACTTATGACGCGGATTCGATGAGGATTCAAAGCAACTAAAAGTAAGTTACAGCGGCGTAGCGTATCTTTTTTTTTTTTTTGACCCAACAAAATTTTATTTAGTTTGCAGAGGTACAAGGTATGCAAGGTCCCCTTGACATTGCGGGGACAGAGTAAGAACAAAGATTAAGATAACCAAAACTCATAAAGTATCCATAAGCAGGAGGTAGACCCCCCTCCCCCAAAACATTTCAAACATCACCATCCCGACAAGTAGCACAGTCGCGGCGTAGCGTATCTTAGATACGCTGCGCGCAGCGCAGATGTATGTGGATCTGCCCCATTGTTGTGAACAAGCAAGCTATCGCTTGTGAAACGCATCTACCATTGCCTGTATCTGTCTGATCCCTTTTGACAATGAAGATGACATCAAGATAATTTGGAGTTCCAGTGTGCGACCAATTTCTTGTTTTAATCCATAGAAGCAGCTGATTGGTTGGTGTGGTATAAATTTGTCAGCCCTTGGGGAAGCTTCATTGAGTAGTGCAGATATGTGCTGCTTTATTATTATCAAGATGGCGCCAAAGTGCGATAGCATGTCTTTTTTTATAAATACAAGGGGCTAGATTCAGAGAGAGATACGACGGTGTATCTCCAGATACTCCGTCGTATCTCTGACTTAGGCCGGTCGTATCTATGCGACTGATTCATAGAATCAGTTACGCATAGATATGCCTAAGATCCGACAGGTGTAACTGATTTACGCTGAATAATATGTAAATCAGCGAGATACGCCAATTCACGAACGTACGCGGGCCCGACGCAGTGTTGTTACGACGTTTACGTAGCGGATTTTCCGGCGTATACTTACCCCTGCTTCTATGAGGCGCAGCCAATGTTAAGTATAGCCGTCGTTCCCGCGTCGATTTTTTTTTTGTTTACGTCGTTTGCGTACGCCGATTCAGAAACCCGCGCGTTGCAAGTTACTCTCACGCCGAAACCACTGACGTCCTAGCGACGTCAGTGGGAGCAATGCACGCCGGGAAATTTCACGGACGGCGCATGCTCGTTTAAATCGGCGCGGGGACGCGCCTGATTTAAATAGTACACTCCCCCTAACCCCCAGTGCCAAAAACATGTTGGACTGACAGAGCTGAGCATTGCAGGGGGGTCTAAAAAGCTCACAGGACATACATTCCCATTTTCCAATTTCTCTATACACTCCCATTGTCAGACTCATTCTGGGGGAGTATAAAGATCAAGCATTTAGAGTATCTTTTACTCTTTGTTTGTTATGTTTTTAAAGGAATTCAATTTACATTAACCACTTAAGACCCGGACCTTTAGGCAGCTAAAGGACCTGGCCAGTTTTGCGATTCGGCACTGCCTCACTTTAACTGACAATTGCGCGGTCGTGCGACGTGGCTCCCAAACAAAATTCACACAAATAGAGCTTTCTTTTGGTGGTATTTGATCACCTCTGCGGTTTTTATTTTTTTTCGCTATAAACAAAAATAAAGCGACAATTTTGAAAAAAATGCAATATTTTTTACTTTTTGCTATAATAAATATCCCCAAAAAATATATAAAAAAAATATTTTTTTCCTCAGTTTAGGCCGATACGTATTCTTCTACCTATTTTTGGTAAAAAAAAATTGCAAAAAGCATTTATCGATTGGTTTGCGCAAAATTTATAGTGTTTACAAAATAGGGGGTAGTTTTATTGCATTTATATTAATTTTTTTTTTTTACTACTAGTGGCGGCGATCAGCGTTTTTTTTTTGTGACTGCGACATTATGGCGGACACTTCGGACAATTTTGACGCATTTTTGGGACCATTGTCATTTTCACAGCAAAAAATACATTAAAAATGCATTGGGCTAGATTCAGGTAGCTGCGCCCCTTCTTACGGCGGCGCAGCAAGGACGTCATTGGTTTTGACGTGAACGTAAATTACGTCCAGCCCTATTCGCGAACGACTTACGCAAACGACGTAAAAAATTCTAATTTTGAAGCGGGAACGACGTCCATACTTAACATTGGCTGCGCCACCTAATAGCAGGAGCAACGTTACGCCGAAAAAGCCTTACGCAAACCACGTAAAAAACTACCGCCGGGCGCACGTACGTTTGTGAATCGACGTAGCTAGGTAATTTGCATACTCTACGCCGAAAACAACGGAAGCGCCCCTAGCGGCCAGCGTAAAAATAAACACAATTTTACGCCGCCGCATTCAAGTTACGTTGGCGGAGGAAGCCTATTTTTTAGACGTATCTGCCTTGGAGAATCGGCGTAATGATACGCCAACGCAGATTTGAAATTACGGCGGCGTATCTCGAGATGCTTGCTGAATCTAGCCCATTGTTTACTGTGAAAATGACAATTGCCGTTTGGGAGTTAACCACAAGGGGGCGCTGAAGGGGTTAAGTGTGACCTCATCTCTGTTTCTAACTGTAGGGGTGTGTGGCCGTAGGTGTGACGTCATTGATTGTGTTTCCCTATAAAAGGGATCACACAATCAATGACGCCGCCACAGTGAAGAACGGGGAAGCCGTGTTTACACACAGCTGTCCCCGTTCTTCAGCTCTGAGGACCGATCGCGGGACTCCAGCGGCGATTGGGTCCGCGAGTCCCGCGGCCGAGGTCACGGAGCTTCGGACTGGGTCGCGTGCATGCGCAGGCGGCGCGCGCGACCCTACGGCTGGGCTTAAAGGGCAACGTACAGGTACGTTCAGGGCCGGATTAACAATGGGGCTGATGGAGCTGCAGCTCCAGGCCCCTTTCTCAAGATAGGCCCATTTGCCCAAAAAAAAAAAAAGATCGACTTTGGTGGGTTGTAGCTCGACGACCAGAGGTCACAGAAGCCCCACATTTGGGGGGTAGGCAGGGAAAGACCTACCCCACAACTGGTCAAAATATGGGACGGCTATCATTTATGGTTCCGGAGATACGGGCCTGCTTGCACAGCCTGTCAGAAGCTACATTCAGAGCGGCCAATATAAATACAAGCTGACACACTACAGCAGACTGATAGGATCACAGTGCTTATAATAATTATTTGTATATTACTCATGGTAATTAACCCCTTGCCACCCAGGCCAATTCTGACACTTCTCTACTACATGTAAAAATCATCATTTGTTTTTTGCTAGAAAATTACTCTATGGTGGTCTTTGCACTTTTTATGTTGCACGGTACAGAGCTGCACGATTCTGGCTAAAATGAGAATTGCAATTTTTTTGCTTAGAAGATAGATCACGATTCTCTCACGATTGTTGCGGCGTAACATCATCTTTCACATTAAAACAAAAAAACAAGCAAAAACTTCACTGTTTTGTTTTTATGGTTTTTATTATTCATTGAAGTGGGAAAATGCAGTGTGACATAACATATTGCAGCAATAGCCATTGTATTCCCTAGAGTCTCTGCTAAAATATATATCATGTTTGGCGGTTCCAATTAATTTTCTAGCAGATAATATTACTTTTTAATTTAAGAAACAAGTGTTGGACTTTAAGTGGTTACATTTAGTTACAATGTTAGTTAGTTACAATGTTTCATTTTGTTTACAAACTTCGCAGACTGCCCAGATTTTTTTCTTTACACACAGAAGTGTATCCCTTTGATCTAAGAAGGAAGCGTTAGTTACAATGGCCCAGATTCAGGTAGCCTTGCGTTTTTTTTACGTAGGCGCAGGGCACCGTTTTTGCCCTGCGCCCCCGCAAATTGTCTGCGCTACCCGCGATTCACGGAGCAGTAGCTCCGTAAATTGCGTGTGCGCTCCGGCAAAATGCCCGGCGTAAGCGCGCGCAATTTAAATGATCCCGTAGGGGGCGGGAATCATTTAAATTTGGCGCGTTCCCGCGCCGAGCGTAGGGCGCATGCTCCGTCGGGAAACTTTCCCGACGTGCATTGCGGTAAATGACGTCGCAAGGACGTCATTTGCTTCAAAGTGAACGTGAATGGCGTCCAGCGCCATTCACGATTCACTTACGCAAACGACGTAAATTTCAAATTTCGTGACGCAAGAACGACGGGTATACTTTAGCATTGGCTGCCCCTGCTATTAGAAGGGGCAGTCTTACGCGAAAACCGCCGTACGCAAACAACGTAAACTGCGTACGCAGGGCTCGCGTAACGTTGTGAATCGGCGTTAGTATGCAATTTGCATACTACACGCTGAGCACAACGGGAACGCCACCTAGCGGCCATCGCAAGAATGCAGCCTAAGATATGCGGGCATAAGAGCCTTATGCCGCGCATATCTTAGGCTGCAGTCGGCGTAACGAGGTTCCTGAATCAGGAGCATTCGTTACGCCGGCGCAAGTAAGCAATTGCGCTGCGTAACTATGGTTACGCAGGAGCTAATGGCTTCTTGAATCTGGGCCAATGTTTCCTGTTAAAAACTTGGCAGACTGCCCGGATATTTTCTTTTGATAGCTGAAAGTCTCTCCACTTGTTATATGAAAGAATCAGCAAACTCTGCATTGGAGATCGTCAGGGGGGTTGAATCGAGATCACAATTTTTTTAACGATTAATTGTGCAGCTCTAGCACGGTGTTTGCGCAGCAATTCTTCAAACATGTTTTTTTTACTTTTTTTTTTATTTATTAAAAAAAACACTAGTTAGTTAAGTAAGCACAATTTTTTTTTTGTATCCTAAGCGATGCTTTAAATTTTTTTTAGGTTACATGTTTAGAGTTACAGAGGAGGTCTAGTACTAGAATTATTGTTCTCGCTCTAACGATCGTGGCGTATGTAACCTGTGTGTATCTGGCTCTGATACTACCAGTGCCTACCCAGCCACTGACTAGTATCTCTCCCCAGCCTGTCCCCACACACCCTCTCACCTGCTGACCTGTGGATGGGGGAATCACTCCTGCAGTGTTATTGTGTTCTGCCAGTGAGTACAATGATCAGTGTTGCCAACTTTAGCTGGCAGCACTGATTGTTTTGGGAAAAACCTAACAGGCTGGTTGTACTCAAGTTGATTAATAGATTGACTTGTGTAAAACCAGATAGCCCATACATAGATTGACTATGGCTGGTCTCTGCATAATTGGCGTAATTTCAATCCATGTATGACCCGCTTAACCACTACGCAGTCCCTAAATATCCTTCCACTTCTGTACATAGTGCTCACTGTCATACTCTCCACACTCCTCTCCTGTACATAGTGCCCACTGTCATACTCTCCACACTCCTCTCCTGTACATAGTGCCCACTGTCATACCCTTCACACTCCTCTCCTGTACATAGTGCCCACTGTCATTCTCTCCACACTCCTCTCTTGTACATAGTGCCCACTGTCATACTCTCCACACTTCTCTCCTATACATAGTGCCCACTGTCATACCCTACACACTCCTCTCCTGTACATAGTGCCCACTGTCATACCCTCCACACTCATCTCCTATACAGAGCGCCCACTGTCATACCCTTCACACTCCTCTCCTGTACATAGTGCCTGCTGTCATACACTCCTCTCCTATACATAGTGCCCACTGTCATACCCTCCACACTCCTCTCCTATACATAGCGTTCACTGTCATACCCTCCACACTCCTCTCCTATACATAGTGCCCACTGTCATACCCTCCACACTCCTCTCCTATACATAGTGCCCACTGTCATACCCTCCACACTCCTCTCCTATACATAGCGTTCACTGTCATACCCTCCACACTCCTCTCCTATACATAGTGTTCACTGTCATACCCTCCACACTCCTCTCCTATACATAGTGCCCACTCTCATACCGTCTACATTCCTCTCCTGTACATACTGCCCACTGTCATACCCTCCACACTCATCTCCTATACAGAGCGCCCACTGTCATACCCTTCACACTCCTCTCCTGTACATAGTGCCTGCTGTCATACACTCCTCTCCTATACATAGTGCCCACTGTCATACCCTCCACACTCCTCTCCTATACATAGCGTTCACTGTCATACCCTCCACACTCCTCTCCTATACATAGCGTTCACTGTCATACCCTCCACACTCCTCTCCTATACATAGTGTTCACTGTCATACCCTCCACACTGCTCTCCTATACATAGTGCCCACTCTCATACCGTCTACATTCCTCTCCTGTACATACTGCCCACTGTCATACCCTCCACACTCCTCTCCTGTACATACTGCCCCATTATACCCTCCACACTTCTCTCTGGTATGTACTACCCTCTGTCATACCCCCACACTCTTCCTGTACATACTGCCCATTGTCATACCCTTCACACTCCTCTCCTGTACATAGTGCCCACTGTTAGACCCTCCACATTCCTCTCCCTCACCTGCACATACTCCTCCCCTATGTCGCTTACCCACAAAAACAGTTCTTTAAAATTATACTGAATATCCTCAATGTTACCAGCTCTAGAATGGACACACTTTTGTTAGTTCAACTAAAGGAAATATCAGTTCTCATATTTGTTCTGCCCCATTATTAGTACTCATTTAATTTTGTGATTACTACTATGTTGTATAGAGGAACATCGGGGATCTCAGCTACTCTAAATATAGCGCTTATATAAAAAAGTGTCCCTGAAAATATTTTTTAAATGTTGGCAACTGTGCACTTAGGCACTGCCCAAGGGCTACCGTCCACCGGGTCAGTAGGGGGCCCCATGAGAGGCTCCTGGGATAATAAAGCGGTAGTAAACTTTCCTGACATTACTACTTTTTAGAGGCCCTGGGGTAGGTTATGCCACAATGTACAAGTATGCACAGCATATTAGCACATTAGTGTACACTTCAATTTTCAGACTGAGCCCTCCAGTGCTGCGCTGTGATGAATCAGACGGGGCCTGGGCACTTCCATCTTCACCCGGTCTTCCTTTTGGGTTCTGTGCCATTGGTCACTTGCCTTGGCCGGGCTGCGTTCATGTCATTCCCACGCATTTATTTATTATTCATAAAAGGCCCCACCAAAATCCTCAGCACCAGGCCCATGATGGTCTTAATCTGGCCCTGGGTACATTGATGTGCCCAGTCGTCATTAAGGGGTCCTTAAGTGGTTAATGCACATTTTTTTCTTTACTTTCAATCCAATCTGTGAGTCTGCCCATTCAGCAAAGGTTGTCACCCAATTATGTCTTACCAGCCCTCCCCATCTCCATCAGATACCTTTGGAAATACCCGGTCCTTCCAGGTATGGAAGAGCATGTCACCTTCTCCCAGGACCCTGAACAGCCAGTCACAAGGACTGAGCCCTGTCAGCTGCCCAGGATGGGGAAAAAGGTATCCTTATTTAATTTCTGACACCACATGGGCTAGAATATCTGACTTCTTCCACGTATAGGAATATTACATCTGATAATCAGGAAATGTAGATGAAGACAAAGCCATCAAACTAGGATGTGGAGTCATGGCCACCCAAGGCGCTGGAAGAATACACCAATGGGCCTATTTACTAAGGAAAGAACAAGCATGAGGGCCATGGAGCTTGTGACAGGAGTCACTTTGGGTGGAGTGCCCGAGAACTCCATTCTGATCTGTACTAGCCGGACTCTCTTTACAGCCACACTGGAACCTTGTATATATGTATACAGTGGGGATCGGAAGTTTGGGCACCCCAGGTAAAAATTTGTATTAATGTGCATAACGAAGCCAAGGAAAGATGGAAAAATCTCAAAGGCATCAAATTACAGATTAGACATTCTTATAATATGTCAAAAAAAAGTTAGATTTTATTTCCATTATTTACACTTTCAAAATGACAGAAAACAAAAAAATGGCGTGTGCAAAAGTTTGGGCACCCTGCAGAATTTATAGCATGCACTGCCCCCTTTGCAAAGCTGAGACCTGCCAGTGTCATGGATTGTTCTCAATCATTGTCTGGGAAGACCAGGTGATGTCAATCTCAAAGGTTTTAAATGCCCAGACTCATCTGACCTTGCCCCAACAATCAGCACCATGGGTTCTTCTAAGCAGTTGTCTAGAAAACTGAAACTGAAAATAGTTGACGCTCACAAAGCTGGAGAAGGCTATAAGAAGATAGCAAAGCGTTTTCAGATGTCAATATCCTCTGTTGGGAATGTAATTAAGAAATGGCAGTCATCAGGAACAGTGGAAGTTAAAGCAAGATCTGGAAGACCAAGAAAAATATCAGACAGAACAGCTCGCAGGATTGTGAGAAAAGCAATTCAAAACCCACGTTTGACTGCACGATCCCTTCAGAAAGATCTGGCAGACACTGGAGTTGTGGTACACTATTCCACTATAAAGAGATACTTGTACAAATATGTTCTTCATGGAAGAGTCATCAGAAGAAAACCTCTTCTACGTCCTCGCCACAAAAATCTGCGTTTGAACTTTGCAAATGAACATATAGACAAGCCTGATGCATTTTGGAAACAAGTTCTGTGGACCGATGAGGTTAAAATAGAACTTTTTGGCCAGAATGAGCAAAGGTACGTTTGGAGAAGAAAGGGCACAGAATTTAATGAAAATAACCTCTGTCCAACTGTTAAGCATGGGGGTGGATCAATCATGCTTTGGGGTTGCATTGCAGCCAGTGGCACAGGGAACATTTCACGAGTAGAAGGAAAAATGGATTCAATAAAATGTCAGCAAATTTTGGATGGTAACTTGATGCCATCTGTGAAAAAGCTGAAGTTAAAGAGAGGATGGCTTCTACAAATGGATAATGATCCTGAAGACACCTCAAAATACACCGGGGATTACATCAAGAGGCGTAAACTGAAGGTTTTGCCATGGCCTTCACAATCTCCTGACCTCAACATAATTGAAAATCTAGAAAGAGCAGTGCGTGACAGACAGCCCAGAAATCTCACAGAACTGGAAGACTTTTGTAAGGAAGAATGGGCAAGGATACCTCAAACAAGAATTGAAAGACTCTTGGCTGGCTACAAAAAGCGTTTACAAGCTGTGATACTTGCCAAAGGGGGCAGTACAAGATATTAACTCTGCAGGGTGCCCAAACTTTTGCAGACGCCATTTTTTTGTTTTCTGTCATTTTGAACATTTAAATGATGAAAATGAAATCTAACTTTTTTTGACATATTATAAGAATGTCTAATCTGTAATTTGATGCCTTTTGGAGATTTTTCCATCTTTCCTTGGCTTCGTTATGCACATTAATACAAATTTTTACCTGGGGTGCCCAAACTTTCGATCCCCACTGTTTATTGTGTGCTGTCTCATGCTCTTTTGCTGAGATCGTTTGGGGTGTGGTTGTAATCTTGTATTCCATTGTTTTATTGTCTCTGTCTGCCCTGGCTGTGGGGGTGGGGGGGATTCCTCCAACAGCTCTCCTTGCTGATTGGACGGTTTACCCCACCCTGAATTCCAAAGTGGGAAAGGGGGATGATGGTCCCGAGATGGATATCTGTTGTGTCCATATGTGATAATAAATTAGTTTGATGTTGTTGTTCACCCTACACTGTTACGGCTGGTGACTGGGTGAGCTAAAAGATCTTGGATCGTGTGGTTACCGGACAGAGAAAGCATTTACGGTGGACATAGTCCTGTTGAGGACAAAGGTATGTCACAGAGTCCAATCCAGATTTTATAATTGATCACTTTACAGCAATGTGTACAATCATTGATGATTGGTTACCAGGGAAGACGCTAGCTGCACTTTCACTAGTTCAAATTTAGAGTCCTTAAGAAGACAAGGGTAGGAGCAAGCACAGGGATTTAGCTGGCAGGGTAGTCAGCAGTTCCTCAGTAGATATGCTATTATCTTCATATAATCGTAGCGTGAACTGTGACCCCCTGAAATTTCTTCCATCGGTGCTGAAGAAGAGGAGTTTTTACCTCATGCCCATGGACCTTCCCCCTGGTGCCTACAAATCTACCCACTTGGGAAGCTGTTTATTAGGAACAAGGGAAATTGACCTAAAATGCTTAAGGCAGGATGCCCCTTTCACAATGGTGAGATTTCCTCTCCCGGTAATTACTGTTTATTCTAAAGAGAGAAATAAAGAGGATTTAAAGTAGGAGAGTGACACCATAATTTGGATTTGTAATGACTGGGGCAGTGGCGGAACTACCGCCATAGCAACCCACGCGGGCGCTATGGGGCCCGCAGCCGAGTGGGGCCCGGTGAGCAGGGCCAGGAAATGACCGTTTTTTTTTTTTTTTCTCACCGCCGCGCCGCCGCCGAGAGTCTAGTGCGGCTCCGGAGCCGCATGCGGCTCTTTTGTACGGCTTTGCTGAGTGCGGACTGCAGAGGATTTAAAAAAGAGCGCGCCGCGCTGTGATAAATGTCCCGCCCTCCTCCTCCTAGAGAAGACTAGCTCGTGTGATAGAGCCAGTGTGCTGTCTGTCACACAAGCTGGTCATAGAGGAGGAGGAGGGCGGGACATGTATCAGCGCGCCAGAACCCAGTGGGGGAGCATCGTGAGAGATGACCGACGTGAGTCACAGCACAGGCTAAGTGAGGGGGACCTGATGTTTTTTTTATGATAATGGGGGGGGGGGGCTGGCTTGGCTTGCAATGGTGATGCCACCTACTGTCTCCTGTCATCATCATGCTTCTCGTCATCCCCCTGTTTCTGGCATCCCAGTGGGATGCCAGGAACAGGGGGATGACGAGGAGCACGATGATCCTACCTCTGAGGCCTGTAATACATTTTATCACCCCTGTCATCTCCATCCTCCCAGTCACCTCCCTGCCACCCACCCCTGTCATCTCCATCCTCCCAGTCACCTCCCTGCCACCCACCCCTGCCATCTCCATCCTCCCCGTCACCTCCCTGCCACCCACCCCTGTCATCTCCATCCTCCCAGTCACCTCCCTGCCACCCACCCCTGCCATCTCCATCCTCCCCGTCACCTCCCAGCCACCCACCCCTGTCATCTCCATCCTCCCAGTCACCTCCCTGCCACCCACCCCTGTCATCTCCATCCTCCCTACCACCCACCCCTGTCATCTCCATCCTCCAGGTCACCTCCCTACCACCCACCCCTGTCATCTCCATCCTCCCCGTCACCTCCCTGCCACCCACCCCTGTCATCTCCATCCTCCCAGTCACCTCCCTGCCACCCACCCCTGTCATCTCCATCCTCTCCGTCACCTCCCTACCACCCACCCCTGTCATCTCCATCCTTTCCGTCACCTCCCTACCACCCACCCCTGTCATTTCCATCCTCCCCGTCACCTCCCTACCACCCACCCCTGTCATCTCCATCCTCCCCGTCACCTCCCTGCCACCCACCCCTGTCATCTCCATCCTCCCAGTCACCTCCCTGCCACCCACCCCTGTCATCTCCATCCTCCCAGTCACCTCCCTGCCACCCACCCCTGTCATCTCCATCCTCCCCGTCACCTCCCTACCACCCACCCCTGTCATCTCCATCCTCTCCGTCACCTCCCTACCACCCACCCCTGTCATCTCCATCCTCTCCGTCACCTCCCTACCACCCACCCCTGTCATTTCCATCCTCTCCGTCACCTCCCTACCACCCACCCCTGTCATCTCCATCCTCTCCGTCACCTCCCTACCACCCACCCCTGTCCTCTCCATCCTCCCCGTCACCTCCCTACCACCCACCCCTGTCCTCTCCATCCTCCCAGTCACCTCCCTACCACCCACCCCTGTCATCTCCATCCTCCCCGTCACCTCCCTACCACCCACCCCTGTCATCTCCATCCTCCCAGTCACCTCCCTGCCACCCACCCCTGTCATCTCCATCCTCCCTACCACCCACCCCTGTCATCTCCATCCTCCAGGTCACCTCCCTACCACCCACCCCTGTCATCTCCATCCTCCCCGTCACCTCCCTGCCACCCACCCCTGTCATCTCCATCCTCCCAGTCACCTCCCTGCCACCCACCCCTGTCATCTCCATCCTCTCCGTCACCTCCCTACCACCCACCCCTGTCATCTCCATCCTCTCCGTCACCTCCCTACCACCCACCCCTGTCATTTCCATCCTCCCCGTCACCTCCCTACCACCCACCCCTGTCATCTCCATCCTCCCCGTCACCTCCCTACCACCCACCCCTGTCATCTCCATCCTCCCAGTCACCTCCCTGCCACCCACCCCTGTCATCTCCATCCTCCCAGTCACCTCCCTGCCACCCACCCCTGTCATCTCCATCCTCCCCGTCACCTCCCTACCACCCACCCCTGTCATCTCCATCCTCTCCGTCACCTCCCTACCACCCACCCCTGTCATCTCCATCCTCTCCGTCACCTCCCTACCACCCACCCCTGTCATTTCCATCCTCTCCGTCACCTCCCTACCACCCACCCCTGTCATCTCCATCCTCTCCGTCACCTCCCTACCACCCACCCCTGTCCTCTCCATCCTCCCCGTCACCTCCCTACCACCCACCCCTGTCCTCTCCATCCTCCCCGTCACCTCCCTACCACCCACCCCTGTCATCTCCATCCTCCCCGTCACCTCCCTACCACCCACCCCTGTCATCTCCATCCTCCCTACCACTCACCCCTGTCATCTCCATCCTCCCAGTCACCTCCCTACCACCCACCCCTGTCATCTCCATCCTCCCCGTCACCTCCCTACCACCCACCCCTGTCATCTCCATCCTCCCCGTCACCTCCCTACCACCCACCCCTGTCCTCTCCATCCTCCCCGTCACGTCCCTACCACCCACCCCTGTCATCTCCATCCTCCCTGTCTTCTTCCTGCCACCCACCCTTGTCAGCTTCCTACCACCCACCCTTGTCATCTTCCTACAACCCACCCTTGTCAGCTTCCTACCACCCACACTTGTCAGCTCCCTACCACCCACCCCTGTCATCTTCCTACCACCCCCTGTAATCTTCATACCACCCCACCCCCTTAAATTTACTGGTGCACATTACATATGATGGATGCAGGGACATTTTCTTTGGGGGGGGGGGCGCACGTAGCTGGTCTTGCCTAGGGCGCCAAATTGCCTAGCACTGGCCCTGCCTGCACTGAGGGGCAAATTTCCGCCAGCCCGCTCCACTCCCCGCTGCACTGAGACAAATTGTTGCCAGCCCGTTCTGCCCGCTCCGCGCTCCACTGTGAGGAAAATTGACGCCCACCCGCCAGCCAGCCCGCTCCACCTGTTCTGCCAGCACGCTCCATTCACCTGGGCGTTGCGGGCAGAACAGGAGAACAGTCAGCGGGTGAGCGGGCTTGCTTGCCAATCAGCGGGCGGGGGAGCAGAGAGATGACATCATCTGCATCATTGTAGTTCTGTCCCCACTGTGCGGGCAGCAGAGAGATTACATTATCTCTCTGCTGCCTGCCTTTACTCTGGGACACAGCAAGTGGCAATCCGCAATGCGTGGCAGGTGATGTGGCAAGTGACAATCTGCTACATGTGGCAGGTGGCGTCGTGGCAAGTGACAATCTGCATTGTGTGGCAAGTGACAATCCTCAATGTGTGACATCGTGGCAAGTAACAATCTGCAATGTGTGGCAGGTGACACCCCGCATCTGGTGACGCGGCAAGTGACAATCAGCATCTGAAGGCAGGTGACGTTGGCAAGTGACACGCTCGGGGCTCCTACTGATTCTGCAATATGGTGAGTTGAACTATTTTATATAACAATGTAATAATAGAAATTATGCACTTCAAGCATTTTTATTATTATTATTTTTTTTTACTAGTAATGGCAGTGATCTGTTTTTTTTTTTTTTGTGAGACTGCGACATTGCGGTGGACAGGTCAGGAACTTTTGACACATTTTTGGGACCATTCACATTTATACAGCGATCTGTGATTAAAATGCACTGATTAATGTGTAAATGTCACTGTCAGGGAAGGGATTACATGTGTTCCCTGGGAGGTGTTTCTAACTGGGGGGGTGGGACTGACTGGAGGAGGAGAGAGATCTCTGTTCCTAATCACTAGGATAGAGCCATGACAGGTCCTCTTTATACTCCTACATACATGTATAGAGCCATGACAGGTCCTCATTATACTTCTATATACACGTATAATGCCATGACAGGTCCTCTTTATACTTCTATACATGTATAGAGCCATGACAGGTCCTCTTTAGTTATAATGATATCAAATAAAGGATGTGGGGCATTTTGGTGGGCGTGACATTTTGCTATGGGGCCCTGTGATTTCTAGTTACGCCCCTGGACTGGGGTAGTTGGATGGAGGTGACCACATCACCAGGGTTCCTAAAGCACACTACTATTTATTTTTTCATTCAACCCAGAAGGTTGAATGGGAAAACAACTGACAGCTCTGGTCAGAGCCACTGTACTAACAATCCAATGTTACTACAGCGATCCCCTTGCTATGCTATTGTGTTCTGACAGATGTACGCCCCCCTCCCCCCACCAGAACACTTTGGTCAGTGCTAATAAGGGAGCTGCTCATCAGACCTTTTTTTCGGTCATGACCCTTTGACAGAAGTCAGTGTTGTGACCAGGGCCGCTGATAGAAATCATGGGGCCCCGTACAGCCTACCTGACGGGGCCCCCTTCAGCTCCACCCCTGGTCCCGCCTTTAGCTCCACCCCTGGTCCCGCCTTTAGCCCCACCCCTGGCCCCGCCTTGAAACTGTCTCTGCAGCACGTTACGGGATTGGCGGCATTGGTAGGCACCTGGAGCAGAGAACCGGGGGGGGGGGGGTGCTGCCGTCCGTCTGAAATTGAAATTGAGAAGCGGGAGGGGGCCTGCCGCGAATTGAGTAGCGGAGGGGGGCTTATTAACCACTTCCCGACCTCCTCATGTACATATACGTCAGCAGAATGGCACGGACAGGCACATGTACGTACATGTACGTCCTCTGCTAGACGTGGGTGGGGGGTCCGATCGGGACCCCCCCCGGTACATGCGGAGGTCGGGTCCGCTCGGGGAGCGATCCGGGACGACGGCGCGGCTATTCGTTTATAGCCGCTCCATCGCGATCGCTCCCCGGAGCTGAAGAACGGGGAGAGCCGTATGTAAACACGGCTTCCCCGTGCTTCACTGTGTCGGCGCATCGATCGCGTCATTCCCTTTATAGGGAAGACACGATCGATGACGTCATTCCTACAGCCACACCCCCCTACACTAGTAAACACACACAAAGTAAACCCTAACTCCTACAGCGCCCCCTGTGGTTAACTCCCAAACTGCAACTGTCATTTTCACAATAAACAATGCAATTTAAATGCATTTTTTGCTGTGAAAATGACAATTGTCCCAAAAATGTGTCAAAATTGTCCGAAGTGTCCGCCATAATGTCGCAGTCACGAAAAAAATCGCTGATCGCCGCCATTAGTAGTAAAAAATAAAATAAAAATAAAAAAAAACTATCCCCTATTTTGTAAACGCTATAAATTTTGCGCAAACCAACCGATAAACGATTATTGCGATTTTTTTTACCAAAAATAGGTAGAAGAATACGTATCGGCCTAAACTGAGGAAAAAAAAAATTTATATATGTTTTTGGGGGATATTTATTACAGCAAAAAGTAAAAAATATTGCATTTTTTTCAAAATTGTCGCTCTATTTTTGTTTATAGCGCAAAAAATAAAAACCGCAGAGGTGATCAAATACCACCAAAAGAAAGCTCTATTTGTGGGGAAAAAAGGACGCCAATTTTGTTTGGGAGCCACGTCGCACGACCGCGCAATATGGTCCGGGGCTTAAGTGGTTAATAAAAATGAAAAATGAAAAAATAAAAATAAAAAAATATATAAAATAAATAAATAAACATTTATAAAAAAAAGGGGGGGGGGGTTGCCATTCAGGGCCCTGGGGACCTCTGGGCCCTTTAATTAAAAAAAAAAAAAAGGGGGGGTTTGCCACATGGAGACCTCATGAGCCCTTTAATATATATATATATAAGGAATAAAAAGAAAAAAAATGAAATAAAATAATATGAAAAAAAAAAAGAATTTATAAAAAAAAGGGGGATTGCCACCCGGGGCCCTGGGGACCTTCAATAATAATATATATATATATATATGAAATAAAAAAATATATAAAAATGTATTTATTTTTTTATAAAAAAAAGGGGTGTTTTCATCCCGGGCCCCTGGGGACCCCCGTACCCCTAAGAAAAAAAAATTGTCCCTTTAATAAAAAATAAAAAAAATATATATTAGAAAAAAAATATTTTTTTTTATAAAAAAAAAAAAAAAAAAAGGGGGGTTGCCATCCGGGGCCCTGGGGGCCTTCGGACCCCTGGGGACCCCCGGACCTCTAAAAAAAATAAAAAATGGCCCTTTAATAAAAATTTAAATAAAAATATTTTAAAAAAATATATATATTTTTTTATAAAAAATAAATATAAAAAAGGGGAGTTGTCATCTGGGACCCTGTGGGCCTCCGGGCCCCTGGGGACCTCCGGACCCCTAAAATAAAAAATAAAAAAACAACAGGGCCAGTTATCAGCGGCCCTGGTTGTGACAAGAAATGCCCCCTGTCGGTTAATGCCCGTCTGACACTGCGCATGGGCAGCGCTTGCACAGTACCGAGGCGCCGAAAGCCACGAACCTCCGAATTGACAAATAGCTGTTGTCGGCGCCTGCGCACTTTAGCCGACTTAGTGCCATACGCCCCCGCTGATCATGCAAGTATGCAAGGGGCAGATTTGTACATGATGGGCGGGTGTGAGGGGCGGACGCCTACAGAAGGGGGCGTCATTTGTAATGATGGGCAGTGGTATTGCATGGGAAAGATAGCCCGCAAAGACGTGTAGGAAGAGTAGCAGAGATATATATTTGTAGGAGATGTGTTTGAGTTTATTAATAAATTCCGGTCCGATATTAACAGTACTTCCTACACGTCTTTGCGGCCTATCTTTCCCATGCAATACCACTGCGCATCATTACAAATGATGCCCCGTTCTGTAGGCATCCGCCCCTCACACGCGCCCATCATGTACAATTCCGCCCCTTGCAGACTTGCACAAGCAACGGGGGCGTGTGGCACTATGTCGGCTATAGTGCGCAGGCGCCGTCAACATCTGTTCATCAATTCCGAGGTTTGGTGGCTTTCGGCGGCTCGGTACTGCGCAAGAGCTGCCCATGCGCAGTGCCGGGCGGGCATTATTCGACGGGGGGCATTTCTGGTCACAACACCGGCTGAATGGTGAGCTGCCATACACACACACAGGCCAAATGATGGACCGCTTCTATTGAACTGGCTGATGTCGCCCAACATTCGGCCCATGTGTACTAGGCCTAAAAGTGATAAATGAAGCTTCAGTGTGATTACCCTCTAAGCCAGTGGTTCTCAACCGTTCTAGTGCCGTGACCCCTTGATAAAATTTCCCAAGTTGTGGGGACCCCTAACAGTAAAAATTTTCGTAGCGTGGGTTGTCAGCAAAACAAGTAATTTGCGCCCCTAACCCTTACATTTGTGAAGTATTAAAACCCCTTATGGTACATTTTAGTATGTACCACTCTTTGTTCTCCTTTATTTCCCTTTTATCTCTCTATCCTAATATCTTCTTTCTTTTTTTCCCCATCCCTCAATCTAGACGTCTTTCTTGCTCTTTCTCTTAATCTTTTTCTCCCTTTTTATTTGTTGTTCTCCCTCTTTTCCTTTCATTTGCTTTCCACGTATTCTCTATTTTTATTCCTTCCCCTACTCCTTGGGGGTGGGGAGTTGGGATGAGTGGCAGTGGAGGTGGGGAGTTGGGATGAGTGGCAGTGCTGGTGGGAGAGTTGGGATGAGTGGCAGTGGGGGTGGGGAGTTGGGATGAGTGGCAGTGGGGTTGGGGAGTTGGGATGAATGAGAGTGGGGGTGGGAGAGTTGGGATGAGTGGCAGTGGGGGTGGGAGAGTTGGGATCAGTGGCAGTGCTGGTGGGAGAGTTGGGATGAGTGGCAGTGCTGGTGAGAGAGTTGGGATGAGTGGCAGTGCTGGTGGGAGAGTTGGGATGAGTGGCAGTGGGGGTGGGAGAGTTGGGATCAGTGGCAGTGCTGGTGGGAGAGTTGGGATGAGTGGCAGTGCTGGTGAGAGAGTTGGGATGAGTGGCAGTGCTGGTGGGAGAGTTCTGATCAGCCAACATAGGTGCTCTTGATCAAGGTCATTTGCTGATCTGAGAACTGTAGTGGGGACTTTTAATGGGAACTATAATCACAGGTAGTGTTACTCACTATGTCTCACACTACACATTCCTCACCAGTCAGCTGACCTAGAGTCTTTGCCCCCCCCCCCCCCCCCAGCCATGTTGTGAACTGAATGGGCGGCTGCAAAGAGGCTGAGTGGGCGGCTATGGGCTCCAGGGACAGCCATTCTGGGTGGCTGCAAAAGAGGTGCAGGCTTCCGGAACAGCCCAGGATTTGGTGACCCCTGGCAAATCATCATTTGACCCCCGAGGGGGTCCCGACCCCCAGGTTGAGAACCACTGCTCTAAGCAATGTAAACCTGAATATTTATAAAAGTGATATTTCAGCTTTGAGCTGAGTTGACCTTTAACTACAAAGAATTACAATTGGTCAATCCTTTCTAACACTCCATTTTATTTTCGTACAATCCATCACCAATACATCATTCAGAAATCCTCTGAGGTCAGCTGAAGACTCCCAGGAATGTTCTTTTGGCACCACATCAGAATCATTTAAGCTGGGCAAAGTTCATTGGTAGTTCTTGGCCCGGGGCCACCTGCCAGGGTGTTGGCCAATTTACCAGTATTTAAAATTCATAAAGCGCTTCCATTCCCCATGTTGTTGTGTGGTCATCATCTAAGAAATTTTTAGGACAAATGGATGGAGCTTCTCCACCGCAGGAAATGTCTAAGCTGTGCCGTTCTCCGACCTTTAACTTTCCAGCAGTCTCCTTCAACAAAGTCTCTGATTGGTCAGTCACAGTAGGCACTAGCTTTTGCCCCCCACGTGGGGAGGTTTTTTATAGTGGCTTTCTTGGTGGTCACAATGCAGGTGACATTGGGTATTGCAGTGGCAATTATAGGGCAAGAACATTTACATCTCATCCTCAGATACAGTCTCACCCTGTATGAATTGCTTCTGTCCATTGTCTTCCGTTGGCTCCTCCAATTCTTCACTCTCATCGGTTCGCTCTACTGATGCAGCTTCATGATCGATCACAGCTGGCTTCTCCTGGGTGGCCTCTGCTTCTTCTTGGGATGGAGCAGGATCATGGGTCTGCTCTTTCATATTGTCCTTAGATTCTGCTTCCTGATCAGCAGGTTCTGAGGCATTTGTGGTGTTCGTCTGTATTTCAGCTTCATTTTCCTGGGCTGGAGGATGGGCCCCTGGAGGGATGGGAAGGGCCACATTAAGAGGTGGTGAGTCCTCGGCTTTAAAAACTGGCGGTGTGACAAGTTCCTGGGTGCTGAGTAGACCATCCTGGTTGAGGTCTTGTTTCACCAAAATGTCATCTACCAGAGAAATGACCTGCAGGAAACACACAAAGTCTACAATGATATAGGTCTTCAGATATTTAATGTTACATTGATAAATGATTGATTAAATCTATTACTCATCAAAGACCAACATGACTAAGAAGAACGTAAGATGAAGACTTTTCTATGCTAAATATGAAGGATGCATACAGTATGTGGCTATTCTTGGATCTGATTATGAGGATCATCGAAACAGCTGCTTCAACTTTTTGGCTGCCAATATTATTAACCACTTAACCCCCGGACTATATTGCTGGTCATAGACCAGCGCACTTTTTGCGATTCGGCACTACGTCGCTTTAACTGACAATTGCGCGGTCGTGCGACGTGGCTCCCAAACAGAATTGGCGTCCTTTTTTCCCCACAAATAGAGCTTTCTTTTGGTGGTATTTGATCACCTCTGCGGTTTTTAGTTTTTGCGCTATAAACAAAAATAGAGCGACAATTTTGAAAAAAAATAATATTTTTTACTTTTTGCTATAATAAATATCCCCCAAAAATATATAAAAAAACGTTTTTTTTCCTAAGTTTAGGCCGATACGTATTATTCTACCTATTTTTCTAAAAAAAAAATCGCAATAAGCGTTTATTGATTGGTTTGCGCAAAAGTTATTGCGTTCACAAAATAGGGGGTATTTTTATGGCATTTTTATTAATATTTTTTTTTTTACTTGTAATGGCGGCGATCAGCGATTTTTTTTTTCGGTACTGCGACATTATGGCGGACACTTCGGACACTTTTGACACATTTTTGGGACCATTCGCATTTTTATAGCGATCAGTGCTATAAAAATGCATTGGATTACTATAAAAATGCCACTGGCAGTGAAGGGGTTAACACTAGGGGACGGGGAATGGGTTAAGTATGTTCCCTGGGTGTGTTCTAACTGTAGGGGGGGGGACTCACTAGGGGAAATGACTGATCGCTGTTCATACATTGTATGAACAGACGGTCAGGCATTTCTCCCCTGACAGGACTGGGAGCTGTGTGTTTACACACACAGCTCCCGATCCTCGCTTTGTAACGAGCGATCGCGTGTGCCCGGCGGCGATCGCGCCCGCCGGCCATGCGCACAGGAGTCGGGGGAGAGTGGGGGGCGTGCGCGCCCCTAGTGGCCTGCGCGAGAGCCGACGTATAGCTACGGGCTCTCAAAACGACGGCGGCTGGTCGGCAACCAGTTAAATAATAAAAAATAAAATTAAAACAAGACATAAACAAACATAAAAGGCAAATTAAAAATGAAGGAGTGCTTTCAAAATTCGTGTCAAATTTTGGCGGGCCAAACTTTTTTGGAAACATTTTAGGCAAAGAAGACCAAAAAGTATTTATTGTTGATGTGTGTGACAGACTCGGACCCTCTTATGTCTAACATCATCCTATGTCCACTAGGGGCATAGGATGACTGAGAAATTATATCTTGGACTACCTGAGATGGTATTATTATGTAATTATTATCCACAATATATTCCAGGATATCTGTAAAGAACTATATACTGGTTGTTGATTCTGAACTCAACGGGTTAATTGTAAGAGTGACTCATTCATACTGTTAGATGTTAATGCCGTCACTTCCAGCCATCTCTCTGTTCTCTGTGCTAATTGACCCTGCTATTGTGTGAAGATGTCCTGTGTTTATACTTATGATAATGTGTATTGTATAGCAGGTGAGCAAAGAGACGGGACGTCTACCTTGAAAGGTCATATCTCGGAGTCACCTAGTCTGGGAAAATGATTAGTTAATTAGCTCATGTTAATTTATGTTCTGGTTACCTCCTCTTTAAACTGTATATAAGGTTGCATTCTTGGTTCTATTAAACACTCCTAGGTAGATTCAAATACCTGGCCGCAACTTTAAGGCGGCGTAGCTTAAGGCATTTAAGCTACGCCGCCGTAAGTTAGCGAGGCAAGTACATGATTCACAATGTTCTTGCCTGCTAAGTTACGGCGGCGTAGCCTAAAGCGGGCGGGCGTAAGGACGCCTAATTCAAATTTGTCTAAGGGGCGTGTTTTATGTTAATGGAGCTTGACCTGACGTTTTTGACGCTTTCTTTCAACTGCGCATGCGCCGGGCGCCTACATTTCCCAGTGTGCATTGCGGCTAAGTACGCCGCACAGGCCTATTGATTTCGACGTGGACGTAAACGACGTAAATCCCTATTCACGGACGACTTACGCAAACGACGTAAAAATTTCGAATTTCGACGCAGGAATGGCGGCCATACTTTAACATTGGCTACGCCACCTAGGGCCCAGCTTTAACTTTAGGCGGCCTATCTCTTACGTAAACGGCGTAAATGTACTGCGGCGGCCGGGCTTACGTTCGTGAATAGGCGTATCTATTGATTTGCATATTCTACGCCGACCGCAATGGAAGCGCCACCTAGCGGCCAGCAGAAATATTGCAGCCTAAGATAGGATGGCGCAAGCCGTCGTATCTTAGATATGTTTAAGCGTATCTCTGTTTGAGAATACACTTAAACATAGGTCGGCGCAGATTCTGAGTTAGGTCGGCGTATTTACTGATACGCCGGCCTAACTCTCTCTGAATCTAGCTATCCATGTTTAGCACACAAACAAGTCTCGTCACGTTGTGTGTTGAGGGCAGCTGGAATATCTGATATCTATATCCAGACTGATAGGAAGCGGTATATGACGGAAGCACTCAAAAAGGAGTGTGGGACGTTCGATTACAATGGGTATCTATGAAATACATTTAGCTGGATTTAAGGTGAAATCTGAAATCTATAAATCAATAAGAGGTGGAATTGCCACAACAATAACAGGAGCAATTTCCCCCACGTAAAATTGGAGAAATTGCCCCAACAATAGGAGAAAGAATATAACTAACAATCAAAGGGGAGGAAGCGCCCCAATATTAAACAGAACAATTAACCAAAAAAAGAAGAGTAATTGTCCCAACAATGCGGGGAAGAATTGCCCCAACAAAAGGAGAGGAATTGCCCTAACGATAACAGGTGGAATTTTCCCACCAATAAAAGGAGGAATTTCCCCAGCAATAAGCATAGGAGTTGCCTCAACAGTTAGAGGAGGCATTGTCCCAACAATAGGAGGAGGTATTGCCTGAAAAATAAACAGAGGAATTATTCCAACAGTAAGGGGGGGAGCTGCACTAAAAATAAATGGAGAAATTATCTCAACAATAAGAGGAGGGATTGCCCCAACAAAAAGGGAAGGAGTTGCCCCAACAATAAGAAGAAGAACTGCTCCAACAATAAGCAGAGGAATTACCCCCGGCAGTTGTAAAAGGGACTTCCTTAACAATAAGGGGGTGAAGTACCCCAACAAAAAAGGGGAGGACTTGCCCCAACAAGGCAATGCCCAAAAAATAAAGCGAGAAATGGTCTCAGAAATATGGGGAAGAATTGCTCCAACAATAACAAGAGGAATTGCCCCAACAATTAGGAGAAGAATTGCCCCAACAATAGGAGGAAGAATTCCACCAACAATATATAGATGAATTTCCCAAAACCGGGGAGTAATTGTCCCTAATAAATATGGGGAAGCACGAACCTAACAAAAGGAGAAAAGTTCCCCAACAATAGGGTAATGCCGCGTGCACCCGATCGGAGATTCCGACAAGAAAAGTCTGATGTGAGCTTTTGGTTGGAAATTCCGACCGTGTGTAGGCTCCATCAGACTTTTGCTGTCATAATTTCCGTTAACAAAAGATTGAGAGCAGGTTCTCTATTTTTCCGCCGGAAAAAGTTCTATCGGAAAATCCGCTCGTCTGTATGCAATTTTGACGTGCAAAAAAACACGCATGCTCAGAATCAAGCAGAAGAGCCAAACTACCTATTGAACGTCATTGATCTCGGCTCGTCGTACGTCTTGTATGCCATCGCGTTCTTGATGGTCGGAATTTCCGACAAGATTTGTGTGACCTTGTGTATGCAACACAAGTTTGAGCCAACATTCCGTCAGAAAAAATCCACAGTTTTCTTGTCCTAATTTCCGATCGTGTGTACGGGGCATAAGGGATTGTCCCAGCAATTTCCCCACCATTCGCCCGATGGGATATTGCCCAGAAAATGAACTTCCCTAACAATAAAGGGAGGAATTGACCCAATGATAGGGGTTGAATTGCCCAAACAAAAGGGGGAGGAGTTGCCCAAACAATACTAAAAAAGAATTACCCCAACATTAAGCAGAGGAATTACCCGAACAGTTAGAAAAGGGATTTCCTCAACAATAAGGGGGTGCCCCATTAAAAAAAGGATAGGACTTGCCCCAACAATAAATTATGGCATTGCCCAAATATAAGGCAAGAAATTGTCCCAGCAATATGGGGAAAAATTGTTTCAAAAATATGGGGAGGATTTGCCTTAACAATAAGAGGAGATATTGTCTCAACAATAAGGGGAGGGATTGCGCCCCAAAAAGCAGAGGAATTGCCCAAGCAATAAGAGGAGTTGCCCCAACAATAGGGGGAGGAATTGTCCCCAAAAAAGCAGAGGAATTGTCTCACTTCTCAACTTTAATGTGACATGTCATTTTGCTTAGGGCCCCAGGGAGGTCAGGATCGGCACTGTACTCTATTAACAATAAAAACACTATCAGTACATTGGTACCTCCTCCGCTCATCTTCTAGTGTCCTCCAGGCTTCCAGAAGAAGACCAGCACAGGAAACACAAGTCCATCCTGGTGGTCTCTAGCTAATTAGGTCAGATGCCATATTGCATCTTTATTTTCATCCATGAAGATTCAAGACTCTATTATATATTCTGTACTATAATATAATATATTAGTAATAGAAACACTATCAGTACATTGGTACCTCCTCTGCTCATCTTCTCCTAGTTTCCTCCAAGCTTCCAGATGAAGACCAGCACAGAAAAAAAGTCTAACCTGGTGGTCTCTAGCTAATTAGGTCAGATGCCATGTTGCAAAGTCTATGCGGCATCTTTATTCTCATGCATGAAGGTTCAAGACAGTAACAAATAAATTGATAATCCCTACAAAGCCCAACCCCAAGTCACAGCACCATGTACAACATTATACATTACTCTTTCGGGAGTCCGCTCCTCCATTGACCTCATCACTTTACCACTTTCCAGTGGATTCCCAACAACAAATGTGAAACTTACCAGATCTTCTGAGGGTTCCTTCTGAAGACTTTTAGCCAAGATTCTGCGCAGAAGACGCATGAGCTCCAGGCCATCCAGAAGTCCACTCTTATCGAAGTCATGAAGGACAAAGAGGTGTAAGATGACTGATGGAGATAAAAGACAAAAGGGACATTACATGCAAGACTGATTACTTTTTTGGAAGGTCTGTTTGTGTAAAAAAAATCCAACTCTCTATGTAGTATGTGAAAGAAAAGAAACGCAGACAGCACTGGGACAAGTTCATCTAACACCCACGGCAAGGATACAGAACTGTACTTCCTTCTCCACTGTTAATGCAACTGTCCTGTGTTTATTCTCTGCCCCATTGTTCCCCTGTGCCCAGGGTAGCTGTCCCTCCTGCCCACCCCTTGTCCCAGCCTTGCCGAAGAGCATTGACAATGCTTCTTGGATGTGAGATAAGGTAAATTATATATATATATATTGTAAGGGGTTAGCTCGGTAGCGGGGGTGTACGACTTCCTGAGTGGGTTCACTACACACTGAATTATACAGAGAGGCAGCCGTGGGTGGTTGAAAAAACAAGGGTTATGGTTTATTCTTCCATATTGCTGGAAACAAGTGCAAGCATCCAAACAGCATAAACAAAACATAAAATAAACCCTGGCCACTTGGGCCGTCTACCTTTACAACACAGGAACCTACCTATGGAGTCTGGCACAGCCTACTGCTGGGCAGCCTACTGCTGGTCTTCCAGCAGAAAACAATAGTCTTTTTGATTTTTTTTATCACACAGCAAAAATATCAACAACCACTTCACCTTCAGAAGTCTTCCTCAGCTCACTGCTCTCCTTAACTCAACAAGCCTCAGGATGCAGCATTCAGTAGTAATCCTCTGGACAACTTATAGAGGCCTTAATTTTTCCATTCTGAACAGCTGAAGCTATCCAACGTCCTTAAACCTTTTTGGCTACCTCTGCAGCCGACACCTGATAGTAATTGGTGAATTTTCTAAACAAGGCAGAAATGTATCTCCCGTCTGTGACAACACCCCCAGATTTACCTGACTTCATGTCACATACCCCCCCTCTTGTTTCAACCCTAGGGTTGGGACACAGGTTGCCAGGCACGCATGTACTCAGGACACACCAACTGCATTCCCCATTTTAACACCGGGGCGATGCGTTACCACAAAACTAAATTCCCGAAGGGCCAGGAACCACCTAATTATTCTCCTATTGGTCTCCTTGTTTTGTGCCATCCACTTCAATGGGGCATGATCCATCACCAGTTCAAACTGTCTACCCACGAGGTAGTACCGGAGAGAATCCAAAGCCCATTTCACCGCCAAACACTCTTTCTCAATGGTGCCCGCATTCTCCACCATGTGTAAGGGGTTAGCTCGGTAGCGGGGTGTGTGACCTCCTGAGTGGGTTCACTACACACTGAATTATACAAAGAGGCAGCCGTGGGTGGTTGAAAAAACAAGGGTTATGGTTTATTCTTCCATATTGCTGGAAACAAGTGCAAGCATCCAAACAGCATAAACAAAACAAAACATAAAATAAACCCTGGCCACTTGGGCCGTCTACCTTCACAACACAGGAACCTACCTATGGAGTCTGGCTCAGCCTACTGCTGGGCAGACACTGCTGGTCTTCCAGCAGAAAACAATAGTCTTTTTGATTTTTTTTATCACACAGCAAAAATATCAACAACCACTTCACCTTCAGAAGTCTTCCTCAGCTCACTGCTCTCCTTAACTCAACAAGCCTCAGGATGCAGCATTCAGTAGTAATCCTCTGGACAACTTATAGAGGCCTTAATTTTTCCATTCTGAACAGCTGAAGCTATCCAACGTCCTTAAACCTTTTTGGCTACCTCTGCAGCCGACACCTGATAGTAATTGGTGAATTTTCTAAACAAGGCAGAAATGTATCTCCTACACTCCCAGATTTACCTGACTTCATGTCACAATATATATATAAAGAATATATTGGAGAGTGAACATATGCAAATTGTTTCAATTACTCAGCACCTACATCCCTTTGTAGAAAAGGGATGTACCGTATTTATCGGCGTATACCACGCACTTTTTTGCCCTGAAAATCAGGGCAAAATCGTGGGTGCGCGGTATACGCCGATACCCGCTTTCTCGCGCCGAGTTTTGAATACTGCGCCGTCATATACCGAGCGCAGTACACTCGGGTATAGTCGGCCAGTCTCGGCTCCTTCCGCGCTCACGTCCTGGACGTACAGGACGTGAGCGCGAGTGTTGCCGAGCCTGCCTGACAATACACGAGTGTACTGCGCTCTGTATATGTCGGCGCAGTATTCAAACTCGGTGCGGGAAACGAGCGGGGAGGACGCCGCAGAAGGACGCCGGACCCGACGAAGAGGACACCCGAAGCCGCAGAAGGACGCTGGACCCGACGAAGAAGACACCAGAAGCCGCAGACGGACGCCGGACCCGACGAGGCCGCCGATGGACGCCGCGCAAGACACCAAAACTGTAAGTACAAAAAAACTTTTTTTCCACAGGATTCGGGGCCACTTTAGGGGTGCGCGTATACGCGGGAGCGCGTTATACCGCGATAAATACGGTACATAGATGTGATTCATAGATGTGGGATAAGGTAAACATTTCCATGACCCAAGGAAGTGGGAAGGAACCTGGCCTTGAATACCCCATAATGTTGGTCGTGTAGAAAGAAGTCCCTGATCCCTGACAGCTGACACCCCCCAGAAATCCCTTTCTCTCTTCCGTGTCTTTCTGGTTGTGTTTCACCAAAAACACTCACCAGTTTCTCTCTTCATGTCGGAAGTGCTTTCTTCCATCGGGTCCTCATCTCGCAGATATCCCTGTAGAAGACTGAACAACAGTAGAACATGAGAATTAGAAAGTGACCACCTTCTCTTCTGTATGTGTAGCACTACCCCCGAAGGAGCTGCTGGTTAGTTTTGGTCTGCCGCTACCCCACTGTTCTCTTTGTTGGCTCAGAATCTAGGGTTAATCAAAAACACTGTTGCCAGTCACTAAGTCTTTTCCAAAGTTTTTTTTTTTTATTCAACCATTCAACAATTCTGAGGAAGGGCAAAGAAAGAGAGGTGCCTTCTAATGTCTAAAACTTCCCATAGGACAGTGATGGCGAACCTTGAAACCCCAGATGGAACTACATTTCCCATGATTCTCATGCTCTCTGAAGTGTAGTGGAGCATCATGGGAAATGTAGTTCCAAAAACATCTGGGGTGTCAAAGTTCGTCACCACGGCCATATGATGACCATTTGAGGAAGGACATAGAAAGGCAGATGCCTTCTAATGTTTGAGATTTTTCATAGGATGACCATGACCATCTAGGCAAGGTTATAGAAAGGCAGGTGTCTTCAATTGTCTAAAACGTCCCTTAGGATGACCTTTTTTAAGATGGACTTAGAAAGGCAGATGCCTCACCCAGCATAATGGGTGGGAAAAACATGCTCATCCAAAATTGTGGCAGGTTATCTTCAGCCCAACCAACCGTTAAAGTTCTTAGGTGGTCTCTACCAGGCCCAGGGCTATCTTTAAGGCAAGGTTGTGGGGCCCAAAGCAGCTGCCTCATACTTGCCAACTATCCCAGTTTATATTCCCTTGTCCCTTGATGTTTTAGTCCTGTGCTGTGTCCTGATATCTCAGTGTGAAGTGATTCTACTAATGCTGCCCAGCTCTGCCCTATTGTTTACAGATGACTCACCTGCAGACCCTGGGGTAGATTCAAATAGCCTGGCATAAATTTCTGCGGGCGTAGCGTAACTTAGTGAGGCAGGTTCTGTATTCAGAAAGAACCTGCGCCCTAAGTTAAGGCAGCGTAGTGTATGTGGTCCGGCTTAAGCCAGCGGAATTCAAATTATCCATGTAGTGGGCGTGTTGTATGGTAATGAAGGCTGACCCCACGTAATTGACGTTTTTGACTAACGGCGCATGCGCCGTCCGTGAACGTAACCCAGTGCGCATGCTCCAAATTAACCCGCAAAAAGCCAATGCTTTCGACGTGAACGTAAATTACGCACAGCCCTATTCGCGAATGACTTAGGCAAACAATGTAATCGACGGAAAATTTGACGCTGGCCCGACGTCCATACTTAACATAGGATACCCCTCATATAGCAGGGGTAACTTTACACCGGAAAAAGCCTAACGTAAACGACGTAAAAAAATGCACCGGGCGGACGTACGTTTCTGAATCGGCGTATCTACCTAATTTGCATATTCCTTGCGTAAATCGACCGAAGCGCCACCTTAACGACCAGCGTAAATATGCAACTAAGATACGACGGCGTAAGAGACTTACGCCAGTCGGATCTTAGCCAAATTACGGCGTATCTTGTTTTCTGAATACAGAAAAAAGATACGCCGGAGCATCCTAGAAGTTACGCGGCGTATCAATAGATACGCCAGCGTAACTTCTTTCTGAATCTACCCCCCTGTGTTTACATGTAAATAACGGTCATTCATATGTAAATGTTCCCCTTATGTGAATGTTCCCCTTATTTACATATGAATGATCCCCTTATTTACATATGAATGACACATATGAATGACCGTTATTTACATGTAAACACAGGGATCATTCATATGTAAATAAGGGGATCATTCATATGTAAATAAGGGGAACATTCATATGTAAATAAGGGGAACATTCATATGTAAATAAGGGGAACATTCATATGTAAATAAGGGGAACATTCATATGTAAATAGCGGCAGGATTCTTATGTAAATAGCTGAGGCCGGCGGCATTCCTATGTAAATAAAAGCGGCATTCATATGTATATCATGCCCCTCTGCAGTGAAGAGATGATGTGCTGTAACCTCTAGCAACCAATCAGTGAGCAGTATTACTGTACAGTAATCTCTAGCAACCAATCAGCAAGAAGAAATCATGTGCTGTAACCTCTAGCAACTAATCAGTGAGCCGTAACGTGTGCTGTAACCTCTAGCAACCAGTTGGTAAGTGGTAATGACATGCTGTATCTTCTGGCAACCAATCGCAATCACTGCCTGATCTGATACAGTAAAATGATTTTAAGTCTAGCTGATATTTATTGTATGTCTCATAGCAGGTGGAGAGCGAAATTGTATGGGGGGGGGGGGGGCAAGATTTTTTTTGCCCAGGGTCCAATCAACATTAAAGATGGCCCTGACCAGGCCAAAACCTCAGAAGAATTGTAGTTGTAGTTGAATTGTAGTTGTCTATTATGCAATACAAAGACAATGGCATTCCCAATCTTCCCCCACACTTTCCTCTAGTCTTCCATTTAAAGACCCAGCACCATTCCCTTCCAGAGGTCTTACCTGAGCTGTTCGTTGCCTAGTGTGAACGGGTTGAGGACATTTTCTTGCGCTTCCAACCTGGAAAATAACCGAAAAGTGCTAATGAGACAGCTGGAGGACAAAAAGAGGTGGACTGGTCTTATGTGATAAGAAAGGTGGTGTAAAGACCTTCTACGCAGCAAACATTAGTTCTGTATTTAGGTATGTATGTCACAACCTATAGAACTCGTGGTCTCCTGATTGGCCCATCCCCAACTGGGACCCTCCACATATCCCAAGCAGTCTACCCCATGCAAACCCTTCTCCCCATTTAGGCCCGGATTCACAAAGCACTTACGCCGACGTTTCTACAGATATGCCGCGTAAGTGTAAATATGCGCCGTCGTATCTATGCGCCGGGCTTTGAAACCAAGATACGCCTGAAAATAGGCTTCACCCAACCAACGTAACTTGCCTACGCCGGCGTATCATGGGCGCTCCCATTGATTTCCTATTCACATATGCTAATGAGGGAGATACGTCGATTCACGAACGTACTTGCGCCCGGCGCATAATATACGCGGTTTACGTAAGTCGTACGCCCGGCGTAAAGTTATTCCCCATATATGAGGCGCAACTCAAACGTATAGACCAGGGAACACAGCCATCGTATTTTACGTCGTTTACGTAGTACATGAATAGGGCTGGGCGTAGGTTACGTTCACGTCGTAGGCAGTGATCCGTCGTATTTTAGGGAGTAGTTCCGACTTGATTCTGAGCATGCGCACTGGGATACGTCCACGGGACGGCGCATGCGCCGTTCGTTTTAAGTACTTGTATGGCACTCGGCCCATCATTTGCATGGGGTCACGCCTCATTAGCATGTCTCACGCCCATTTCCACCTACGACGGCTTACGCCGAGGGAACCCAGCGCAGTTTGGGAGGCAAGTGCTTTGTGAATTCGGTGCTTGCCTCTCTATGCTGCTTAGATATGCTACGCCAGCATATTTATGAACTCACATAGCTCTTGTGGAACCTATGTTCTCCTGGTTGGCCCCTTCACGTACCCCAGTTGGAACCCTCCACGTACCCCAAGCACTTTACCTCATGCTAACCCTTCTCCCCATTTAGTTCTTATCTATGAACTTACATAGCTCTTGTGGAACCTATGTTCTCCTGGTTGGCCCCTTCACGTACCCCAGTTGGAACCCTCCACGTACCCCAAGCACTTTACCTCATGCTAACCCTTCTCCCCATTTAGTTCTTATCTATGAACTTACATAGCTCTTGTGCAACCTATGTTCTCCTGGTTGGCCCCTTCACGTACCCCAGTTGGAACCCTCCACGTACCCCAAGCACTTTACCTCATGCTAACCCTTCTCCCCATTTAGTTCTTATCTATGAACTTACATAGCTCTTGTGGAACCTATGTTCTCCTGGTTGGCCCCTTCACGTACCCCAGTTGGAACCCTCCACGTACCCCAAGCACTTTACCTCATGCTAACCCTTCTCCCCATTTAGTTTATTTCTATGAACTCACACAGCTCTTGTGGAACTCATGCTCTCCTGAACCAGCCAAGTTTTAGACTTCCATGACTTCCAAGCTGAAGAGTGAGAATCAAGGGGACAGAAAGCTAAAAAGGGTGAAGATATCATTCCTCCAGAGATAAGTCAGACCTTTATACTCAGATAGCTAGCATCAGCCCCATCAGGGGTCATCAGTACTGGAGACTCACCTGTCCCCAGAGCGAGGTGCTGCCAGGCTGCTACTGAAGAGCAGAGGAGCCAGCAGGATCAGGAGGAGAGCCATCATGGTGGAAATCCTGCAAGACAGACACATTGAATTATGGAGCAGATTTCCACTCGTTGTAATGAGAGTCCGTATTGTACATTATAACCCAACGTGGACACAATAAAAAAAAAACTTTGACCCCTGCCCTGAAGGAGTTTCTGAATTATAATGAGTTTTCCTGCCATACTTCTTTTGCAAAGTGTATTGACTCAATATTTTAGGGAGAAAGAGTAGCAAGGACCATAGTTACATACTGTAGTTAGTCAGGTTGAAAAAAAACACCATCTAGACCAGCAAATAGATCACTCCAATTAGTAACTTATTTTAGTATCACCTGTCACAGACTTTATAGGCCCATATGGACAGCTACTGTAGCTGGCCAGCTAGAACCTGTCCTAAGTAGCTAATATAACCTACATGTATATACAGCTAAACCTGCTAAGAACCTAAATGTAATGCACATGTTTATATGTGAGAGACAAAGCAAAGTTATTCACTTTGATTTATGCTTGAATGTCATATAATAGTTGTGTGTTGTGTTCACAGAGGCAAAAGAAAAAATATGCCTTTAAGAGCCGTTTATTTATATGACAGTGAAGGTAAGCTCAAATTACACAGTAGAATTCATGCCAGAAAACATAGAGTTAAGCTTTTGTGACTCATCAGTAGCCTTGGCCAATCACAGCTAATCTCACATTGAGCAGTGTCTTGACCTATCACAGACACCTTTGCATCCATTCTGTCTGGGAGGTTCCTAATACTGTACATGTGCTGCAAATTCATTCCACATGAAGACAGAGAGCAGAACAGACATACAGAGTTCAGTTTTATGGAAGCAAGGGCCTAAATAGGTACGTTACACAAGTTATATATATGTTCTTATTGTAAATAGTGTGATCAGAATTGTATACCGATCCAGTTGTGTGTTCACTTGTAGTTCCACCGAACTAAGCCATCGAACTAAGCCATCGAACTAAGTCCATTCAGTCATTCAAACAAAGTCATCTAACCGCCCTAACTGTAGTTCCACCGAACTAAGTCACATCCATCCACTTTAACAAGCTAACCGAACTAAAGCAACCCTGCAAACCAAGTTGCAAACCACGGTTATACCTTTCAGAGAAATCCGAGAATGCTTTGATAACTTACAGAGAGAGAGAGAGAGAGAGAGAGAGAGAGAGAGAGAGAGAGAGAGAGAGAGAGAGTATAAATACTGAATAAAGAAATATATACACCATTTTATGTTGAATGACAAGATTGAATATTTGAACCGCCATTTTGTGATACTTATTCAACACGTGTTTGTACATGGACTGTCTGCTGCAAAGCAGCAGTGTTATCTATGAAGTTAATAAAGAAGTTATTTAAGCATTTGGTGTGCTCTTTAAACCTTACTGCTTCCATAGAACGGCAATAGAGGAATTTCAGAGTAATAGACAGTCTTGCTGGACTGAAAAGTCAGAGATATCACAATTCTTCTAATGCCACAGCACATGAGGCACTTTATAGTGTTGCGCCTGCCACAGCTACCTTAAAGTATCTTCAGCATCCTCCACAGACCAGGTTAGGATTTTTCAGACCTCCTGCAATGGCTAGTTGTGGAGGTACCTCTCTAAGCCAAACTTTTTTGTACCTTCAGTTTCCTCCCCCAGGCAAAAGGGCATGGAAGGGAAATACCACAGCTTTTTTGGGGCTACACCTCCCCAGACAGTAGCCTGGAAGTCATAGACCTCCCATGATGGTTTTCTTTTCCAGGGTCATTCTTTCAAGGCAAAACCTGGGAGGCCAAGACCTCTGGACTCACATTCTGTCCAGGCAAGGCCTGGGAGGTAAGGACCTCTGGACTCACATCCTCTGCAGAAAAACCCTCGGAGGCAAGGACCTCTGGACTCACATCCAATCAGGCAAAGACCTCTGGATTCACATCATCTTCATGCAAAGCCTGGTAGGAAAAGACCTCAGGACTCACATTCTCTCCAGGAAAACCCTGGGAGTAAGAGCCTCTGGATTCACGTCATCTTCATGCAAAGCCTGGTAGGCAAAGACCTCGGGACTCACATTCTCTCCAGGAAAACCCTGGGAGTAAGAGCCTCTGGATTCACGTCATCTTCATGCAAAGCCTGGTAGGCAAAGACCTCGGGACTCACATCCTCTCCAAGAAAACCCTGGGGGTAAGAGCCTCTGGACTCACGTCATCTTCATGCAAAGCCTGGTAGGCAAAGACCTCGGGACTCACATCCTCTCCAAGAAAACCCTGGGGGTAAGAGCCTCTGGATTCACGTCATCTTCATGCAAAGCCTGGTAGGCAAAGACCTCGGGACTCACATCCTCTCCAAGAAAACCCTGGGGGTAAGAGCCTCTGGATTCACGTCATCTTCATGCAAAGCCTGGTAGGCAAAGACCTCGGGACTCACATCCTCTCCAAGAAAACCCTGGGGGTAAGAGCCTCTGGATTCACGTCATCTTCATGCAAAGCCTGGTAGGCAAAGACCTCGGGACTCACATCCTCTCCAAGAAAACCCTGGGGGTAAGAGCCTCTGGATTCACGTCATCTTCATGCAAAGCCTGGTAGGCAAAGACCTCGGGACTCACATCCTCTCCAAGAAAACCCTGGGGGTAAGAGCCTCTGGATTCACGTCATCTTCATGCAAAGCCTGGTAGGTAAAGACCTCGGGACTCACATCCTCTCCAAGAAAACCCTGGGGGTAAGAGCCTCTGGATTCACGTCATCTTCATGCAAAGCCTGGTAGGCAAAGACCTCGGGACTCACATCCTCTCCAAGAAAACCCTGGGGGTAAGAGCCTCTGGATTCACGTCATCTTCATGCAAAGCCTGGTAGGCAAAGACCTCGGGACTCACATCCTCTCCAAGAAAACCCTGGGGGTAAGAGCCTCTGGATTCACGTCATCTTCATGCAAAGCCTGGTAGGCAAAGACCTCGGGACTCACATCCTCTCCAAGAAAACCCTGGGGGTAAGAGCCTCTGGATTCATGTCATCTTCATGCAAAGCCTGGTAGGCAAAGACCTCGGGACTCACATCCTCTCCAAGAAAACCCTGGGGGTAAGAGCCTCTGGATTCACGTCATCTTCATGCAAAGCCTGGTAGGCAAAGACCTCGGGACTCACATCCTCTCCAAGAAAACCCTGGGGGTAAGAGCCTCTGGATTCATGTCATCTTCATGCAAAGCCTGGTAGGGAAAGACCTCGGGACTCACATCCTCTCCAAGAAAACCCTGGGGGTAAGAGCCTCTGGATTCACGTCATCTTCATGCAAAGCCTGGTAGGCAAAGACCTCGGGACTCACATCCTCTCCAAGAAAACCCTGGGGGTAAGAGCCTCTGGACTCACATCCAATCAGGCAATGATCCGCCCAGTGTGAAAGAGGCCATATTTTGAGCTTAACGTTTAGAGGCAGAAAAAAAAATCTTTCTGGTTCACGTTTCTGATTGGAGCTTGGGAGGCAAAAAAAACATAAAATTCTCCTAAACTCATCTAGACTTTGTACAAAAAATGCTCTATTTGACAGTTTTTTACTCCTGATGCCCTGTACACACGACCGGTTTTCCCGTCGGAATAAACTCAGGTGGTTTTTCAGATGGAGTTCCGACGGAATTCCGCTCAAGCTGTCTTGCATACACACGGTCACACTAAAATCCGACCGTCAAGAACGCGGTAACGTAAAACACTACGACAAGCCGAGAAAATTAAGTTCTATGCTTCCGAGCATGCGTCAAATTGTTTCCGAGCATGTATGGTTTTTAGTTCGTCGGAATTAAATCCAGACGAACGGAAATTCCAATAGAATTTTTTTTCATCTGAAAAATTGAGAACATATTCTCTATCTAATTCCGGTTGGAATTTCCGACGGAAAAAGTCTGATGGGGCATACACACAGACGGAATATCCGATGAAAAGCTTCCGTCTGACTTTTTCCGTCAAGAATTTCCTCTAGGCATAGAGCCTGAAAGAAAGGTCGTTCTTATCTCACCGCCAGCATGGAGGTTCAGGATAATCTTTGCTAGGACTGGTTCCAGTATTTATCAAACCTTCTTCAAATCATTAACACTTATTGTTCAATTTCACCTTCCTCAGGTAAATGTTTGACTTTCTCAGAGTAAACAGTTTTCTTCCCTTAATGAAGGTGCTGTCCAGGATCTGTGGAAAGGAGTGCCAAGGAGTCAAGACTCGTAACTTCCTAATCACGCAGAGTCCCATAACAGCGACCCAACCACAGATCTCCATGAAACGCATGTAGACTGTCCTGAGAACTAGATGAAGAATTGGACTACTACCAAATGAAGGACCGGCAGGACAGAACTATCATTACTTATCTTAGATTTAGATTTATCACCATACCTCTCAACTGTCCCTGACTTTAAAGAACTTCCCATCTTTGGGAACTCATAGGTAGATTCAGGTAGAATGCCGCAACTTTGCGGCGGCGTAGCTTAAGGAATTTAAGCTACGCCGCCGTAAGTTAGCTAGACGAGAAAAATGACATTTTTTTAATTGGTCGTGAAAAACGTTTGTGTGTAGCCTCCGGAGCATTTTTCTCGACAAGAAAATTGTCTGAAAAAAAATTAGAACCTGCTCTATTTTTTCTCGTCGTTTTTCACGTCGTGAAAAATGGTCGTGTGTACGCTTTAACGAGGGGGAAAAAAACATGCATGCTCAGAAGCAATTAATGAGACGGGGGAAATTAGAAAAAGCAGCCCAAAGGGTGGCGCCATTCAAATAGAACTTCCCCTTTATAGTGCCGTCGTACGTGTTGTAAGTCACCGTGCTTTGCTCGAGCATTTTTTTTCACGAACGTGTGTATGCAAGGCAGGCTTGAGAGGAATCACGACAAATCAGGTCGAGAAAAACGTTGTTTTTTTTTCATGACATGAATAACGGTCTTGTGTACGCGGCATAAGACTAAATCGAAATTTGCTGCCAAAATTAACACTGCCTCTAACCCTGTTTATGAGCCCAATCCCTCTGTCCCTTTTTGTGAGCCCAATCACAATCAGGGTCGGCCTTTGGGGTGTGCGAGCTGTGCGACTGCACAGGGCGCCATGGGCAACAGGAGCGCCGTGCGGCCATCCAGAGGCGTACTAGGGGGGGGTGGGGGCGTACCACACACTGGGGGGGTGTCAGACAGGCAACGGGGGGGGGGGGGGCTACTCTGAACCGGGTGGTCTGCATTGAAGGGGTGGATACACTGAAGGGGGGTCTGCACTGAAGGGGGGTCTGTGTAACATGCAGGGGTCCAGAGCTGCAGGGTTCTGTGTAATGTAAAGGGGTCCAGTGATGCAAGGTGCTGTGTAATGTAAAGGGGTCCAGTGATGCAGGGTGCTGTGTAATGTAAAGGGGTCCAGTGATGCAGAGTGCTGTGTAATGTAAAGGCGTCCAGTGATGCAGGGTGCTGTGTAATGTAAAGGGGTCCAGAGTGCTGTGTAATGTAAAGGGGTCCAGTGATGCAGGGTGCTGTGTAATGTAAAGGGGTCCAGTAATGCAGGGTGCTGTGTAATGTAAAGGGGTCCTCTTTGTG
This sequence comes from Rana temporaria, assembly GCF_905171775.1. NCBI lineage: Eukaryota > Metazoa > Chordata > Amphibia > Anura > Ranidae > Rana > Rana temporaria. The sequence goes on from NC_053492.1 coordinate 13,754,134, forward strand.
TATGTTTAGGTGACCAGGGGGCGAGGGGTGAAGATGGGGAGGATTAGCTTTCACAGGGCGCCTGAACACCTAAGGCCGGCCCTGATCACAATTCCCAATGCATACGTTCCTTCCTGAAGATGGCTGTTCCGTATTGGTGGGTGCTGCAGTGACCCCAGTCTGGAAACCGTAGACACTCAATGCAAGACATGTCACCGGCACACAGGGGCGGACTGACCATTGAGGCACTCGGGCAATGCCCGAGGGCCCCATGCCACTAGGGGGCCCCATCAGGGTTGCCAGGCTCATTAAAACCAGGGACAGTATGTAAAAATCTGTGTTTTTTTTTTTACATCTGTCCCTGATATGTCCAAAACCGACATGCTTTTGATGTGAATATCCTGAGATTTTAGCTGCCCCGCCTCTGTAATGCCTCCTGGCTTGGTGGCCATCTTTAAGCCCGGGGGGCCCATAATCTTCTATTGCCCGGGGGCCCCATGAGTTGTCAGTCCGCCCCTGCCAGCACACCAAGGATACCTCCAACGGGTCCAAAGCTTTATTAAGTGGACACAAGGTACATACAAAGGCAACATGGGCGGTAATGTTGGAGTGGGGGGTGGTAGGTCATGTTGGGATGGGGGTGGTCAGTGACGGTGGAGGTGTAGAGTTCTATGTATAGAGCGTAAAAGAATTGTATTATGATGGTGTCTGGTGGTCGGTCATGTTGGGATGAGGGTGGTCGGTGATGTTGGAGATGTAGAGTTCTATGTATAGAGTGTAAAAGAATTGTATTATGATGATGTCTAGTGGTCGGTGATGTTAGGGTGGGGGTGGTGGGAGATGTTGGAGCGGGGATGTTGGGTTATGTTGTGGTGGGGATGGTGAGTGATGTTGGGATGGGGGTGGTCGGTGATGTTGGAGGTGTAGTGTTCTTTGTATAGAGTGTAAAAAAAATTAATTATGATGGTGTCTGGTGGTTGAGGTGGGGGTGGTGAGTCATGTTGGGATGGGGGTGGTCGGTGATGTTGGAAGTGTAGTGTTCTATGTATAGATTGTAACAAAATTGTAATAGAATTATGATGGTGTCCGGGCTGGTGATGTTGGGGTGTATAGTTCTACGTGTAGGGTATATTCAGTATGATGTCCCGGTGTCCGGGGGTCAGTGATGTTGGAGTGAAAAGTTCTATGTGTGGGGTATATTCTGTATGAGGTCCTGGGGTCAGGTTGTCGGTGATGTTAGGGTGTAGAGTTCATGTGTAGGGTAGACTTGGTATGACGTCCTGAGGTTAGGTGGTCGGTGATGTTGGGGTGTAGAGTTCTATGTGTAGGGTATATCGGGTATGACGTCCTGGGATCAGGTGGTCGGTGATGTTGGGGTGAAGAGCTCTGTGTGTAGTGTATATTGGGTATGATATCCTTGGGTCAGGTGGTCGGTGATGTTGGGGTGAAGAATTCATGTTTAGAGTATACGTGGTTTGACATCCTGGGGTCAGGTGGTCTGTGTTGTTGGCGTGTAGAGCTCTATGTGTAGGGTATGTGTGTTTGGTATGATGTCTCTGGGTCAGGTGGTCGGTGATGTTCGAGTGTAGAGCTCTTTGTGTAGGGTATGTGTGTTCAGTATGATGTCCCGGGGTGAGATGGTCGGTGACCTTAAGGGTGAAGAGCTCTATGTGTAGGGTATGTGTGTTCAGTATGATGTCCCGAGGTCAGGTGGTCTGTGATGTTGGTGTGAAGAGCTCTATGTGTAGGGTATATGGGTTTTTGTATGATGTCCTGGGGTCAGGTGGTCGGTGATGTTGAGGTGAAGAGCTCTATGTGTAGGGTATGTGTGTTCGGTATGATGTCCTGGAGTCAGGTGGTCGGTGATGTTGAGGTGAAGAGCTCTATGGGTAGGGTATGTGGGTTCGGTATGATGTCTCGGGGTCAGGTGGTGGTCAGTGATGTTGGGGTGTAGAGCTCTATGTGTAGGGTATGTGTGTTCGGTATGATGTCTCGGGGTAAGGTGGTCTGTGTTGTTGGCGTGTAGAGCTTTATGTGTAGGGTATGTGTGTTCAGTATGATGTCTCGGGGACGGGTGGTTGGTGATGTTGGGGTGTAGAGTTCTATGTGTAGGGTATGTGTGTTCGGTATGATGTCTCGGGGTCAGGTGGTTGGTGATGTTGGGGTGTAGAGCTCTATGTGTAGGGTATGTGTGTTCGGTATGATGTCTCGGGGTCAGGTGGTCTGTGATGTTGGGGTCTAGAGTTCTATGTGTAGGGTATGTGTGTTCGGTATGATGTCTCTGGGTCGGGTGGTCTGTGTTGTTGGCGTGTAGAGCTCTATGTGTAGGGTATGTGTGTTCGGTATGATGCCTCGGGGTCAGGTGGTGGTGTTGTTGGCGTGTAGAGCTCTATGTGTAGGGTATGTGTGTTCGGTATGATGTCTCGGAGTAAGGTGGTCTGTGTTGTTGGCGTGTAGAGTTCTATGTGTAGGGTATGTGTGTTCGGTATGATGTCTCGGGGTCAGGTGGTGGTGTTGTTGGCGTGTAGAGCTCTATGTGTAGGGTATGTGTGTTCGGTATGATGTCCTGGGGTCAGGTGGTTGGTGTTGTTGGCGTGTAGAGCTCTATGTGTAGGGTATGTGTGTTCGGTATGATGTCCTGGGGTCAGGTGGTTGGTGTTGTTGGCGTGTAGAGCTCTATGTGTAGGGTATACGGGTTTGGTATGATGCCTCGGGGTCAGGTGGTTGGTGATGTTGGCGTGTAGAGTTCTATGTGTAGGATATGTGTGTTCGGTATGATGCCTCGGGGTCAGGTGGTCGGTGTTGTTGGCGTGTAGAGCTCTATGTGTAGGGTATGTGTGTTGTTCGGTATGATGTCTCGGGGTCGGTGGTCGGTGTTGTTGGCGTGTAGAGCTCTATGTGTAGGGTATGTGTGTTGTTCGGTATGATGTCTCGGGGTCGGTGGTCTGTGTTGTTGGCGTGTAGAGCTCTATGTGTAGGGTATGTGTGTTCGGTATGATGCCACGGGGTCGGGTGGTTGGTGTTGTTGGCGTGTAGAGCTCTATGTGTAGGGTATGTGTGTTCGGTATGATGTCTCGGGGTCGGGTGGTCTGTGTTGTTGGCGTGTAGAGCTCTATGTGTAGGGTATGTGTGTTCGGTATGATGTCTCGGGGTCGGGTGGTTGGTGTTGTTGGCGTGTAGAGCTCTATGTGTAGGGTATGTGTGTTCGGTATGATTTCGGGGTCAGGTGGTCGGTGTTGTTGGCATGCAGAGTTCTATGTGTAGGGTATGTGTGTTCGGTATGATGTCTCGGGGTCAGGTGGTCGGTGTTGTTGGCGTGTAGAGTTCTATGTGTAGGGTATGTGTGTTCGGTATGATGTCTCGGGGTCGGGTGGTTGGTGTTGTTGGCGTGTAGAGTTCTATGTGTAGGGTATGTGTGTTCGGTATGATTTCGGGGTCAGGTGGTCGGTGTTGTTGGCATGCAGAGTTCTATGTGTAGGGTATGTGTGTTCGGTATGATGTCTCGGGGTCAGGTGGTCGGTGTTGTTGGCGTGTAGAGTTCTATGTGTAGGGTATGTGTGTTCGGTATGATGTCTCGGGGTCGGGTGGTTGGTGTTGTTGGCATGTAGAGCTCTATGTGTAGGGTATGTGTGTTCGGTATGATGTCTCGGGGTCGGGTGGTCTGTGTTGTTGGCGTGTAGAGCTCTATGTGTAGGGTATGTGTGTTGTTCGGTATGATGTCTCTGGGTCGGGTGGTCTGTGTTGTTGGCGTGTAGAGCTCTATGTGTAGGGTATACGGGTTCGGTATGATGTCTCTGGGTCGGGTGGTCTGTGTTGTTGGCGTGTAGAGCTCTATGTGTAGGGTATGTGTGTTCGGTATGATGCCTCAGGGTCGGGTGGTCTGTGTTGTTGGCGTGTAGAGCTCTATGTGTAGGGTATACGGGTTCGGTATGATGTCTCTGGGTCGGGTGGTCTGTGTTGTTGGCGTGTAGAGTTCTATGTGTAGGGTATGTGTGTTCGGTATGATGCCTCAGGGTCGGGTGGTCTGTGTTGTTGGCGTGTAGAGCCCTATGTGTAGGGTATACGGGTTCGGTATGATGCCTCAGGGTCGGGTGGTGGTAATCACATTGCAGTGATGAGGACTTGGCACTCAGGATTATCCTGCAGGGAGGAAGGGAAGAATTCTGCAGTCGTGGCGCCTCACCTTCTGTGTCTGCAGCTCCCGTCATCTGCTGTGTGCTGTGCTGCGCGCTGTCACATTCTCCTTCTGCAGTACACAGCACTGCCCTCCCCACCACATCATCATCCTCCTCTGTAACCCCTTCACTGCCAGACACTGCACCTCCTCACACCATCGTCACCATCATCATCATCATCCTCCTCTGTAACCCCTTCACTGCCAGAGACTGCACCTCCTCACACCATCGTCACCATCATCATCATCATCCTCCTCTGTAACCCCTTCACTGCCAGAGACTGCACCTCCTCACACCATCGTCACCATCATCATCATCATCATCCTCCTCTGTAACCCCTTCACTGCCAGAGACTGCACCTCCTCACACCATCGTCACCATCATCATCCTCCTCTGTAACCCCTTCACTGCCAGAGACTGCACCTCCTCACACCATCGTCACCATCATCATCATCCTCCTCCTCTGTAACCCCTTCACTGCCAGACACCGCTCCCTCCTCACACCATCGTCACCATCATCATCCTCCTCTGTAACCCCTTCACTGCCAGAGACTGCACCTCCTCACACCATCATCATCATCATCCTCCTCTGTAACCCTTTCACTGCCAGACATTGCACCCTCATCATCCTCCACTGTAACCCCTTCATTGCCAGGCATTGCACCCTCCTCCTCCTCCTCCTCCTCCTCCTCCTCCTCATCATCCTCCTCTGTAACCCCTTCACTGCCAGACACTCCTCACCATCATAATCCTCCTCTGTAACCCCTTCACTTCCAGACTCTCCTCACCATCATCATCATCCTCTGTAACCCCTTCATTGCCAGGCATTGCACCCTCCTCCTCCTCATCATCATCATCATCCTCCTCTGTAACCCCTTCATTGCCAGGCATTGCACCCTCCTCCTCCTCATCATCATCATCATCATCCTCTGTAACCCCTTCACTGCAAGACTCTCCTCGCCATCCTCATCCTGTGTAACAACAAGTTACACAATTAACGTGTATTAACACCCAGGAAAAAAAAATCATATATTGCAGCTGACCAGCACTGGCTGCATTCATTTTCACTTTTCAGCAAGTGCAGAAGATATGCGTTGATCTTACCAAGTGTCCTTGTCACTCCCTGTGAGATGAACTACCGTTCAGCTGCGGAGAAGTGGTTGTGGTTATTACATACCTTCCAACAGTCCCGGATTCTGTGGGACAGCCGCAGATTTTTACATGAGTCCCGCAGTTCTGCAGAGAGGGCACAGGACAGGAAAAATTACAGTCGACATGAATGTGCAGCTGAATCTTCAAAGTGTCCTTATCACTTTCTGTGAGATGAACTACCGTTCAGCTGCAGAGAAGTGGTTGAGGTTATTACATACCTCCCAACAGTCCCGGATTCTGCGGGGCTGCCGCAGATTTTCACATGAGTCCCACAATCCTGCAGGGAGGGCACAAGGCAGGAAAAATGACAGCCGACATGAATGTGCAGCTGATCCTGCAAAGTGTCCTCATCACTTCCTGTGAGATGAACTGCTGTTCATCTGCGTAGAAGTGGTTGTAGTTATTACATACCTCCCAACAGTCCCAGATTCTGCGGGGCTGCCGCAGATTTTCACATGAGTCCCACAATCCTGCAGAGAGGGCACAAGACAGGAAAAATGACTGCCGACATGAATGTGCAGCCGATCCTGCAAAGTTTCCTCATCACTTCCTGTGAGATGAACTGCTGTTCATCTGCGTAGAAGTGGTTGTAGTTATTACATACCTCCTAACAGTCCCGGATTCTGCGGGACTGCCCCGGAATTTTACATTAGTCCTGCACAGCTGAGCATTGCCCTTCTCACTGACCCCTGCACATCGGGCTCAAGCCAGAAGAAATGACAGCTGCCATGAATGTACAGCCGATCCTGCAGTTCAGTAAGTGTACTCTATCATTCTAATATGGAACCATTCAGGCGTTCTGGAACTGCAGCCAATCGGGAGGTTCTGATACGGTCATGGTCTTTCCCGATTGGCTGCAGTTCCAGCACGCCTGAATGGTTCCATATTAGAATGATAGAGTACACTTACTGAACTGTAGACTGGCTGCTGTAAAAGGTATGCGAAAGGGGGACTTCCAATGGAAAAGGGGTTCCTTGATGTAAGGTGGGCTACTGAAATAAAGGGGGACTCCTGATATAAAGGGCCACTGCTGATGTGAAGGGGGACTCTGATGTTAAGTAGGGGGCTAATGATGTATCTACCTAAACTCCGATGGAATTCATCGGAATTTCCGATGAAAAAACTCAGATGGGGCTACACACGATCGAAAATTCCAATCGTGTGTACGGGGCATTAGATGTGAAGGGAGAACTCTAAGGTGAAGGGAGTGACTCCTGATGTAAAGTGGTGACTCCTGATGTAAAGGGCCATTGCTAATCTGAAGGGGAACTCTGATGTGAAGAAGTGGGACTCCTGATTTAAAGGGGGACTCCTGATGTTAAGTAAGGGGCTGCTGATGTAAGGGGGGAGCCTAATGTAAAGGGGGACTTCTGATATAAAAGGGGACTCCTGATCTGAAGGGGGTGACTCCCGATGCAAGGGGGGCTCCTCTTGTAAAGGGGAACCTCTCATGTAAAAGGGCCACTGTTGATGTAAAGGGAAACCCTGATGTGAAGGGGGGACTATTGATGCTATGTAGGGGGCTCCTGATATATGGGGGGGGGGGGGGGCTTCTGATCTAAAAGGAGACTCCTGGGCCTGGATTCAGAAACAACTTACGACGGCGTATCTCCAGATGCGCCGTCGTAAGTCTGAATGTGAGGCGTCGCATCTTGGCGCCTGATTCAAAGAATCAGATACGCCTCGCTGTTGCCAAGATACGAGCGGCGTAAGTCCCCTACGCCGTCGTATCTTGGGGTGCATATTTACGCTGGTCGATAGGGGCGCTTCCGGGGGCGCTTCCGTATATTTCTGAATGTGAGGCGTTGCATCTTGGCGCCTGATTCAGAGAATCAAATACGCCTCACTGTTGCCAAGATACGAGCGGCGTAAGTCTCCTACGCCGTCGTATCTTGGGGTGCATATTTACGCTGGCCGCTAGGGGCGCTTCCGTATATTTCCGCGTCGAATATGCAAATGAGGTAGATACGCCGATTCAGAAACGTACTTGCGCCCGTCGGATTTAGCTACGCCGTTTACGTAAGGCGTCGGTCCGGCGTAACTTTACCCCTCATAAAGCAGGGGTAAGTCATGTTAGGTATGGAAGTCGGAACAGCGTCGTATTTCACGTTGTTTGCGTAAGTCGTCCGTGAATGGGAATGAGCGTAGGTTACGTTCACGTCGACTAAACATTGAGCCGACGTATCTTAGGGTGAAAATTCGACGTGATACTGAGCATGCGCGCGCATGCGCGCGCATGCGCCGTTCGTTAGGTGCGTCATTTACGTGGGGTCACGATTCATTACCATACAACACGCCCCCTACCGGCCTAGTTTGAATTAGGCGGGCCTACGCCGGCCCATATACGCTACGCCGCCGTAACATAGGACGCAAGTTGTTTCTGAATACGGTACCTGCCTCTCTAAGTTACGGCGGCGTAGCGTAAATGAGATACGCTACGCCCGCCCGAACTTACGCGATTCTTTCTGAATCTGGCCCCTGAAGTATAGAGGGACTCCTGATTTCTAGGAGCACTCCAGATGTGAAGGGGCGGGGGCTCCTGATGTAAGGGGTACTTACGATGAAGGGGGGCTTCTGATGTAAAGGGCCACTGCTGATCTGAAGGGGAACTCTGATGTGAAGACGTGGGACTGATGTATAGAGGGACTCCTGATGTAAAGGGAGGTCTTCAGATGTATAGAGAGGACTTCAGATGTAATAAGGAACTTCGATTTGAAGGGGAACACTTGATGTAAAGGGGACTCCTGATGTGAAAGGGGAGGGGCTATAATAGAGGTAGACCGATATATCGGCCGATATTTGGCCATTTTTGATAAATTGGCATTGGTCGATTATTATCAAAATTAGTCCGATATTTTACACTGACCGCCGTTCCTCCTCCCTTCTCCGCACTCAGCAGCTCTGGCAGCATCAAGCGCCGCGCTGAGTGTGAAACTGACAAGTGAGAGAGAGGAGAGAGAGAGGAGCTGTCAGCTCTATGTCGGGGGTGGGTGGAACCTGGCCGGGGTGGGCGGGACCCGGCCGTGGTGGGCAGGACCCAGCAGCTATATTACACCAGCCAATGGGATGGTATCTGGGCGGGCCGCTACGTTTATGTGGCTCGGCCCCCTTTCTAAAGCAGCTTAATCATTGGCTGGTGTAATTTAGCTGACATCGAGCTGAAAGCTCCTCTCTCTCACCTCCCTGTTAATTTCACACAGTTACAGTTACACTCGGCTTAGTGTGAAACATGCCAATGCCACCGCCAATCAGTGCCATCTGTCAGTGCCACCGCCAATCAGTGCCACCAGCCAGTGCCAACCAGTGTCACCCCGTCAGTGCCAACCAGTGCCACTGCCAATCAGTGCCATCTGCCAGTGCCAATGAGTGCCACCTGCCAGTGCCATCTGTCCCAAACTAGTGCCATCTGTCAGTTTCAAACCAGTGCCACCTGCTAGTGCCAATCAGTGCCATCTGTCAGTGCCACCTGCCAGTGCCAATAGTGCCATCTGTCAGTTCCAAACCAGTGCCACCTGCCAGTGCCACCTGCCAGTGCCAATCAGTGCCATCTGTCAGTTCCAAACCAGTGCCATCTGTCAGTTCCAAACTAGTGCCACCTGCTAGTGCCAACAGTGCCAGCCAGTGCCACCTACCAGTGCCATCTGTCAGTTCCAAACCAGTGCCACCTGCTAGTGCCAATCAGTGCCATCTGTCAGTGCCACCTGCCAGTGCCAATAGTGCCATCTGTCAGTTCCAAACCAGTGCCACCTGCCAGTGCCAGTGCAAATCAGTGCCATCTGGCAGTTCCAAACCAGTGCCACCTGCCAGTGCCAATAGTGCTCTCTGTCAGTTCCAAACCAGTGCCACCAACCAGTGCCATCTGTACTGAGGACATAAAGTGTGTGCTAGAGTGACAGGAGTAAGCAGGAAGGAGTGGAGTGGGTGAGTTTGGTTTTTTATTTTTTTTAAATGGGCCTAAAATATCGGCCACAAAAATCGGCATCATATATCGGCCATAGGCCGCCCCAATTTCTAAATATTGGCATCGGCCAGAGAAAAACCCATATCGGTCTACCTCTAGGCTATACCATAACACATGTCCTCCCTGACCATTAGGTGCCCCTCATTTGCAAAGTTGGGAGGTTATTATGCCAACTGCAGGGCATCTGAGCTGCTTCCAGAAGACACCACACACATATCCAACATTAAAAAAAATATATATAAAGTCTTCTAATGTCTGAGGCTACCGTATAGTCGTTGAAAATAGATGGGGATCACATAAGGACCAGTAACTGGTCAGACAATCCACACTGTGTGGTCACGTCATAAAGCACAGGAGTGCAAAGGTCAGGAGTATGGAACTTACAATGTGGCATTTAGGCCCAGATTCACATATAATTACGTTGCTCCTGGGCAGCGTAACGTATGTGATTTACGTTACACCGCCGCAGGTTTACAGCGTTAGTGCCTGATTCTCAGAACACTTACCTGTAAACTTGCGGCGATGTATCGTAAAAGCGCTCGGCGCAAGCCCGCCCAATTCAAATGGGGCGGGCACCATTTAAATTAGGCACGTTCCCGCGCCAAGCGTACTGCGCATGCTCCGTCAGGTAAATTACCCGACGTGCATTGCACTAAATGACGTCGCACCAACGTCATTTGCTTAGACGTTAACGTAAATGGCGTCCAGCGCCATTCACGGACGTCTTACGCAAACGACGTAGATTTTTTAAAATTCGACGCGGGAACGACGGCCATACTTAACATTGGCTGCGCCTCATAGACCCCAGGGGCAACTTTACGCGTCGCAAAGGCTACGGAAACGTCGTAAATTCTCTGCGTCGAGCGCGCGTACGTTCGGGAATCGTCGTAATTTGCTAATTTACATAAGCGACGGGGAAAACGACGTCGGCGACACCTAGCGGCGGGGAAAAAAATTGCATTTAAGATCTGACAGCGTAAGAACCTTACACCTGTCAGATCTAATGGGTATCTATGCGTAACTGATTCTAAGAATCAGTCGCATAGATACCCGGGGCCAGATTAGGACTTACGACGGCGCAAATGCTGTTGCGCCGTCGTAACGCCTTTGAGAATCTGGGCCTTAGAGTGTAGGGATCAGCAGTACACCATAAAGTACAATATACAGATTACTAAGGTCAGGAGTATGTAACATACAGTGGCCAGTAGACTATACCCTCTCCTCCGATCCGATAGAACGTCCTTCTCTTCCCAGGCTTTAGTAGAGGAATACCCCCCCCCCCCCCCCCAGAGATTAGTAGCCTGTAGAGTTCCCCCCTTTCCCAGGCATTTGTTACAAGTAGAATATATCCCCGTGCCAGGCATTGACAGCTGGTGGAGACCCCCCTTCCTAATCCGACATTAGTGCCAGTCCCTTCTAGGGGCCTCATTGGGGGCAATAATGGCAGGCGGAGTTTCCCACCCCTAATATCAGTTAAAACAGTAAGAGGAATGTTCCCCTCCCCCTTTTCCAAGTATTATTGGCTAGTAGAATAACCCATGTCACTTCCCAGACATTAGTGACTAGTAAAGCCGCCACCGGCATTCACCGTACAGACACTCTGGCCCAGATTCACGTAGATCGGTGCAAAATTGTGCGGGCGTAACGCGTCTCATTTACGTTACGCCTCCGCAACTTACACGGGCAAGTGCTGTATTCTCAAAGCACTTGCTCCGTAAGTTGCGGCGGCGTAGCGTAAATCACCCGGCGGAATTCAAATTCGGCGGGTAGGGGGCGTGTATCATTTAAATGAAGCGCGTCCCCGCACCGAACGTACGGCGCATGCGCCGTCCGTAAAATATCCCAGTGTGCATTGCTCCAAATGACGTCGCAAGTACGTCATTGGTTTTCGACGTGAACGTAAATTACGTCCAGCCCCATTCACGGACGACTTACGCAAACGACGTAACTTTTTAAAATTTAGACGCGGGAACGACGGCCATACTTAACATTGGCTGCGCCTCATAGACCCAGGGGCAACTTTACGCCGGGAAAAGCCTAATGTAAACGTCGTAACTTTACTGCGTCGGCCGCACGTAAGTTTTGGGAATTCACGTATCTACTTAATTTGCATACTCAACGCGGATTTCGACGGAAGCGCCACCTAGCGGTCCAAAAAAAATGCACTTAAGATCTGACGGCGTAAGAGACTTACGCCTGTCGGATCTAATGGATATCTATGCGTAACTGATTCTAAGAATCAGTCGCATAGATACGACGGCTCAACGCAGAGATACGACGGCGTATCTGGAGATACGCCGTCGTATCTCGGTTGAGAATCTGGGCTAAAATTCCCAGGAATCTTCGATGTTCTCAGTTTACCTATTTCATAGGCGTGCGCACAGGGTGTGCCAGTTGTGCCCGGGCACCCCCTAATTACCCTGTGCGGTGCAGATTCCCCCTGTGTCAACCACGCCCCCCTTATATTTCAGAATGGAGAGCGGAATGTCATTTACGGACCCCCTCCATTTCTAAACACTTAGGCTGCATTCACACCTGAGCGTCGGTCGTTCGGTCGTTTTTTTGGGCGTTTTTTTCTGGCGTTTTGTCGCGCGTATTTGCGCGTTTGCATACAGCGTCGTGCAACGTTTTTGTACTTCGGCGTTTTTTATTTTAGCCAATAGGAAAAATGATCATCTTTTCATCACTTGTTGCTATGTTGGTAGATTTTTTTAATCTTCTGCATGGGCGACAAGTTCTATTTATTAAAGCGACGAAACGCCCGTAGCAAACGCCCGTTGTCGCGCGATACGCTCAATTCGCGCGTTTCCCATTACTTTCTATGGAAAAAAAAAACGCTCAAATACGCCCAAACTGCACGATACGCGCGACAAAAAAAGGTCCGGGACTTGTTTGAGCTTCGCGCGACAGGCGTTCAGGTGTGAACAGTCACCATAGGGAATAATGTTAATTCTACCCTCTGGCGTTTGTGAGCAGTGCGCTTCAGGCGTAAAAACGCCTAGGTGTGAATGGGGCCTTACTGTGATTAATAAATAATAATAATAATAATATATACACACACACACACACACACACACACCTTTTAGCTTTGAAGTGCACACCCTAATGCAATAAGCTGCGCACACCTATGAGTCCTATTTACAGATCAATAAAGTGAGAATTTCTCTATCATAGTGAAATCTGCAGAGCCAAGAAATGCTCTCTGGGCAGTCAGGAGTTAACTACACTGCCCTCAACCAAGATGGCTGCCCAGAGCCCTGGCTGGGAGGGGGCTTGATACTTCCTGTGGGCGGGACTCTGGAAGTGCTGCACTGCTGCATGAAACTTGCTGGGAAGAGTTACACTGTGTGACTTTGACTGAATGTGATCACCGTCCGTGTGTGATCGGTGACAGATCCGTGTGTGATTGCTGATAGATTGGTAATAGGTCGGTGACAGATCATTGAGTAATTGATTATAGATTGGTGATAGGTAAGTGACAGATTGGTGTATGTTTGGTGATCAATTGGTGACAGATCGGTGTGATTGGTGATCAATTGGTGAAAGATCAGTGTGATTGGTGATCAATTGGTGACAGATCACGAGTAATTGATTATAGATTGGTGATAGGTAAGTGACAGATTAGTGACAGATTGGTGATCAATTGATGAAAGATCAGTGTGATTGGTGACAGATCGGCGTGATTGGTGATCAATTGGTGACAGATCAGTGTGATTGGGGAAAGATCGTGTGATTGGTGGACAGATCGGTGTGATTGGTGATCAATTGGTGACAGATCAGTGTGATTGGTGACAGATCGGTGTAATTGGTGACAGATCGGTGTGATTGGTGACAGATCGGCGTGATTGGTGATCAATTGGTGACAGATCAGTGTGATTGGTGACAGATCGGTGTAATTGGTGACAGATCGGTGTGATTGGTGATCAATTGGTGACAGATCAGTGTGATTGGTGACAGATCGGTGTAATTGGTGACAGATCGGTGTGATTGGTGATCAATTGGTGACAGATCAGTGTGATTGGTGGCAGATCAGTGTGATTGGTGACAGATCAGTGTGATTGGTGGCAGATCAGTGTGATTGGTGACAGATCAGTGTGATTGGTGGCAGATCAGTGTGATTGGTGACAGATCAGTGTGATTGGTGACAGATCAGTGTGATTGGTGACAGATCAGTGTGATTGGTGAAAGATCAGTGTGATTGGTGACAGATCAGTGTGATTGGTGATCAATTCGTGGCAGATCAGTGTGATTGGTGACAGATCAGTGTGATTGGTGACAGATCAGTGTGATTGGTGAAAGATCAGTGTGATTGGTGACAGATCAGTGTGATTGGTGATCAATTCGTGGCAGATCAGTGTGATTGGTGACAGATCGGTGTGATTGGTGATCAATTTGTGGCAGATCGGTGTGATTGGTGGCAGATCAGAGTGTGATTGATAATAGATTGATGATAGATCAGTGACATGTCGGTGTGTCATTGATAACATATTGGTGATAGATCAGTGACGGATCTCTGTATGATTGATGACAGATCGGTGTGATCAGTGACAGATCGGTGTGTGATTGGTGACAGATCGGTGTGTCATTGATAATATATTGGTGATAGATCAGTGACAGATCGGTGTGTCATTGATAACATATTGGTGATAGATCAGTGACGGATCGGTGTATGATTGATGACAGTTCGGTGTGTCATTGATAATATATTGGTGACAGATCAGTGACGGATCGGTGTATGATTGATGACAGATCGGTGTGTCATTGATAACATATTGGTGATAGATCAGTGACGGATCTCTGTATGATTGGTGACAGATCGGTGTGTCATTGATAATATATTGGTGACAGATCAGTGACGGATCGTTGTATGATTGATGACAGATCGGTGTGTCAGTGATAATATATTGGTGATAGATCAGTGACGGATCTCTGTATGATTGATGACAGATCGGTGTGATCAGTGACAGATCGGTGTGTGATTGGTGACAGATCGGTGTGTCATTGATAATATATTGGTGATAGATCAGTGACGGATCGTTGTATGATTGATGACAGATCGGTGTGTCATTGATAATATATTGGTGACAGATCGGTGGGTCATTGATAATATATTGGTGACAGATCAGTGACGGATCTCTGTATGATTGGTGACAGATCGGTGTGTCATTGATAATATATTGGTGACAGATCAGTGACAGATCGTTGTATGATTGGTGACAGATCGGTGGGTCATTGATAATATATTGGTGATAGATCAGTGACGGATCTCTGTAAGATTGGTGACAGATCGGTGTGTGATTGATAATATATTGGTGATAGATCAGTGACGGATCTCTGTATGATTGGTGACAGATCGGTGTGTCATTGATAATATATTGGTGACAGATCGTTGTATGATTGATGACAGATCGGTGTGTGATTGATAACATATTGGTGATAGATCAGTGACGGATCTCTGTAAGATTGATGACAGATCGGTGTGTCATTGATAATATATTGGTGACAGATCAGTGACAGATCGTTGTATGATTGGTGACAGATCGGTGGGTCATTGATAATATATTGGTGATAGATCAGTGACGGATCTCTGTATGATTGGTGACAGATCGGTGTGTCATTGATAATATATTGGTGACAGATCAGTGACAGATCGTTGTATGATTGGTGACAGATCGGTGGGTCATTGATAATATATTGGTGATAGATCAGTGACGGATCTCTGTAAGATTGGTGACAGATCGGTGTGTGATTGATAATATATTGGTGATAGATCAGTGACAGATCGTTGTATGATTGATGACAGATCGGTGTGTGATTGATAACATATTGGTGATAGATCAGTGACGGATCTCTGTAAGATTGGTGACAGATCGGTGTGTGATTGATAATATATTGGTGATAGATCAGTGACGGATCTCTGTAAGATTGATGACAGATCGGTGTGTGATTGATAATATATTGGTGATAGATCAGTGACAGATCTCTGTAAGATTGATGACAGATCGGTGTGTGATTGATAATATATTGGTGATAGATCAGTGACAGATCGGTGTGTCATTGATAACATATTGGTGATAGATCAGTGACGGATCTCTGTATGATTGATGACAGATCGGTGTGTCATTGATAATATATTGGTGATAGATCAGTGACAGATCGGTGTGTGATTGATAACATATTGGTGATAGATCAGTGACGGATCTCTGTAAGATTGGTGACAGATCGGTGTGTCATTGATAACATATTGGTGATAGATCAGTGACGGATCTCTGTATGATTGGTGACAGATCGGTGTGTCATTGATAATATATTGGTGATAGATCAGTGACAGATCGGTGTGTCATTGATAACATATTGGTGATAGATCAGTGACGGATCTCTGTATGATTGATGACAGATCGGTGTGTCAGTGATAATATATTGGTGACAGATCGGTGGGTCATTGATAATATATTGGTGACAGATCGGTGGGTCATTGATAATATATTGGTGATAGATCAGTGACAGATCGGTGTGTCATTGATAATATATTGGTGACAGATCAGTGACGGATCGTTGTATGATTGATGACAGATCGGTGTGTCATTGATAATATATTGGTGACAGATCAGTGACGGATCGTTGTATGATTGATGACAGATCGGTGTGTCAGTGATAATATATTGGTGATAGATCAGTGACGGATCTCTGTATGATTGATGACAGATCGGTGTGATCAGTGACAGATCGGTGAGTGATTGGTGACAGATCGGTGTGTCATTGATAATATATTGGTGATAGATCAGTGACGGATCGTTGTATGATTGATGACAGATCGGTGTGTCATTGATAATATATTGGTGACAGATCGGTGGGTCATTGATAATATATTGGTGACAGATCAGTGACGGATCTCTGTATGATTGGTGACAGATCGGTGTGTCATTGATAATATATTGGTGACAGATCAGTGACAGATCGTTGTATGATTGGTGACAGATCGGTGGGTCATTGATAATATATTGGTGATAGATCAGTGACGGATCTCTGTAAGATTGGTGACAGATCGGTGTGTGATTGATAATATATTGGTGATAGATCAGTGACAGATCTCTGTATGATTGATGACAGATCGGTGTGTGATTGATAACATATTGGTGATAGATCAGTGACGGATCTCTGTATGATTGATGACAGATCGGTGTGTGATTGATAATATATTGGTGATAGATCAGTGACAGATCTCTGTAAGATTGGTGACAGATCGGTGTGTGATTGATAATATATTGGTGATAGATCAGTGACAGATCGGTGTGTCATTGATAACATATTGGTGATAGATCAGTGACGGATCTCTGTAAGATTGATGACAGATCGGTGTGTGATTGATAATATATTGGTGATAGATCAGTGACAGATCGGTGTGTCATTGATAACATATTGGTGATAGATCAGTGACGGATCTCTGTAAGATTGATGACAGATCGGTGTGTCATTGATAATATATTGGTGATAGATCAGTGACAGATCGGTGTGTCATTGATAACATATTGGTGATAGATCAGTGACGGATCTCTGTATGATTGGTGACAGATCGGTGTGTCATTGATAATATATTGGTGACAGATCAGTGACGGATCGGTGTATGATTGATGACAGATCGGTGTGTCATTGATAATATATTGGTGATAGATCAGTGACGGATCTCTGTATGATTGATGACAGATCGGTGTGATCAGTGACAGATCGGTGTGTGATTGGTGACAGATCGGTGTGTCATTGATAATATATTGGTGATAGATCAGTGACGGATCGTTGTATGATTGATGACAGATCGGTGTGTCATTGATAATATATTGGTGACAGATCAGTGACGGATCTCTGTATGATTGGTGACAGATCGGTGTGTCATTGATAATATATTGGTGACAGATCAGTGACAGATCGTTGTATGATTGGTGACAGATCGGTGGGTCATTGATAATATATTGGTGATAGATCAGTGACGGATCTCTGTAAGATTGGTGACAGATCGGTGTGTGATTGATAATATATTGGTGATAGATCAGTGACAGATCGGTGTGTCATTGATAATATATTGGTGATAGATCAGTGACAGATCGGTGTGTCATTGATAATATATTGGTGATAGATCAGTGACGGATCTCTGTAAGATTGGTGACAGATCGGTGTGTGATTGATAATATATTGGTGATAGATCAGTGACGGATCTCTGTAAGATTGATGACAGATCGGTGTGTGATTGATAATATATTGGTGATAGATCAGTGACAGATCGGTGTGTCATTGATAATATATTGGTGATAGATCAGTGACAGATCGGTGTGTCATTGATAACATATTGGTGATAGATCAGTGACGGATCTCTGTATGATTGATGACAGATCGGTGTGTCATTGATAATATATTGGTGATAGATCAGTGACGGATCTCTGTATGATTGATGACAGTTCGGTGTGTCATTGATAATATATTGGTGATAGATCAGTGACGGATCTCTGTATGATTGATGACAGTTCGGTGTGTCATTGATAATATATTGGTGACAGATCGGTGGGTCATTGATAATATATTGGTGACAGATCGGTGGGTCATTGATAATATATTGGTGATAGATCAGTGACAGATCGGTGTGTCATTGATAATATATTGGTGACAGATCAGTGACGGATCGTTGTATGATTGATGACAGATCGGTGTGTCAGTGATAATATATTGGTGATAGATCAGTGACGGATCTCTGTATGATTGATGACAGATCGGTGTGTGATTGGTGACAGATCGGTGTGTCATTGATAATATATTGGTGATAGATCAGTGACGGATCGTTGTATGATTGATGACAGATCGGTGTGTCATTGATAATATATTGGTGACAGATCGGTGGGTCATTGATAATATATTGGTGACAGATCAGTGACGGATCTCTGTATGATTGGTGACAGATCGGTGTGTGATTGATAACATATTGGTGATAGATCAGTGACGGATCTCTGTATGATTGATGACAGATCGGTGTGATCAGTGACAGATCGGTGTGTGATTGGTGACAGATCGGTGTGTGATTGATAATATATTGGTGATAGATCAGTGACAGATCGGTGTGTCATTGATAACATATTGGTGATAGATCAGTGACGGATCGGTGTATGATTGATGACAGATCGGTGTGTCAGTGATAATATATTGGTGATAGATCAGTGACGGATCTCTGTAAGATTGATGACAGATCGGTGTGTGATTGATAATATATTGGTGACAGATCAGTGACAGATCGGTGTGTCATTGATAACATATTGGTGATAGATCAGTGACGGATCTCTGTATGATTGGTGACAGATCGGTGTGTGATTGATGACAGATCGGTGTGTCATTGATAATATATTGGTGATAGATCAGTGACAGATCGGTGTGTCATTGATAACATATTGGTGATAGATCAGTGACGGATCTCTGTATGATTGGTGACAGATCGGTGTGTGTGGTGTAGTCGGTAACATGTCGGTGGAATGGCGGCTGCGATCGTCTCTTCCCAGCCCCTCCCTGTCCGCACTACTCCTGGGGGTCGGTGTCACCTGGGGCTGCTACTACCTGCACTACATCTGTAAGGTCAGTGTCCCCGTCTGTCATCACGTCCATCCTCAGGACAGTCATTGATGGGGGGTGTCAGGTCCAGGACAGATCTGAGACACACTGAGAGATTGGATCTGGCCAGGATCGAGGTTTAGATGTGGATGGAGTGGGGAGGGATTAGATCCTCTGTCAGCAGTTTATTCCTCTCCATGTCCCTCTGTCTGTCCTGGTGTCACCAGAACAGGAAGTAGTGAGAAATTCAAAACATGGTCACCAGAACAGGAAGTAGTGAGAAATTCAAATTGTCGTCACCAGAACAGGAAGTAGTGAGAAATTCAAAACGTCGTCACCAGAACAGGAAGTAGTGAGATATTCAAAATGTCGTCACCAGAACAGGAAGTAGTGAGAAATTCAAATTGTCGTCACCAGAACAGGAAGTAGTGAGAAATTCAAAACGTCGTCACCAGAACAGGAAGTAGTGAGATATTCAAAACGTCGTCACCAGAACAGGAAGTAGTGAGATATTCAAAATGTCGTCACCAGAACAGGAAGTAGTGAGAAATTCAAAATGTCACCAGAACAGGAAGTAGTGAGAAATTCAAAACGTGGTCACCAGAACAGGAAGTACTGAGAAATTTAAAAAGTTGTCACCAGAACAGGAAGTACTGAGAAATTTAAAAAGTTGTCACCAGTACAGGAAGTAGTGAGAAATTCAAAATGTTGTCACCAGAACAGGAAGTACTGAAAAATTTAAAACGTGGTCACCAGAACAGGAAGTACTGAGAAATTTAAAACGTGGTCACCAAAACAGGAAGTAGTGAGGAATTCAAAACGTTGTCACCAGAACAGGAAGTAGTGAGAAATTCAAAATGTTGTCACCAGAACAGGAAGTAGTGAGAAAATCAAAACGTGGTCACCAGAACAGGAAGTAGTGAGAAATTCAAAACGTCACCAGAACAGGAAGTACTGAGAAATTGAAAGTGTTGTCACCAGAACAGGAATTAGTGAGAAATTTAAAACGTGGTCACCAAAACAGGAAGTAGTGAGGAATTCAAAACGTCACCAGAACAGGAAGTACTAGTGAGAAATTCAAAG
The DNA here is from genome assembly GCF_905171775.1 of Rana temporaria. Lineage (NCBI taxonomy): Eukaryota > Metazoa > Chordata > Amphibia > Anura > Ranidae > Rana > Rana temporaria. The sequence continues at coordinate 13,774,069 of NC_053492.1, forward strand.
CGTTGTCACCAGAACAGGAAGTAGTGAGGAATTCAAAACGTTGTCACCAGAACAGGAAGTAGTGAGAAATTCAAAACATGGTCACCAGAACAGGAAGTAGTGAGAAATTCAAAATGTCACCAGAACAGGAAGTAGTGAGAAATTCAAAACATGGTCACCAGAACAGGAAGTAGTGAGAAATTCAAAATGTCACCAGAACAGGAAGTAGTGAGAAATTCAAAATATTGTCACCAGAACAGGAAGTAGTGAGAAATTCAAAACATTCTCACCAGAACAGGAAGTAGTGAGAAATTCAAAACGTTGTCACCAGAACAGGAAGTAGTGAGAAATTCAAAACATTCTCACCAGAACAGGAAGTAGTGAGAAATTCAAAACGTTGTCACCAGAACAGGAAGTAGTGAGAAATTCAAAGCGTGGTCACCAGAACAGGAAGTAGTGAGAAATTCAAAACGTTGTCACCAGAACAGGAAGTAGTGAGAAATTCAAAGCGTGGTCACCAGAACAGGAAGTAGTGAGAAATTCAAAATGTCACCAGAACAGGAAGTAGTGAGAAATTCAAAACATGGTCACCAGAACAGGAAGTAGTGAGAAATTCAAAATGTCACCAGAACAGGAAGTAGTGAGAAATTCAAAATATTGTCACCAGAACAGGAAGTAGTGAGAAATTCAAAACGTTGTCACCAGAACAGGAAGTAGTGAGAAATTCAAAGCGTGGTCACCAGAACAGGAAGTAGTGAGAAATTCAAAACGTTGTCACCAGAACAGGAAGTAGTGAGAAATTCAAAGCGTGGTCACCAGAACAGGAAGTAGTGAGAAATTCAAAACGTGGTCACCAGAACAGGAAGTAGTGAGAAATTCAAAATGTCACCAGAACAGGAAGTAGTGAGAAATTCAAAACATGGTCACCAGAACAGGAAGTAGTGAGAAATTCAAAATGTCACCAGAACAGGAAGTAGTGAGAAATTCAAAATATTGTCACCAGAACAGGAAGTAGTGAGAAATTCAAAACATTCTCACCAGAACAGGAAGTAGTGAGAAATTCAAAACGTTGTCACCAGAACAGGAAGTAGTGAGAAATTCAAAGCGTGGTCACCAGAACAGGAAGTAGTGAGAAATTCAAAGCGTGGTCACCAGAACAGGAAGTAGTGAGAAATTCAAAACGTCCTCACCAGAACAGGAAGTAGTGAGAAATTCAAAGCGTGGTCACCAGAACAGGAAGTAGTGAGAAATTCAAAACGTTGTCACCAGAACAGGAAGTAGTGAGAAATTCAAAGCGTGGTCACCAGAACAGGAAGTAGTGAGAAATTCAAAGCGTGGTCACCAGAACAGGAAGTAGTGAGAAATTCAAAACGTCCTCACCAGAACAGGAAGTAGTGAGAAATTCAAAATGTTGTCAGCAGAACAGGAAGTAGTGAGAAATTCAAAACATTGTCACCAGAACAGGAATTAGTTAGAAATTCAAAACGTTGTCACCAGAACAGGAAGTAGTGAGAAATTCAAAGCGTGGTCACCAGAACAGGAAGTAGTGAGAAATTCAAAACGTCCTCACCAGAACAGGAAGTAGTGAGAAATTCAAAGCGTGGTCACCAGAACAGGAAGTAGTGAGAAATTCAAAACGTCCTCACCAGAACAGGAAGTAGTGAGAAATTCAAAATGTTGTCAGCAGAACAGGAAGTAGTGAGAAATTCAAAACATTGTCACCAGAACAGGAATTAGTTAGAAATTCAAAGCGTGGTCACCAGAACAGGAAGTAGTGAGAAATTCAAAACGTCCTCACCAGAACAGGAAGTAGTGAGAAATTCAAAACATTGTCACCAGAACAGGAATTAGTTAGAAATTCAAAACATGGTCACCAGAACAGGAAGTAGTTAGAAATTCAAAACGTTGTCACCAGAACAGGAAGTAGTGAGAAATTCAAAATGTCACCAGAACAGGAAGTAGTAAGAAATTCAAAACATGGTCACCAGAACAGGAAGTAGTTGGAAATTCAAAACGTTGTCACCAGAACAGGAAGTAGTGAGAAATTCAAAATGTCACCAGAACAGGAAGTAGTGAGAAATTCAAAACGTCCTCACCAGAACAGGAAGTAGTGAGAAATTCAAAACGTTGTCACCAGAACAGGAAGTAATGAGAAATTCAAAACGTTGTCACCAGAACAGGAAGTAATGAGAAATTCAAAACGTTGTCACCAGAACAGGAAGTAATGAGAAATTCAAAATGTTGTCAGCAGAACAGGAAGTAGTGAGAAATTCAAAACATTGTCACCAGAACAGGAATTAGTTAGAAATTCAAAACATGGTCACCAGAACAGGAAGTAGTTAGAAATTCAAAACGTTGTCACCAGAACAGGAAGTAGTGAGAAATTCAAAATGTCACCAGAACAGGAAGTAGTGAGAAATTCAAAACGTCCTCACCAGAACAGGAAGTAGTGAGAAATTCAAAACGTTGTCACCAGAACAGGAAGTAGTGAGAAATTCAAAATGTTGTCAGCAGAACAGGAAGTAGTGAGAAATTCAAAACATTGTCATCAGAACAGGAATTAGTTAGAAATTCAAAACGTTGTCACCAGAACAGGAAGTAGTGAGAAATTCTAAATATTGTCACTAGAACAGGAAGTAGTGAGAAATTCAAAGCGTGGTCACCAGAACAGGAAGTAGTGAGAAATTCAAAATGTCGTCACCAGAACAGGAAGTAGTGAGAAATTCAAAACGTCCTCAGCAGAACAGGAAGTGATGAGAAATTCAAAACGTCGTCACCAGAACAGGAAGTAGTGAGAAATTTAAAGTGTTGTCACCAGAACATGAAGAGATGAGATATCCTCCGATGGGGACACCTGATCTAGTATTACAATGGAATATGGAAATTAATAATAAACTGACAATACCCCTCCCCCATCCATAACACTGTACAGGAAGTAGTGAGAAATTCAAAATATTGTCACTAGAACAGGAAGTAGTGAGGAATTCAAAACGTCACCAGAACAGGAAGTAGTGAGAAATGCAAAGCGTGGTCACCAGAACAGGAAGTAGTGAGAAATTCAAAGCGTGGTCACCAGAACAGGAAGTAGTGAGAAATTCAAAACGTGGTCACCAGAACAGGAAGTAGTGAGAAATGCAAAGCGTGGTCACCAGAACAGGAAGTAGTGAGAAATTCAAAACGTTGTCGCCAGAACAGGAAGTAGTGAGAAATTGAAAGTGTTGTCACCAGATCATGAAGAGATGAGATATCCTCCGATGGGGACACCTGATCTAGTATTACAATGGAATATGGAAATTAATAATAAACTGACAATACCCCTCCCCCATCCATAACACTGTACAGGAAGTAGTGAGAAATTCAAAACGTTGTCACCAGAACAGGAAGTAGTGAGAAATTCAAAGCGTGGTCACCAGAACAGGAAGTAGTGAGAAATTCAAAACGTGGTCACCAGAACAGGAAGTAGTGAGAAATGCAAAGCGTGGTCACCAGAACAGGAAGTAGTGAGAAATTCAAAACGTTGTCGCCAGAACAGGAAGTAGTGAGAAATTGAAAGTGTTGTCACCAGATCATGAAGAGATGAGATATCCTCCGATGGGGACACCTGATCTAGTATTACAATGGAATATGGAAATTAATAATAAACTGACAATACCCCTCCCCCATCCATAACACTGTACATTTATATATACAGAGATTGCACATTACGACATCTCTCCTGTCTGTGATTGGTTGCAGAGACCACGATTGGTGGCGGCAGGACATCTCCGCCAGTTCCTTGAGTCTTACTGCCCCGCGGTGAAGAGCGACTACCGACCGACGTTCTGGTGTGTAGGTGGGAGACTCCAGACCATCGTCCGAGTATTACTGCTATCCCGACCCCGACCTACCTACAGGAAGTAAGTGACTGGGACTCTTTATAAAGAGGGGTCTGTACAGCTGCTGTGCCCATTATGAGGGGTTCCCACCATCCCTGCTCTTAGTTCCTGGGTCTGTACACCTGCTGTGCCCATTATGAGGGGTTCCCACCATCCCTGTGCTGAGTTCCCGGGTCTGTACACCTGCTGTGCCCATTATGAGGGGTTCCCACCATCCCTGTGCTGAGTTCCCGGGTCTGTACACCCGCTGTGCCCATTATGAGGGGTTCCCACCATCCCTGTGCTGAGTTCCCGGGTCTGTAAACCTGCTGTGCCCATTATGAGGGGTTCCCACCATCCCTGTGCGGAGTTCCTGGGTCTGTACACCTGCTGTGCCCATTATGAGGGGTTCCCACCATCCCAGTGCTGAGTTCCCGGGTCTGTACACCTGCTGTGCCCATTATGAGGGGTTAATTTTGTTTATTGAAAAAATCTTACAAACAACAACTTATATCCAATAAAACCATAATAAATAAAACATATTTACAAAACAATTGAATATGACTATACAAAACAGAAACAAACACAAGAACATAATAAACGGTGCAAACCAAATTGCGCACAACATAATCCCTACGGGAGAGCCAGACTAAAGAGCATCACCATGCATGTCGCCTTTTATATAAAGTGAGTGGGAACTGCCATTAAGGTGGCTGAGGCTGTTTCCCAGCCTGGCTACTCCCTCTCCCTGGAGAACCAGCGCGCTTCGTTGCACCCTGGCACTCTTCATCCATAGAGGATGCAGAACTGAACGAGTCCCATTCATAGTCATCCTCAGACAGTACCGTAAATTTATTCGCCAAAGGCAAAACCTCAGGACTTAAGGTAACTGTACCTCCATTTTTCCCCTTCTTTTTGCCTCTCCTCCTTTTATCCTCCAACCACTCCATATCATCCTTGGACAACCCGGAGTCAGCAGCCTCCCCACACCCTTCACCCCCCTCCCCCCCATACTCCCTTCCCTTATCTACCCCCAGGCCAGCCTCTTCACCATCCTCCCCACTCCTCTGCACCCCACGATCCTTAACAGGAACCCTGCAGCATCGAGGGAGGGGGACTGGCACCGCACCTGATGCACCAGCACCTCTTGCTGCCTCTGCAATTTTAGAAGACACAGAAGGATTGGACACATTCTCTGCAACTGACACCTTACTTACAGACTGGGAAGACACTGACACATTGGGAATTGGCACAGTCTGGGGCACCACGGACACATTGGGAATTGGCACAGTCTGGGGCACCACGGACACATTGGGAATTGGCACAGACTCAGATGGACTCACAGGCCCTCCAGCTGCTGAGCCCTGAGCATCCTCCATGTCCAGGCGGAAGAACTCCCTCATGAGCTCAGGCTTATTGTGCATTGCCTCAGGACACTGGCTATAAGGATGCCCCACTGCATTGCACAGATTGCACCTTATGAGGTTACAATCCTTAGCCAGATGTCCTATACCCTGGCACAGAGAGCACTTCATCACTGGACAGGAGGATGCAAGGTGACTTTTGTCTCCACATTTATTGCAGAGCTTTGGTTGGCCCGGATAGAAGATGGTCAGCCTGTCCCTCCCCAGGAAAGCTGAGGATGGCAGATGCTGGACGACATTATCAATGATCTTTAGTTTTAGCTGCACAGACCATCCCCCCGTCCATATTCCCCGGTCATCCAGAATCTTCTTTAGGGGGCCCAGGACGTCTCCATACCTCCTCAGCCATATACATAAATCCCCCGGTGGTATGGACTCATTACGGACCAGAATCGTGACCACTTTAATGAGTGGCTGGCGGGAGACAAGTTTGGGCATGAGCCCCTTCCAGTCCGGCAGGCCCCTACACACACGTTCATATTTCTCCCAAAAAATGTCCAAAGACTCCGGGCGGAGAAAGGACAAATCATACTCATAGGAACCTGCCGGACTGATCAGGGCGAAGATATCTGCGGGCGTGAACCCCATCTGTAGAATCTTATCCACCACCGCCCTCCTATGTGGGGGGATTCCACCACCTTCCCACCTCAGCTGCACAACATTCCTCCTTTTAAACAGGGAGGAAGACAACCCATTCCCATGCTCTTTTCCTGCTTGTTCCCCCTTCCCAGATCCTGCAGCAGCAACACCAGCATAGGATTTCCTTCCACCCCCAGTACTTGCAGTCCTGTCCTTAGACACAGTCACACCTGCCGGCAAAGCGTCCGATTCAGCTGGGATTGTATTAGCAGAGGCAGGACCCACCCCCTCCCCCCGCTCTGTACACACAGCTCCAGTCCTGTCCAATGCAGACTTCTGCAGAGTTGTGGCACCACTGCACCCAGCATCTCCTCTATCATTCACAGGTACAGCCGCTGTGCCTGGTCCAGGCAAAGTCACTGTATTGTCCATGGACCTCTCCGCAGACTGGCAGTTATCAGGTGTATGCTGTACATTGTCCATGGGCTGACTGCCTGCAGCACTACAACCCTCAGCAAGCTTATTGTCAATAATAAAGTTCCCACCACCATCCTGCACACACACTGTACCTGCTTGCTGGGTTGTCACCTGTGCGATTTTATGGCTGGGATCAGAGCTTCCCTCAGCTGCTGCAGACTCCATGGTGGATCTTGCTCTCTCCACAGGACTAGAAACGGCGTCCATCTTGACATCACCATCCGGGGAAACCGCATCTGGAGGGGATTCCAACTTGGTTATGAAATCCAGCATGGCAGGACCTTCACCCTCCTGAGATGTGCCACATTGCTGGGGTGTGAAGGGGGCAGAGGGCTCAGCGAATGTCAGAGGTGCCTGCACCTGCATCTCCTCGCTGGCTTCCCCATCCTCCATGCATGAAGCGGCTCCTCTTCTCATGCGATTAAATCGCTCCTCATTCTTATATATATTTTTAAATATTCCGCTCTTCTCCTTCAGAGAATACAGCAAATCCTTCTGTTTCCTCACAGCTTGTTCCAGGTCCTTCAGCTCAGGCCTCAGAGCCGGTCTTTTCTTACTGTATACTTTAGCACAGATCTGTTTTTTCTTTCTGAACTCGACCATCAAAACCATCAATTTCTCCTCCTCCTTCTCAATCCGCTTCAACTTACTGACAGTCCTCTGTCTGAAGGCTGACAGGGACTCATCTTTCCTTTGGGTAGGCCCAGAATCTTCCACAGGCCTATCCAGGGGGGCCCCGCCCGGCTCTTCCCCAGGATCCAGCATCCCTCCTGGGGCAGAGAAGCCACTCTAGCCCCTGGTCTCTGGAGCACAGGAGCAAAGGAACTAGCAACCACACCCTTCACTGACAAGGAGTGGAATGGCAGTTTCCCACCATCCCTGTGCTGAGTTCCCGGGTCTGTACACCTGCTGTGCCCATTATGAGGGGGTCCCACCATCCCTGTGCTGAGTTCCCGGGTCTGTACACCTGCTGTGCCCATTATGAGGGGTTCTTACCATCCCTGTGCTGAGTTCCCGGGTCTGTACACCCGCTGTGCCCCATTATGAGGGGTTCCCACCATCCCTGTGCTGAGTTTCCCGGGTCTGTACACCCGCTGTGCCCCATTATGAGGGGTTCCCACCATCTCTGTGCCGAGTTCCCGGGTCTGTACACCTGCTGTGCCCATTATGAGGGGTTCCCACCATCCCTGTGCTGAGTTCCCAGGTCTGTACACCTGCTGTGCCCATTATGAGGGGTTCCCACCATCCCTGTGCTGAGTTCCCTGGTCTGTACACCCGCTGTGCCCATTATGAGGGGTTCCCACCATCTCTGTGCCGAGTTCCCGGGTCTGTACACCTGCTGTGCCCATTATGAGGGGTTCCCACCATCCCTGTGCTGAGTTCCCGGGTCTGTACACCTGCTGTGCCCATTATGAGGGGTTCCCACCATCCCTGTGCTGAGTTCCCGGGTCTGTACACCCGCTGTGCCCATTATGAAGGGTTCCCACCATCCCTGTGCTGAGTCCCCGGGTCTGTACACCTGCTGTGCCCATTATGAAGGGTTCCCACCATCCCTGTGCTGAGTTCCCGGGTCTGTACACCCGCTGTGCCCATTATGAAGGGTTCCCACCATCCCTGTGCTGAGTCCCCGGGTCTGTACACCTGCTGTGCCCATTATGAGGGGTTCCTACCATCCCTGTGCTGAGTTCCCGGGTCTGTACACCTGCTGTGCCCATTATGAGGGGCACCCATATTATATATTATTATTTTATCTATGAATAGAAATTGTAGTCGGGGCTCCTCCAGTGTTCTCTGGTGATATATACATATGACATCGGATGATTTCAGCTCTCTCAGACGCTGTGCTGTGATTGGAGGACAAACTCTGATCACTTCTACATAAAATGAACAAAAACGGTTTAAACTAAAAGCAGACTAAAGTCCGGCTATATGTGGGGGAGGGGCGGAGTCATTGGAGGTTCTGTATTGCGGAGGTCAATGTACACCCGGGGCCAACATCCACCGACTGCAGTGTACATCGCCACAGTATAGGTGGCCTTGCTGGGACAACATCCACACTGAAGTCTTTATATGAATGTAGAAATATATTTAGGTAGATTCAGGTAGAGCTAGGCCGACTTATCAGTAGATAAGCCAACCTAACTCAGAATTTACGCCGACTTATGTTTAAGTGTATGCTCAAACAGAGATACGCTTAAACATATCTAAGATACGACGGCTTGCGCCGTCCTATCTTAGGTTGCAATTTTTCGGATGGCTGCTAGGTGGCGCTTCCATTGCGGTCGGCGTAGATTATGTAAATGAGTTTGTACGCCGATTCACGAACGTACGCCTGGCCGCCGCAGTCGTTTTACGCTGTTTCCGTAAGGCCTTAGGAGGCCTAAAGTTATTCCACCTATGAGGTGGAATAACAATGTTAAAGTATGGCCGCCGTTCCCGCCGCGAGATTCAAAATTTTAACGTCGTTTGCGTAAGTCGTCCGCGAATCGGGATTTACGTCGTTTACGTCCACGTCGAAATCAATAGGCCCGTGCGGCGTACGTAACCGCAATGCACACTGGGAAATGTAGTCGCCCGGCGCATGCGCAGTAGCCAAAAAACGTCAAAAACGTGAGGTCAAGCCTCATTACCATTAAACACGCCCCCCTCCGACCCATTTGAATTAGGCGCCCTTACGCCCGCCGCGATTACACTACGCCGCCCTAAGTAAGGAGGCAAGTGCTTTGAGAATCATGTACTTGCCTCTCTTACTTAAGGTGGCGTAGTGTAAACACGCTAGGCTACGCCGCCGCAAATTAGCGCGCCCCTACCTGAATCTACCTAAATGTGTTCTAAATATTCACAGTTTGGTGTTATGAAGGGTCAGATAATGTTCTGTAGACATGTGCAATTTGTTTAGTTCCGAATTTGTTTTTTAAACGAAATTTGACAAATTAGTTATTTCCGAATTTTTCAATTTCCGAATTTTTCAATTTCGTAAATTCTAAATTTCGAAAATTTGAAAATTGCAAAATTCGAAAATCTAAAATTAGAAAATGGGAAATTTCGAAAATTGGATTTTCGTATTTCTGAATTTTCGAATTTCCGAATTTCGAATTTTCCAATTTCTTAATTTCCGAACTTTTGAATTTCCGAAATTCGAAATTTTCAAATTTCCGAATTTCCTGAATTTCCAAATTTCCTGAATTTACGAATTTTCGAAAAAAACAAATGAAACGAAAAAAAAATTGGCAGTGCACAACAGATCCTCTTCACTGGTAGAAGGGCAGGGCCATCTTTAACACGGGGCACAAAGGGCAGCTGCCCTGGGCCCAGTCATTGTTGTGGGGCCCAAGACAGCTGCCTCTTGAGCCCTGCACTGCCCCCAAATAGTTGATAAGTGGATTTTAGGAGGGCCCAAGAATATGTTTGCCCCGGGTCCCTATCAATATTAAAGATGGCCCTGGAGAAGGGAATTCACCTCCCATACCGGGACTGGTACACCGAGTCACATGACCCCCAGAAGTGTGCTACTGTATATATGACAATGTCTCCTGTTGTGTCCTCTCACAGCGAGGTGATCGGCACGGCAGATGGTGGTCAGATATCTCTGGATTGGGCTGACAATGAGGGCAGCGCACGTTTCCCAGAATCCTCCTCTCGTCCTACAGTCCTCCTATTACCGGGACTGACCGGGAACAGCCATCAGTCCTACATCCTGCACCTGGTACAACGGGCCCGCACCGACGGATACAGGTGAGACCTTTCATGAGAGCCAATCACAATCCAACTCTGACCAGAGGGCACAATGAATGGAGAGATCTGATTGGCTGTTATGTGGGACGTAACCTTCATACATAGGGCCATATTCTTATAGATCTCCGGCGGCGTAACGTATGTCCTTTATGTTACTCCGCCGCAAGTTTAACTGGCAAGTGCCTGATTCCCAAACCACTTACCTGTAAACTTGCGGCGGCGTAGCGTAAAGTCCACCCGCGCAAGCACTCCTAATTCAAATGATCCTGGTAGGGGGCGTGGATCATTTAAATTAGGCACGCTCCCGCACCGATCGTAATGCGCATGCTCCGTCGGGTAAATTACCCGACGCGCATTGCGCTAAATGACGTCTCACGGACGTCATTTGTTTTGACGGTAACGTAAATGGCGTCCAGCGCCATTCACGGACGACTTACGGAAACAACGTTAAATTTTAAAATTTCGACGCGGGAACGACGGCCATACTTAACATTGAGTACGCCACCTAGGGGGCATGTTTATCTTTACGCCGCGTATCGCTTACGGAAACGACGTAAAATCACTACGACGGGCAAGCGTACGTTAGAGAATCGGCGTGACTAGTCATTTGCATATTCTACGCTGACCGCAAAGGAAACGCCACCTAGCGGTCAGCGTAGATATTGCAGCCTAAGATACAACGGCGCTGGCCGTCGCATCTTAGGCATGTTTAAGTGTATCTCAGTTTGAGAATACACTTAAACATAGGACGGCCTTAGAATCGGACTTACGTCGGCGTATCTGCTGATACGCCGGCGTAATTCTTTGAGAATATGGCCCATAGTACGTAGTATATAGCAGGTAAGTGGTGGGTTTCCTCATCCATAGTGATCACATACAGTTTATATTTTTTTTTATATAACATCAGCCAATAAGATGGAAGGAGAGTTTATAGACGCAACAAATGTACAGCAATGCAGAGGATCCGGGATATTCTGATATGAATTATAATAGATAGAGGAGGATACGATGTATCCAATACAATCCAAGATTTACACCAATTACCCAATCCCATCCACCCTAATGCCACGTACACACGGTCGGAATTTCGATGTGAGCTTTTGGTCAGAAATTCCAAACGTGTGTAGGCTCCATCGGACTTTTTCTGTATGAATTCCCGACAGCAAAAATTTGAGAGCTGGTTCTTAATTTTTCCGACAAGAAAAGTTCTTGTCGGAAATTCCGATCGTCTGTATGCAATTCCAAAAAAACACGCACGCTCGGAATCAAGTTGAGGCATGCTTAGAATCATTGAACTTCATTTTTCTCGGCTCGTCGTAGTGCTGTACGTCACCGCGTTCTTGACGGTCAGAAATTTTGGCCCAGATTCACGTAGGAGATACGACGGCGTATCTCCAGATACGCCATCGTATCTCTGAGTCTGAGGCGTCGTATCTTGGCGCCTGATTCAAAGAATCAGATACGCCAGAATTTCTCTAAGATACGACCAGCGTAAGTCTCCTACGCCGTCGTATCTTAACTGCATATTTACGCTGGCCGCTAGGGGCGTGTACGCTGATTTACGCCTAGAATAGGTAAATCAGCTAGATACGCCTATTCACAAACGTACGCCCGGCCGACGCAGTACAGATACACTGTTTACGTTTGGCTTTTTCCTTGGCGTAAAGTTACCCCTGCTATATGAGGCGTACCAATTTTCGGTATGGACGTCGGAACATCGTAGAATTTTCCGTCGATTACGTTGTTTGCGTAAGTCGTTTGCGAATAGCGCTGTGCGTCATTTACGTTCACGTCGAAAGCATTGGCTTTTTGCGGGTTAATTTGGAGCATGCGCACTGGGATACTTTCACGGACGGCGCATGCGCCGTTCGTAAAAAGGAAGAGATTTTTTTCACCGCTCCAGGTGAGCCCCGTAAGCAATCAAGGACGGTTGGATTACCAAGGTGCTGGCAATGCTTGTAGCAATAGCAAAATGAAGGAAGAAAATTGGACAGCCGCACTCCAAAATGACTTAAAAAAAGTTGTCTTTTATTTTCAACTGTACACACACAGTCACTGCAACCACAAAGACAGAACAGCCGACGCGTTTCGCACTCGTAGCTAATCATGGCTCATGATTAAGCACTAGCTACGAGTGCGAAACGCGTCGGCTGTTCTGTCTTTGTGGTTGCAGTGACTGTGTGTGTACAGTTGAAAATAAAAGACAGCTTTTTTTAAGTCATTTTGGAGTGCGGCTGTCCAATTTTCTTCCTTAATTTTGCTATTGCCGTTCGTAAAAAGCGTCATTTACGTGGGGGTCACAATAAATTAACATAAAACACGCCCACATGTTCCACATTTGAATTAGGCGGGCTTATGCCGGCCTATTTACGCTACGCCGCCGAAACTTTGTTTTGAGAATACTGCACTTGCCTGTCAAAGTTGCGGAGGCGTAGCGTAAATAGGATACGTTACGCCCGCTCACAAATACGCACTCTCTACGTGAATCTGGCCCTTTGTGTGTGTGCAACACAAGTTTGAGACAAAATTCTGTTGGAAAAAAATCCACGGTTTTCTTGTTGGAATTTTCGATCGCGTGTAAGGGTCACCGCATGAACAATACAATGTAATCAATACAAGATCAGATGTATTAATCTACTCATAATCCAAGATCTACTCCTGTTACTTTATCCCACTTATTTTAACCACTTAAGCCCCGGACCAATATGCTGCCTAAAGACCCAAGGTGTTTTTACAGTTCGGGACTGCGTCGCTTTAACAGACAATTGCGCGGTCGTGCGACGTGGCTCCCAAACAAAATTGGCGTCCTTTTTTCCCCACAAATAGAGCTTTCTTTTTGTGGTATTTGATCACCTCTGCGGTTTTTATTTTTTGCGCTATAAACAAAAATAGAGCGACAATTTTGAAAAAAATTCAATATTTTTTACTTTTTGCTATAATAAATATCCCCCAAAAACATATATAAAATTTTTTTTTTTCCTCTTCCTCTTTTCCTTTTTTAGGCCGATACGTATTCTTCTACCTATTTTTGGTAAAAAAATCGCAATAAGCGTTTATCGATTGGTTTGCGCAAAATTTATAGTGTTTACAAAATAGGGGATAGTTTTATTGCATTTTTATTAATTATTTTTTTTACTACTAATGGCGGCGATCAGCGATTTTTTTTTCGTGACTGCGACATTATGGCGGACACTTCGGACAATTTTGACACATTTTTGGGACCATTGTCATTTTCACAGCAAAAAATGCATTTAAATTGCATTGTTTTTTGTGAAAATGACAAGTTGCAGTTTGGGAGTTAACCACAGGGGGCGCTGTAGGAGTTAGGGTTCACCTAGTGTGTGTTTACAACTTTAGGGGGGTGTGGCTGTAGGAATGACGTCATCGATCGAGTCTCCCCTATAAAAGGGATGACTCGATCGATACGCCGCCACAGTGAAGCACGGGGAAGCCGTGTTTACATACGGCTCTCCCCGTGCTTCAGCTCCGGGGAGCGATCGCGACGGAGCGGCTATAAACAAATAGCCGTGCCGTCGTCCCGGATCGCTCCCCGTGGCAACCCGACCGCCGCGTGTAGCGGGGGGGGGTCCCGATCGGACCCCTGACCCACGTCTAGGCAGGCACGTACATGTACGTTGATGTGCCTGTCCGTGCCATTCTGCCGACGTATATCTACATGCGGCGGTCGGGAAGTGGTTAAGGGCCACCATACTCAATACAATGTAACAATTTCTCCCAATGACACCAATAATGGGGGATTATTTACTCCCACTGATGCTGGGACATTTTTTACTCCCAATGGCCACAAACTGGCCCTCCTAAAGTCTGATGGACATTAAAGTGGCCCTTTGTTTCGAAAATTTGGAGACACCTGATCTACACCCGATTTTGTGTCCCTTTGGGGAGATTTCCATTCGCTTTCTGCCTAAAAGACACAACAAACAGGAAGTCAGGGGACATCTCTCCAAAGTGAGGGAGAGCCCCTCCTAGACAGTCATCACCAGAATATGTGTCCCTATTGGAAGGTTTCCTGTTCTGGTGGCATCTCCTGATTTTGGATCTTCCCAGTTGACAATGGTCACAGGACAAACCGAGACCCGAATCTCCATAGCGGGAACATAGACGGCAAGAGAAACAGCATATACATACAGTAACACAGTGTAAACATAGGCCCAGATTCACAAAAGAGATACGACGGCGCATCTCCAGATACGCCGTCGTATCTCTGCCTAGCGCCGTCGTATCTCTGCGACTGATTCATAGAATCAGTTACGCATAGATATTCAGTAGATCCGACAGGCGTAAGTCTCTTACGCCGTCGGATCTTAACTGCAATTTTATTTTTTTTGCCCGCTAGGTGGCGTTTCCGTCGATTTCCCCGTCGAGTATGCAAATTAGCTAGATACGCGAATTCCCGAACGTACGCGCGGCCGACACAGTAAAGTTACGACGTTTACGTTAGGCTTTTCCCGGCGTAAAGTTGCCCCTGGGTCTATGAGGCACAGTCAATGTTGGCCGTCGTTCCCGCGTCGAAAATTTAAAACATTACGTCGTTTGCGTAAGTCATCCGTGAATGGTGCTGGACGTAGTTTACGTCCATGTCAAAACCAATGACGTCCTTGCGACGTCATTTGGAGCAATGCACGCCGGGATATTTTAGGGACGGCGCATGCGCAGTTCGTTCAGGGCGGGGACATGCATAATTTAAATTATACACGCCCCCTACCCCCCGAATTTGAATTCCGCCGGGTGATTTACGTTACGCCGCCGCCGCAACTTTACACGCAAGTGCTTTGTGAATAAAGCACTTGCCTGAAAAACTTGTGGCGGCGTAACGTAAATGAGATGCATTACGCCCGCACAGAGATACGCCGATCTCTGTGAATCTGGGCCTTAGAGAATATCTCACAAAATGGCTCCCCCCTAGGTTGTAATTCAGTGATAAGCCATAAATGTAGAGCAGTAAAAACATAATAAATGAAAAAGATGGTGAATGTTCTTCCAATTCCGGATATCTTCAGCTAGCCTGTTATTTATACTGCAGTGTATTTTTGTGCTTTTGTAATCCAGGTAGGTAAAAGACAAAAAGGTCTGAAGAACAAAGTTGTGAAGCCTCGTACACACGCTCGGTTTATTCGACAAGAACCAGCAAGAAAACTGCTTTCAGAGCTGTCTTGCCGAGTAAACCGAGCGTGTGTACGAGGCTTTGAGGTTTCTCGTCAAGAAAACTGCCCAGAATCTAGACGAGAAAAATGGAGAACCTGCTCTCTATTTTCTCGTCGTGATTCTCGGCAGTGTTTTCCTGCCGTCAAACCTGAGCGTCTGTATACTTACCTGTCGCCGTGGAAACCCGCACATGCTCGAAATGACTTTGACGCATGCGCGGTAGCTTCCAAGGCATAGGTAGGGTGTAGCAAGATGGCGGCGACGGCACTGAATGTGATGAGCGCATGTTCATCGTAGTCGATGACGTCACCGCGTTCTTGCCTTTCAAAAGAACCGTGGTTCTTTTGAATGGAGTGTGTGTACACTCGGCCGGCAAGAGATTCTTGCCAAGAATCTCATCAGGAAAAACAAAACATTTTTCCTGACAAGATTCTGGGCCGTGTGTATAGGGCTGAACTGATGAATACTTAAACTGAAGAAATATCACCACTTGTAGATTCCTCTTTAAATGTGAGTGCGCTACAGTACTGACCTTACAGCACATAGGAGAAAAGAACAAGGCCCCAAGCTCCAGCTGTATGATGCCTGTGAAGGAGTAGATTCACATCCGTGGAACTACAAGGCTCACCAGGCAGTCTGTAGAAAAGAACTCACTCAGCAATACTATAATCTCTATCTGGATGGACAGGTGCCCTATCAACACAATGGACCCCAATTGCTGTAGGCCTTGGGCTGGAATCCCTTCTGTCTGGTGTCTCCGTCAGGTAAAAATGGCGCTGCCACGCTGCGTTGCGACTCCCGGTGGGCTGGAGTGCAAGTGGTCTCAGTTGCTGTGGAGCACAGGCCGGCACAGTTCTCCAAGGTTCCTCTGAGGCGGGCGATACGGCTCTCCGCTGTATAGGCCGAAGTCCCTCACTCCCTGTCACACAGACCTCCTGCTGGCAGGTTCAGAATGGCGTCCAGAGAGATTGAAAACAGGCCGCGCCTGTCCTTTTATCTCTCCTCCCAGCAGGCTGTTCTGCGCGCTTTGCATTGTGTGTTCTGTGGTCCAGAGCTGATCCGGCCAACAACTTCCTCATCCAGACTACATGTCCCATAATGCATTGCTCTGTTCACTCTCAAGGAGGAAAGAAAACTACTGACAGAGTCCAGCAGGCACTAGGGGGAGCCAAACTCATACATAAGAAAACAATGAACTAGTCAACAATATTAACTATATTAGCAACCCCTGGCAAAAAAAAGGAAGATACTTCGGCTTTAGATACAGTTTTGGGTTTGATAAGTTGCAGCAAATTTATAAGCCGAAATGCGTGGCACCTAAACTCGTCAACTGCACCAGCAATCAGCGGGCCAAGGTGGGCGCAGGAGTTCTCCATGCGTTAGCTGGCTTTATGAAAAGTCCTTCTCTCTTGGCAGGTGCGTGGTGTTCAATAATCGTGGTTTTGGAGGAGAGGAGCTCCTGGTGAGTGCTAGACGTTGATGGCGGCAGTGGAGATCCGGGGACGGCAGTTGTTATAAGTCTTCTTCTCTTTGCAGACTCATCGGACGTTCTGTGCCGCTAACACTGAAGACCTGAGCAGGGTGGTGGAACATGTCCGGAGTCGCAACCCCGGGGCCCCTCTGCTGGCAGTGGGGGTCTCGCTGGGCGGGTGAGTCCAGCAGACCATTATGTACACAAGTATTTGGTGGTTTGAGTTCTTCTTTAAACTCTGGAAGAATTGAATGACGGAGGCCCACTCCATGTGAAGCTAGAGAAAAGCGTTGGCCAAATTTAGGCTTTAAGCCACAATATTGTTGTTACCTAGTTAGATAGTAGGTGAGGTTGATAAAAGACTCAGGTCCATCAAGTCCAACCTATGTGTGTGATTATATGTCAGCATTACCTTGTATATCCCTGTATGTTGTGGTCATTCAGGTACTTATCTAATAGTTTCTTGAAACCATAGATGCCCTCACGCTGAGACCACCGCCTGTGGAAGGGAATTCCACATCCTTGCCGCTCTTACAGTAAAGAACCCTCTACGTAGTTTAAGGTTAAATCTCTTTTCTTCTAATTTTAATGAGTGGCCACGTGTTTTATTAAACTCCCTTCCGCAAAAAGGTTTTATCCCTATTGTGGAGTCACCAGTTCGGTATTTGAAGTCATATCCCCTCCCAAGCGTCTCTTCTCCAGAGAGAATAAGTTCAGAGCTCGCAAACCTTTGATCATAACTAATATCCTCCAGACCCTTTATTAGCTTTGTTGCCCTTCTTTGTACTCGCTTCATTTCCAGCACATCCTTCCTGAGGACTGGTGCCCAGAACTGGACAGTATACTCCAGGTGCGGCCGGACCAGAGTCTTGTAGAGCGGGAGAATTATCGTTTTATCTCTGGTAGGGTTGTCCCGATACCACTTTTTTAGGACCGAGTACTAGTACCGATACTTTTTTTCAAGTACTCGCCGATACCGAATACCGATACTTTTTTTTAAATGTGTCCCCAAATGCAGCCATGTCCCCCCACATATTGCAGCCATGTATCCCCCCACAAATGCAGCCATGTCCCCCCATATATGCAGCAATGTCCCCCCACATATGCAGCAATGTCCCCCCACATATGCAGCAATGTCCCCCCACATATGCAGCCATGTCCCCCCTATATGCAGCCATGTCCCCCCTATATGCAGCCATGTCCCCCCTATACCCAGCCATGTCCCCCCTATATCCAGCCATGTCCCCCCTATATCCAGCCATGTCCCCCCTATATCCAGCCATGTCCCCCCTATATCCAGCCATGTCCCCCCCTATATCCAGCCATGTCCCCCCATACCTTGATGCCGCCGCCGCATGGGTTAAACAGCGTGCGGGGAACATCACAGCTTTCATTTGAATAGCTGTAGTATTCCCGCTGCGCCGCGTATAGACACTCCCCCTTGCTCGGGATTGGACAGATCCCGAGCAAGGGGGAGTGTCTATACGCGGCGCAGCGGCTGTGATATTCCTCCCACGCTGTTTAACCCATGCGGCGGTGGCGGCGACGTTGTTGCGGTATGCAACGGGGTCGACGGCGGCATTCGTTGCGGCGGCGGCGGCCGGGGGGGTGGATCAAGTATTCTATTTAGTACAAGTACTCCCGCAAATACTCGGTATAGGTCCCATCCCATTAATTTGTTCAGATCTTCTTGCAAGGTTTCCACATCCTGCGGAGAAGTTATTGCCCTGCTTAGCTTAGTATTGTCCACAAATACAGAGATTGAACTGTTTACCCCATCCTCCAGGTCATTTATGAACAAATTAAATAGGATTGGTCCCAGCATAGAACTCTTAGGGACCCCCCACTACCCACCCTTACCATTCCGAGTACTCCCCATTTATCACCACCCTCTGTACTCACCCCTGTAGACAGTTTTCAATCCATGTACTCACCCTATGGTCCATGTATGTCCTTGTAGAAGGAGATAAGAGTCCAACAGTAACCCGAGGGGTATAGGAAGCATCATGTGTCCCTTAACCCCGATGGCAGAACTTTGAGGTTGGAGGTTCCATATTTCAGCTATTTTTTCCCCCCTCTAGGATGGTTCTCCTGAATTATTTGGCCTCTACCGGCTCCAGGTCTCAGCTCCAGGCTGCGCTGGTGTTCTCCACCCCCTGGGACGTGTTTGTTTCTACCTCCTCGCTGGAAAGGCCACTAAATTACCTCCTGTTCAACCGAAACCTGGCCTCCGGCCTGCGGAATGCCATACTTAAGTAAGTGATGGTCACCAACCACATTAGTTGGTCCATGGTTGATCTTTTGTTTGCACATTGCGCTGCAATATCTCTTTCTATGTCCATGGCTCGTTTTCTTTCATCACAGGTACCGGGACATCATCGGAAAGGTTCTGGATGTGGAACATATATTACAGGTGAGATCAGAGTCCCAGGAAGGGTTCGGAATGTTCCGGACCCCTGGGTCCAAAATGTACTCATAGATAAAAGAGGTAAAGGAGGTTAAGGGAACTTTCTAGAAAAACGGTGCCCCATCTAGAATTGCTTAGAGGGAGGAAAAGAGGTCACTAGGCAGATACTCATAAATACGGGACAGGCAGGCTTAGAGAAGCCGATCCAGCTAGACTGAGGTGGAGACTTCTCTTGTGAGGGGGGAGGGGATCATTATTAAAGGAGTTGTAAAGCTTCCCGTTTTTCCACCTTAATGCATCCTATACAAACCTTTACTAGCCCTTTAACCACTTAATCCCCGGACCTTTAGGCAGCTAAATGCCCAGGCCAGGTTTTGAGATTCGGCACTGCGTCGCTTTAACAGACAATTGCGCAGTCGTGCGACGTGGCTCCCAAACATAATTGGCGTCCTTTTTTCCCCACAAATAGAGCTTTCTTTTGGTGGTATTTGATCACCTCTGCGGTTTTTATTTTTTTGCGCTATAAACAAAAATAGAGCGACAATTTTGAAAAAAATGCAATATTTTTTTACTTTTTGCTATAATAAATATCCCCCAAAAACATATATAATTTTTTTTTTTCCTCAGTTTAGGCCGATACGTATTCTTCTACCTATTTTTGGCAAAAAAAAGGCAATAAGCGTTTATCGATTGGTTTGCGCAAAATTTATAGCGTTTACAAAATAGGGGATATTTTTATTGCATTTTTATTAATTATTTTTTTTTCACTACTAATGGCAGCGATCAGCGATTTTTTTCGTGACTGCGACATTATGGCGGACACTTCGGACAATTTTGACACATTTTTGGGACCATTGTCATTTTCACAGCAAAAAATGCATTTAAATTGCATTGTTTATTGTGAAAATGACAGTTGCAGTTTGGGAGTTAACCACAGGGGGCGCTGAACGTGTTAGGCTTCACCTAGTGTGTGTTTACAACAGTAGGGGGGTGTGGCTGTTCTTCTGTAGGTCTGATGTCATCGATTGTGTCTCCCCTATAAAAGGGATCACTCGATCGATGCAGCCACCACAGTGAAGCACGGGGAAGCCGTGTTTACATACGGCTCTCCCCGTTCTTCAGCTCCGGGGAGCGATCGTGACTGAGCGGCTATAAACGAATAGCCGCGCCGTCGTCCCGGATCGCTCCCCGAGGTAAGCCGCCCGCGGGGGAGGGGGTCCCGATCGGACCCACGACCCGCGGAAAGGCAAGGACGTATATATACGCCCATCTGCCTGTCCGTGCCATTTTGCGGACCTAAATAGTCGTGCGGCGGGCGTTAAGTGGTTAAGGAATCTGAAAGAAGGAGTTCCTAGGAGGACATTAAAGGGGTTGGAAACCCTTGTGTTATTTCACCTTAATGCATCCTATGCATTGAGGTGAAAAAACTTCTGACAGTGACCAGCCCCCCTGTTTTACTCACCTGAGCCCTGTAATTCCCACGGAGGAGACACGCTCTTCCTCTCTGTCCGGGATTCTCGGGTCTTGATTGGATAGATTGATAGAAGCACAGCCATTGGATCCCGCTGCTGTCAATCAAATCCAATGATGCGGGGCCGAGTCCTACATTCTGCGTCTATGGATGCAAATGCTGGACTTGAGAGCGCGCCCGCAAGGTAACCCCGGGAGAGCGCTTCTCCTAGGGGGTTATATGATGCAAAGAGGAGCTGACAGCGCCGCCGAGGGACCCCAGAAGAGGATGACTCTAAAGAAGTCTAATGGAGGGAAGAGTTCCTGGGGAGGAGAGGAAGCTCTAGTGAAGACAAATGGCGGGAAGTGTTCCTAGGAGAGGAAGCTCTAGAGAAGTCTGTTGAGTTAAGGGTTTCCGTGAGTTCTTAGGAGGAAAGAAAGCTCCAGAGAGGCCTGATGGAGAGAGGCGTTCCTAGTAGGAGAGAAAGCTCTACAGAAGCCTAATAAAGGCAGGAGTTCCCAGGAAGAGAGGAAGCTTTAGGCAAATCCGATGGAGGGAGGAATTCCTGGTAGGAGAGGAAACAAAGTCTAATGGAGAGAAGAGTTCCTGGACAAGCTTTAGAGAAGTCTGATGGAGGGAGGAGAGTGAGCTCAAGAGAAGCCTGATTAAGGAACTAGAGAAGTTGGATGGAAGAAGAATTTCTTGGCAGAGGCCTGGTGAAGGAAGAAGCTTCCTGGAAGAGAGGAAGCTTTAGTAAAATCTGGTGGAGGGATTCCTGGTAGGAAAGGAAGCTCTAGCGAAGTTTAATGGAGGGAAAAGTTCCTGGGAGAAGAGGAAAGCTCTAGAGAAGTCTGACAGAGGTAGGGGCTCCTGGGAGGAGGAAAAGCTCTAGAGAAGTCTGACAGAGGTAGAGGTTCCTGGGAGGTGGGAAAGTTCTAGAGAAGTCTGACAGAGGCAGGAGAGGAAAGTTCTAGAGAAGTCTGACAGAGGTAGGGGTTCCTGGGAGGAGGGAAAGCTCTAGAGAAATCTGACAGGGGTAGGGGTTCCTGGTAGGAGAGGGAAGCACTAGAGAAGTCTGACAGAGGTAGGGGTTCCTGGGAGGAGAGTAAAGCGCTAGAGAAGTCTGACAGAGGTAGGGGTTCCTGGGAGGAGGGAAAGCTCTAGAGAAGTCTGACAGAGGTAGGGGTTCCTGGGAGGAGGGAACGCTCTAGAGAAGTCTGGCAGAGGTAGGGGTTCCTGGGAGGAGGGAACGTGCTAGAGAAGTCTGACAGAGGTAGGGGTTCCTGGGAGGAGAGGAAAGCTCTAGAGAAGTCTGACAGAGGTAGGGGTTCCTGGGAGGAGGGAACGCTCTAGAGAAGTCTGGCAGAGGTAGGGGTTCCTGGGAGGAGAGGAAAGCGCTAGAGAAGCCTGGCAGAGGTAGGGGTTCCTGGGAGGAGGGAAAGCTCTAGAGAAGTCTGACAGAGGTAGGGGTTCCTGGGAGGACAGGAAAGCTCTAGAGAAGTCTGACAGAGGTAGGGGTTCCTGGGAGAAGAGGAAAGCTGGGAGAAGTCTGACAGAGGTAGGGGTTCCTGGGAGGAGAGGAAAGCGCTAGAGAAGTCTGACAGAGGTAGGGGTTCCTGGGAGGAGAGGAAAGCTCTAGAGAAGTCTGACAGAGGTAGGGGTTCCTGGGAGGAGGGAAAGCGCTAGAGAAGTTTGACAGAGGTAGGGGTTCCTGGGAGGAGAGGAAAGCACTAGAGAAGTCTGACAGTGGTAGGGGTTCCTGGGAGGAGAGGAAAGCTCTAGAGAAGTCTGACAGTGGTAGGGGTTCCTGGGAGGAGAGGAAAGCTCTAGAGAAGTCTGACAGAGGTAGGGGTTCCTGGGAGGAGGGAACGCTCTAGAGAAGTCTGACAGAGGTAGGGGTTCCTGGGAGGAGAGGAAAGCTCTAGAGAAGTCTGACAGAGGTAGGGGCTCCTGGGAGGAGAGGAAAGCTCTAGAGAAGTCTGACAGAGGTAGGGGTTCCTGGGAGGAGAGGAAAGCGCTAGAGAAGCCTGGCAGAGGTAGGGGTTCCTGGGAGGAGGGAAAGCTCTAGAGAAGTCTGACAGAGGTAGGGGTTCCTGGGAGGACAGGAAAGCGCTAGAGAAGTCTGACAGAGGTAGGGGTTCCTGGGAGAGGAAAGCTCTAGAGAAGTCTGACAGAGGTAGGGGTTCCTGGGAGGAGAGGAAAGCTCTAGAGAAGTCTGACAGAGATAGGGGTTCCTGGGAGAAGAGGAAAGCTCTAGAGAAGTCTGACAGAGGTAGGGGTTCCTGGGAGGAGAGGAAAGCTGTAGAGAAGTCTGACAGAGGTAGGGGTTCCTGGGAGGAGGGAAAGCTCTAGAGAAGTCTGACAGGTAGGGGTTCCTGGGAGGTGGGAAAGCTCTAGAGAAGTCTGACAGAGGTAGGGGTTCCTGGGAGGAGTGAAAGCTCTAGAGAAGTCTGAAAGAGGTAGGGGTTCCTGGGAGGAGAGGAAAGCGCTAGAGAAGTCTGGCAGAAGTAGGGGTTCCTGGGAGGACAGGAAAGCGCTAGAGAAGTCTGGCAGAGGTAGGGGTTCCTGGGAGGAGAGGAAAGCTCTAGAGAAGTCTGACAGAGGTAGGGGTTCCTGGGAGGAGAGGAAAGCTCTAGAGAAGTCTGACAGAGGTAGGGGTTCCTGGGAGGAGGAAAGCTCTAGAGAAGTCTGACAGAGGTAGGGGTTCCTGGGAGGAGAGGAAAGCTCTAGAGAAGTCCGACAGAGGTAGGGGTTCCTGGGAGGAGGGAGAGCTCTACAGAGGCCTGATGGAGGGAGGATAGGAAGCTCTAGAGAAGCATTATGGTGGAAGGAATTCCTAGTAGGAGAGGAAACTTTCGAGATGTCTTTAGGGGGAAAGTTCCTGGGAGAAGGGGAAGCTCTAGAGAAGTCGGTTATGGGTACAAAAGGATACTGCGGTTGCATTGGCTGGGTGCCCAGTATATCAGGAGAGAAAGCTCTAAAAAATTCTGATGAAGGGAGGAGTTTGTGGGCCTTTTAGGAGAAGTCTTTTGGGGAGGGGAGTTCCTGGGAGGAGAGGAAGATCTAGAGAAGTTGGTTATGGGCAGAAGAGGACACTGGGGTGGCATTGTCTAGGTAAGGCTCATTCTGTATGGTGGAACGATGATGATGAACTATTCTAAAGTTCTGGTCACAGATGTCAGGGTGCAGCCAGCGTCCTGTGGACCCCAAGATATTATCAGAGCCCACGAACATGTTTCTCATGAGAACCCAACTGGAGCTCTCCTCCTCTGCCTCTGCGGTTTTTATTTTTTGTGCTATAAACAAAAATAGAGCGACAATTTTGAAAAAAATGCAATATTTTTTACTTTTTGCTATAATAAATATCCCCCAAAAACATATATAACATTTTTTTTTCCCTCCGTTTAGGCCGATACGTATTCTTCTACCTATTTTTGGTAAAAAAAATCGCAATAAGCTTTTATCGATTGGTTTGCGCAAAATGTATAGCGTTTACAAAATAGGGGATATTTTTATTGCATTTTTATTAATTATTTATTTTTTACTACTAATGGCGGCGATCAGCGATTTTTTTCGTGACTGCGACATTATGGCGGACACTTCGGACAATTTTGACACATTTTTGGGACCATTGTCATTTTCACAGCAATAAATGCATTTAAATTGCATTGTTTATTGTGAAAATGACAGTTGCAGTTTGGGAGTTAACCACAGGGTGCGCTGAACATGTTAGGCTTCACCTAGTGTGTGTTTACAACAGTAGGGGGGTGTGGCTGTAGGTCTGATGTCATCGATTGTGTCTCCCCTATAAAAGGGATGACACGATCGGTGCGCCGCCACAGTGAAGCACGGGGAAGCCGTGTTTACATACGGCTCTCCCCGTTCTTCAGCTCCAGGGAGCGATCGCGACGGAGCGGTTATAAACGAATAGCCGCGCCGTCGTGCCGGATCGCTCCCCGAGGTAAGCCGCATGCAGCGGGGGGGTCCCGATCAGACCCCCGACCCGCGGAAAGGCAAGGACGTATATATACGCCCATCTGCCTGTCCGTGCCATTTTGCGGACCTAAATAGTCGTGCGGCGGGCGTTAAGTGGTTAAGGAATCTGAAAGAAGGAGTTCCTAGGAGGACATTATGTAGGACAGATGTAGGGGTTCCTGGGAGGAGGGAAAGCTCTAGAGAAGTCTGACAGAGGTAGAAGTTCCTGGGAGAAGAGGAAAGCTCTAGAGAAGTCTGACAGAGGTAGAAGTTCCTGGGAGAAGAGGAAAGCTCTAGAGAAGTCCGACAGAGGTAGGGGTTCCTGGGAAGAGAGGAAAGCTCTAGAGAAGTCCGACAGAGGTAGGGGTTCCTGGGAAGAGAGGAAAGCTCTAGAGAAGTCTGACAGAGGTAAGGGTTCCTGGGAGGAGAGGAAAGCGCTAGAGAAGCCTGGCAGAGGTAGGGGTTCCTGGGAGGAGGGAAAGCTCTAGAGAAGTCTGACAGAGGTAGGGGTTCCTGGGAGGAGAGGAACGCTCTAGAGAAGTCTGACAGAGGTAGGGGTTACTTGGGAGGAGGGAAAGCTCTACAGAGGCCTGATGGAGGTAGGGGTTCCTGGGAGGAGGAAACGCTCTAGAGAAGTCTGACAGAGGTAGGGGTTCCTGGGAGGAGAGGAAAGCTCTAGAGAAGTCTGACAGAGGTAGGGGCTCCTGGGAGGAGAGGAAAGCTCTAGTGAAGTCTGACAGAGGTAGGGGTTCCTGGGAGGAGGGAAAGCTCTAGAGAAGTCTGACAGAGGTAGGGGTTCCTGGGAGGAGAGGAAAGCTCTAGAGAAGTCTGACAGAGGTAGGGGTTCCTGGGAGGAGGAAAGCTCTAGAGAAGTCTGACAGAGGTAGGGGTTCCTGGGAGGAGAGGAAAGCTCTAGAGAAGTCTGACAGAGGTAGAAGTTCCTGGGAGGAGAGGAAGCTCTAGAGAAGTCTGACAGAGGTAGGGGTTCCTGGGAGGAGGGAACGCTCTAGAGAAGTCTGACAGAGGTAGGGGTTCCTGGGAGGAGGAAAGCTCTAGAGAAGTCTGACAGAGGTAGAGGCTCCTGGGAGGAGAGGAAGCTCTAGAGAAGTCTGACAGAGGTAGGGGTTCCTGGGAGGAGGGAACGCTCTAGATAAGTCTGACAGAGGTAGGGGTTCCTGGGAGGAGGGAAAGCTCTAGAGAAGTCTGACAGAGGTAGGGGTTCCTGATGGAGGGAGGAGAGGAAACTCTAGAGAAGCATTATGGTAGAAGGAATTCCTAGTAGGAGAGGAAACTTTCGAGATGTCATTAGGGGGAAGTTCCTGGGAGGAGAGGAAGCTCTAGAGAAGTTGGTTATGGGTAGAAAAGGATACTGCGGTCGCATTGGCTGGGTGCCCAGTATATCAGGAGAGAAAGCTCTAAAAATTCTAAAGAAGGGAGGAGTTTGTGGACCTTTTAGGAGAAGTCTTTTGGGGAGGGGAGTTCCTGGGAGGAGAGGAAGCTCTAGAGAAGTTGGTTATGGGCAGAAGAGGACACTGGGGTGGCATTGTCTAGGTAAGGCTCATTCTGTATGATGGAACGATGATGAAGTTCTGGTCACAGATGTCAGGGTGCAGCCAGCGTCCTGTGGACCCCGAGATATTATCAGAGCCCACGAACATGTTTCTCATGAGAACCCAACTGGAGCTCTCCTCCTCTGCCTCGCATTCTTCATCTTTGGTTATTTTCTAATTGCAGTCTCGCTCTATTCGGGAATTTGATGAGCGATACACCTCCGTTGTCTTTGGTTACCAGTCATGTGATGACTATTATCATCAGGCCAGTCCCTGCAAAAAGCTGGGGAAAGTGAGGACGCCCGTATTGTGTGTGAATGCTGAGGATGACCCTTTCTCACCCCTGCAAGGTAAGTCCCCATCCTCCCCGGGACCTCGGAGGGCTATGCTGCCTCTTACAGACAAAAAGTTGGGTCCTACAGAACATTCAGGGGTAGATCCACATAGATCTGCACCCGCGCAGCGTATCAGAGATACGCTACGCCGCCGTACCTTACCTGGCGTTCTTTCAAATCCTCAAAGATTTTGCGCTGGTAAGTTACGGCGGCGTAGTGTATTTCTGGCGGCGGAATTCAAATCTGCAATTAGGGGGCGTGTTTCATTTAAATGAAGCGCGTCCCCGCGCCGAATGAACTGCGCATGCTCGTTTTGAAATTTCCCGCCGTGCATTGCGCAAAATGACCTCGCAACGACGTAATTTTTTAAACTTAGACGTGACCTACGTCCATCCCGATTCACGGACGACTTACGCAAAAAAAAAATTCAAATTTCGACGCGGGAACGATGCCCATACTTAACATGGCAAGTCTATCTATATGCCGCAAAATACCAGCTTTAACTATACGCCGGAAAAAGCGGACTAGAGACGACGTAAGAGAATGCGACGGCCGTGCGTACGTTCGTGGATCGTCGGAAAAAGCTAATTTGCATACCCGACGCGGAAAACGACGCAAACTCCACTCAGCGGACGCCGAAGTATTGCATCTACGATCCGAAGGCGTACGAAGCTGTACGCCTGTCGGATCAAACCCAGATGCCGTCGTATCTTGGTTTGAGAATTCAAACTAAAGATACGACGCGGGAAATTTGAAAGTACGCCGGCGTATCAGTAGATACGCCGGCGTACTCTCACTGTGGATCTGGCCCTATGAGTGCGACTGGTCTATGTAGATAATAATGCCCCATTTTACCATTGTCGGTCATCCAGTGTATGGTGTATGTACAGCAAGAACTGGTCTTTATATCCCCTTTCTGAAATACACTATATTGTCCAAAGTATTGGGACGCCTGCCTTTACATGCACATGAACTTTAACGGCATTCCAGTCTAATGCCGCGTACACACGATCGGAAATTCTGTCAAGAAAAGTTCGATGTGAGCTTTTGTTCGGAAATTCCGACCGTGTGTAGGCTCCATCGGACTTTTTCTGTCAAAATTTTCTCAATTTCTCAAAAGCTGGTTCTCAATTTTTCCGTCAAGAAAAGTTCTTTTCAACACAATTCGACGCATGCTCAGAATCATTGAACTTCATTTTTCTCGGCTCGTTGTAGTGTTGTACGTCACCGTGTTCTTGACGGTCGGAATTTTGTGTGACCGTGTGTATGCAACACAAGTTTAACCACTTCCCGCCCGGCCTATAGCCGATTTACGTCTGGGAAGTGGTTTTGAAATCCTGACTGGACGTCCTGCAGGATTTCATGCCGCGCGCGCGCGCGCGGCGATCGGTAATGCGGGGTGTCAGTCTGACACCCTGCATCTCCGATCTCGGTAAAGAGCCTCCGGCGGAGGCTCTTTACCACGTGATCAGCCGTGTCCAATCACGGCTGATCACGATGTAAACAGGAAGAGCCGTTGATGGCTCTTCCTCACTCGCATCTGACATGCCGATCGGCGGCTCTCCTGACAGGGGGGGTTCGCGCTGATTGTTTATCAGCGCAGCCCCCTCTCGGATCGCCACACTGGACCACCAGGGAAGCCCACCCTGGACCACCAGGGAAGGGCAAACAAAAAAAAAAGGGGGCAAAAAAAAAAGTCTGGGAAAAAAAACCAACGTTAGACCTACCGGTAACGGTATTTCTATGAACCTTCCAGGACGGCACCCGAGAGATGATGGCTCCTCCTGCAGGAAACACAATCACATGACAGTTTAAAAGGCCCCGCCCTTCCCCTTGCTCCTCAGTATGCAATAGAGTAATCCTGAACTGGTTCACAAGGGACGTAGTCCTTATAGGTACTTACCTTTTTTCCCTCCACATAGGGTGGGAAGTAGGCCTGCCGTCCTGGAAGGTTCATAGAAATACCGTTACCGGTAGGTCTAACGTTGGTTTTCTCTTACCACCTTCCAGGACGGCACCCGAGAGGATAATTGAGTAATAAACACAGGCCTACCTTCAGGGTGGGACCACAGCTTGTAGCACCTTTCGACCAAAGGCTAAGTCTTGCTGTGACAACATTTCCACACGGTAGTGCTTCAGGAATGTATGATGGCTGGACCAGGTGGCCGCACTGCGGATTTGTTCCCAGGAGGCCCCTGCTTTCTCAGCCCAGGAAGTTGCTATGGCTCTGGTAGAGTGAGCCTTGATCTTTTTGGGAGCTGTTGCTCCAGTACATACATAGGCTTTGGATATTGCTTCTCTAATCCATCTTGAGACTGAGGCTTTTGATGCCTGCAGTCCCTTCCTGGGCCCAGCGTGTAGAACTAGTAGGTGGTTAGATCTTCTAAAACTTTTAGTTCTCTCTAGATAAATGAGAAGACACCTTCTCACGTCTAACAAATGAAATTTCTTTTCTTTTTCGTTCTTTGGTTCAGAACAAAAGGACGGCAATATTATGTCTTGCGTCCTATGAAATAGGGATGCCACCTTCGGCAGGTACAGGGGGTCTGCTCTGAGGGTGATCCTATCTGGCTGTACCCTCAGGAAGGGTTCTTTCATGGATAGCGCCTGCAAATCCCCTACCCTCCTGGCCGAAGTAATGGCTAACAAAAAAGTCAACTTTAAGGTTAGAAACTTAAGGGGAACCTCTTTCAGAGGTTCGAATGGGTGTATAGATAACGCCTCTAACACCCTAGTTAAGTCCCAAGGTGGACAATTATATTTCTGGACTGGAGAAATTCTTTCTCTAGCTAACAAAAAACGTTTTATAAGGTCCTCTTTCGCCAATCTTTTATCCAGATAGACTGAAAGAGCCGTTATTTGGACCCGAAGGGTACTAACTTTTAATCCTAAATCTACCCCATCCTGGAGGAAGTCCAGGATAACCGGGATAGAAGTTGAAGCTACCTGTCTTTCCTTACGCCAGGAACAGAAGGTCTTCCATACCTTTTGGTAAATCTTTTGAGTTACTGGTTTTCTGCTCATGAGAAGGGTATCTATGACCCTCTCTGAGCAGCCTTTGCGTTCTAGAATCTGGCGCTCACTAACCAGGCTGCTAGCTGGAAGAATTCCGGCTTTGGATGGAGTACTGGGCCCTGCCTGAGGAGATCTGCCCTGTACGGGAGCTTCAGAGGCTCCACCATTGCCATGGCTCTTAGGTTTGCGAACCAAGTTCTTTTTGGCCACCATGGTGCTATCAGAAGAATCTGGCCTGGAGACCTGCTGAGTTTCTGAAGAACTCGCGGAATGAGCGCTACCGGCGGGAAGGCATAGGCCAGCCCGAAGCGCCAGGTCTGGGATAGCGCATCCAGACCTTCCGACTGTAGTTCCCAGGAAATCGAGAAATACCTTTCTACCTTCCTGTTTAGTCTGTTGGCAAACAAGTCTATTTCCGGTTCCCCGAAATACTGGACTAGGTGTTGAAACACCTCTGGGTTCAGTTCCCATTCCTCCTCCCTCAACTTGTGACGGCTGAGGAAGTCTGCTTCTATATTGCTCGTCCCCTTTATGTATATGGCTGAGATAGAGAGTACTCTTTTTTCTGCCCAGGTTAGGATTTCCCTGGAAAGTTCTAGTAGGGGACTGGACCTGGTCCCTCCCTGGTGACCTAGGTACGCTACTACTGTAGAGTTGTCTGAGCTTACTTGGACTTCTCTGCCTCTGATGTCTTCCTGGAAGGCTATTAAGGCTTCCCCCACTGCTCTGAGTTCTCTGTAATTGGATGACCTGCGAGCTAGTGAGCTGTCCCATTGCCCCTGCGCTTTTTTCCCCTCCAGGTGGGCGCCCCACCCCCAGGAACTGGCATCCGTGGTAACCTTCACTGGGTTCCATTGAGCCCACGGTCGCCCCCCCCTCAGGTTTTGGGGGGATGTCCACCACTCCAGGGAGGACAGAACCTGGGGGGTGAGTAGTATATCCTGATCTAAGGACTCTTTCCTTTTGTCCCATGAGGACAGGAAGAAGAAGTGTAATGCCCTTGCATGAAGCTGAGCCCAGACCACCGCTGGGATGCTTGCTGACATCAGGCCTAGAACTCTCAGAACATTCCGTCTGGAGAGTTTGGGGTTTTTGATAAGGTTCCCGACTGCTGAGGCTAGTTTTAAAACTTTTTCTTCTGGTAAGAAGAGTCTCTGCTGCCTGGTGTCCACTACGTATCCCAGGAAGGTCTTGACCTGTTCTGGGTTGAGGGAGGATTTTTCTATGTTGATTATCCACCCTAGGCTCTCTAGGAGTGCCATTGCTTTGTTGACATCCAGCGTGACTTGGGCGGCTGATTTTCCTGAAATCAGCAAGTCGTCTAAATAAGGTATAAGGGATATGCCCTGAAGGTGCAGGTATGCCACCGCTTCTGCTAGGACTTTTGTAAAAATCCTTGGGCTGGAGGTTAGCCCGAATGGTAGTGCTCTGAACTGCCAGTGGAAGGTTTCTCCTTCCACCACGACCGCAAACCTCAGATATACCTGGTGATCCACGTGGATTGGCACGTGGAGATAGGCATCTTTGAGATCTAGGGTCACCAAGAAGGCCTCTTTCATGAGGTTCTTTCTTACCGAATAAATACTTTCCATAGTAAACTTTTTGTATTCCAGAAACTTGTTCAGGTTTCTCAAGTTTACTATTAGACGGTATTTCCCGGAGGGTTTCCGTACTACGAAAATATGGGAATAAAATCCCTGGTACTGCTGTGCTTTTGGTACTGGTACTACCACTAGTTGTTTGGCTAAGTCCTGTATGCCCTCCAAGGGGGCAGACCTTTTCAGGGTATCCCTGGGAAGGTGAGTAATGGTGATCATGGTGGGGGGTGTAGCCAGAAATTCTAGGCGATAGCCTTTTTGAATTATTTGGCAGATGTAACGACTGTTCGAAATTTTTTCCCATAGGGGAAGGAATTGAGATAGTCGACCCCCCACTCTGACTACGTCGTCACTTGGACGGTTTGTCGCTGGGTTTTGGAGGAGGGAAAAGGAGGTTGTTCTTCCTGTTCCCTTTGCCAAAGTTCCAACGCCTAAAAGGTTCCTTTTTGGCTTTTTGTCTACCCTGCCCCTGGGGGCCTCGAAAAGTTTTCTTGAAACCTTCTTTTTTGGGTTTAACTGGGAATTTTTTACCTTTTTCTGATGACCTAGCCAGGACATCATCCAGGTCTTTTCCAAACAACAGGGAACCTTGAAAGGGGATGCCACAGAGTTTTCCCTTGGATGTAGCATCTCCTTCCCAGGCCTTGATCCAAACTGCCCTCCTAGTAGAGTTAATGAGGGCTGCTGTCTTGGCTGCTGCCCTTGCAGATTCCGTAGCTGCATCTGCTAGGTAAGCAATCGCCTTCCTTACCACTGTAAGTGACTCAACTACCTCCTCCGCCTCCGCATTCTGGGCGAGGTGGTCGGTGAGTGTCTCTACCCAAACATCTGTATTCCTAGCTACACATGCTGCTGCTAAGGCTGGGCTTAGTGCTGCCGCATTGGCCTCCCAGGCTTTCCTAAGGAGAGACTCTGCTCTACGGTCCATCACATCCTTGATGTTACCTGTATCCTCAAAGGAGAGATCAGACAATTTAGTGACTTGCGACAAAGCCGCATCAAGTCTAGGAAGCTTAAAAAAGACTTCCTCATCTTCCTGGGAGAAGGGGAACCTTCTTTTCCAGGTTTTTTGTTTGATTATTCTCCTTTCAGGGTCTCTCCACTCCTGAAGGACTAACTCCTTGAGGGATTTGTGCAGGGGGAATACTTTAGATTGAGCGTCACTCAGGCCCCTATAAACTTTATCCTGTGCTGAGGTAGGTTTAGGGGTCTCAGGAATTTCCTCTGTGGCGTAGATAGCCTGGAGGAGACTCTCTAGATCTTCTACAGCAAAGAGGTGTTTTCTTGGACGTGTGTCCTCCTGAGACTGACTAATGGAGTCTCCATCTACCTCCCCTGAGCTGTGCCTAGACCTAGGTAGACTGGCTACCTCACTCTCTTCACCATCTGCTTCCCCCAAAGGGGGATTTTGTGAAGGTGTAAAGAAAACACTTGGGCCCTTAGAAAAGGGGGTCTCCTGGGAGGAAGTGCCTTCCTTAGGGGTAAGTTCCTCTGTTTCAGTCTGTGCCGACTGCCCGGCTGCCTCCCGAAAGGCTTTTACTGTTGCTAACATTTCTGTTTGCATGGATGAGAGAAAACTCTTCATCATGGCAGCAGCCTCCTTTCCCGCCAGTATATTAATACATTTGTAGCAGAAAGGTTTTGTGTAGGACTTGGGGAGCTTCTCTCTACAATTCCCACATTTTTTAGAGGAACTATGCCCTGTAGCGGAGGGAGACTGAGCTGAGGCCTCCTGGGGTCCGCTGGGGGTTTCTGAAAGACATGAAATATACATTTAAATTGTCTTTTTTCCCCCAAGACTGCTGGCTGTACTGGGGAGGGGAGGAAGTAGACGAGAAGGGACCAGATCCTGCTCCGGTCGTTCCCTAAAAGTTTGGGAACTCTCACCACTTCCCCCCTCCCTTTCCAGGGGGATTGGTACTTACCGCCCCCCGACCTGGATCTGCCAGCGGTCGTGTCGGTCTTTCCGTCCTCTTCCATGAGGAGGGTGACTCGGTCCTGGCTGTCGGTACTCCTGTACTGGTCACCGCAAGCCGACCCGTCCACCACCCACGCTGTCTCCTCGCTCCACTGGGAACTTCCGGGTTACGCCGTCCGGAACCGCCCACTTCCTGTGATGCAGTTCCTGTCTCAGAATGAGGCATGGAGCGCGGCGTTTTTACGTCTGGAGACCCGGGAAAAACGGCGATTCGAATGGTGGTGGATTCGATAGCACGCAGTGATGGCTCACCTCCCCGCAGCTCAGAGCACTGGTGCTTCCATAGGGCGACCTGTGAGTTTGGACCGAAGTCTACAGGTAAGTTCAGCCCTCCCCGGCCTCCCTTAAACCTGTCTCACAGGGGTACCTTCGACCCTCCCCGGTCTCTAGGTTTCCATAAACAAAACAAACGTGTCGCTGTGTTGGAGAAACACAATCAATACTGAGGAGCAAGGGGAAGGGCGGGGCCTTTTAAACTGTCATGTGATTGTGTTTCCTGCAGGAGGAGCCATCATCTCTCGGGTGCCGTCCTGGAAGGTGGTAAGAGAAAAAAAAAGCATTAAAAAATATGCCAATCAGTGCCCACAAATGGGCACTGACTGGCAACATGGGTAAATCAGTGCTGCCCCACAGTGTCCATCAGTGCCGCCCCACAGTGTCCATCAGTGCCACCCCACAGTGTCCATCAGTGCCACCCCACAGTGTCCATCAGTGCCACCCCACAGTGCCCATCCATGCCCAGTGCCCACCTATCAGTGCCCATCTGTGCCACCCATAAGTATCCATCAGTGCCACCCATAAGTGCTGCCCATGAGTGCCCATCTGTGCCGCCTATGAGTGCCCAGTGCCGCCCATGAGTGCCCATCAGTGCCGCCCATGAGTGCCCATCAGTGCCGCCCATGAGTGCCCATCAGTGCCGCCTATGTGTGCCCATCAGTGCCGCCTATGTGTGCCCATCAGTGCCGCCTATGAGTGCCCACCAGTGCCGCATACCAGCGCCGCCAATCAGTGCCACCTCATCTGTGCCCGTCAGTACTACCTCATCGATGTCCATCAGTGCCATCTCATCAGTGCCCATCAGTGCCGCCATATCAGTGCCCGTAATTGAAAGAGAAAACTTACTTATTTACAAAAAAATTAACAGAAAAAAATAAAAACGTAATATTTTTTCAAAATTTTCAGTCTTTTTTTAGTTGTTGCGCAAAAAAAAAAAACGCAGAGGTGATCAAATACCACCAAAAGAAAGCTCTACTTGTGGGGGAAAAGGACGCCAATTTTGTTTGGGTACAGTGTTGTATGACCGCGCAATTGCCATTCAAAGTGCGACAGTGCTGAAAGCTGAAAATTGAAGGTGCGTAAGTGCCTGGTATGGAAGTGGTTAAACCAACATTCCGTCGGGGAAAAAATGCCCAGTTTTCTTGTTGGATTTTCCGATCGTGTGTACGCGGCATTAGTCTGTAGGGTTCAATATTGAGTTGGCCCGCCCTTTGCAGCTATAACAGCTTCAGTCTTCTGGGAAGACTATCCACAAGGTTTAGGAAGAACGGTCAAACATTCCCATAGACACTCCTAAACCTTGTGGACAGCCTTCCTAGAAGAGGTGAAGCTGTTATAGCTGCAAAGGGCGGGCCAACTCAATATTGAACCCTACAGACTGAGACTGGGATGCCATTAAAGTTCATGTGCGTGTAAAGGCAGGCGTCCCAATACGTTTGACCAGCCCTCAAAAAATCCACTCGCCTGCTCGCATTTTGCGAGTGGATTTTGAGGGCTGCCTGGGAGTGGGGGGGCGAGCACCGCCGGCAGCCTGGTTTGTATGGGAGCCGTTCTCCCAGCGATCGGAGGGGAGGAGAGCCGCCGCCTGGTTGATTAGAGTGCCGGGGGAAATAACAGCTTTCATATACAGCCCCTCCCCCTCGTCCGGGGAACTTTAATAGACAGATCACCTGTCCCAGGATTGGACGGGTGATCTGTCTATCAAAGTTCCCCGAACAAGGGGGAGGGGCTGTATATGACGGCGCGCTGTTATGTCCCCTGGCGCACTAATCAACCAGGCGGCGGCTCTCCTCCCCTGCACAAGTAGGCTGCATTGGGGACACGGGCTGCACTGGGGGACACGGGCTGCACTGGGGGACACGTGCTGCACCGGGGGACACTGGCAGACACAGGCTGCACTGGGGAACACGGGCTGCACTGGGGGACACGGGCTGCACTGGGGGACAAAGTGGTTAGTATTTATGTTTATAACTTAATTCTGCATAAGACACTTAAGTATCATTTCACAAGATAGTTTATGAAGGCGTGTTTAGGGGCGGAATCAGGGGCGGGGCAATTGGTGGCGAGTAACCCCTGAGGCCTGGCTAGTAGCTCAGGACTTGAAATTTTGAGCCCTGCTTTTGACAATATAGTGTATCTTGCATTGCAGCCATTTGGGCACTGATATATTGCACAATACTTATGATGTAACACTGGGAGCATGCTCAGTGGAGGTCAAGTCTGGCCAAAGTGATAACAACTAACTGGTAATCCTGCCTTGTTCAGGCACTTCCTGTTATACAGTGACAGCACTTTTCCTTTCTCCAAATTGCTCTCTTGCATTCCCATCCTGTCAAAATCTGCCCTTTAACCACTTAAGGATCGGCTCACGTGGATATACGTCGGCAGAATGGCACCGACAGGCATATCGACGTATATTTACGTCACTTTGAATTTGCCACCATGCGCACACGCTAGGCCGGCGGTGCGCCTGCCACGAGCTCTGTGACCGTGCCTGCAGGACCCTCGGACTCAATGTCCGCCGGGTGCCCGCGATCGTGTCATGGAGCTGAAGAACGGGGAGATGCCAGTGTAAACACATCTCCCCGTTCTGCCTAGTGACATGCCACTGATCGTCTGCTCCCTCTCACCGGGAGCAGCGAAGCCACTCCCCCTAACAGTTAGAATTAGGGTTGTCCCGATACCACTTTTTTAGGACCCAGTACAAGTACCGATACTTTTTTTCAAGTAGTCGCCGATACCGAATACCGATACTTTTTTTAAATGTGTCCCCAAATGCAGCCATGTCCCCCCCATATGCAGCCATGTCCCCCACATATGCAGCCATGTCCCTCACATATGCAGCCATGTCCCTCTAGCCATGTCCCTCACATATGCAGCCATGTCCCTCTAGCCATGTCCCTCACATATGCAGCCATGTCCCTCTAGTCATGTCCCTCACATATGCAGCCATGTCCCTCTAGCCATGTCCCTCACATATGCAGCAATGTCCCTCTAGCCATGTCCCTCACATATGCAGCCATGTCCCTCTAGCCATGTCCCTCACATATGCAGCCATGTCCCTCTAGCCATGTCCCTCACATATGCAGCAATGTCCCTCACATATGCAGCCATGTCCCTCTAGCCATGTCCCTCACATATGCAGCCATGTCCCTCTAGCCATGTCCCTCACATATGCAGCAATGTCCCTCTAGCCATGTCCCTCACATATGCAGCCATGTCCCTCTAGCCATGTCCCTCACATATGCAGCCATGTCCCTCTAGCCATGTCCCTCACATATGCAGCAATGTCCCTCACATATGTAGCCATGTCCCTCACATATGCAGCCATGTCCCTCTAGCCATGTCCCTCACATATGCAGCCATGTCCCTCTAGCCATGTCCCTCACATATGCAGCCATGTCCCTCTAGCCATGTCCCTCACATATGCAGCCATGTCCCTCTAGCCATGTCCCTCACATATGCAGCCATGTCCCTCTAGCCATGTCCCTCACATATGCAGCCATGTCCCTCTAGCCATGTCCCTCACATATGCAGCAATGTCCCTCTAGCCATGTCCCTCACATATGCAGCCATGTCCCTCTAGCCATGTCCCTCACATATGCAGCCATGTCCCTCTAGCCATGTCCCTCACATATGCAGCCATGTCCCTCTAGCCATGTCCCTCACATATGCAGCCATGTCCCTCTAGCCATGTCCCTCACATATGCAGCAATGTCCCTCTAGCCATGTCCCTCACATATGCAGCCATGTCCCTCTAGCCATGTCCCTCACATATGCAGCCATGTCCCTCTAGCCATGTCCCTCACATATGCAGCCATGTCCCTCTAGCCATGTCCCTCACATATGCAGCCATGTCCCTCTAGTCATGTCCCTCACATATGCAGCCATGTCCCTCTAGCCATGTCCCTCACATATGCAGCAATGTCCCTCTAGCCATGTCCCTCACATATGCAGCAATGTCCCTCTAGCCATGTCCCTCACATATGCAGCCATGTCCCTCACATATGCAGCAATGTCCCTCTAGCCATGTCCCTCACATATGCAGCCATGTCCCTCTAGCCATGTCCCTCACATATGCAGCAATGTCCCTCTAGCCATGTCCCTCACATATGCAGCCATGTCCCTCACATATGCAGCAATGTCCCTCACATATGCAGCCATGTCCCTCTAGCCATGTCCCTCACATATGCAGCAATGTCCCTCACATATGCAGCAATGTCCCTCTAGCCATGTCCCTCACATATGCAGCCATGTCCCTTACATATGCAGCCATGTCCCTCTAGCCATGTCCCTCACATATGCAGCCTTGTCCCTCTAGCCATGTCCCTCACATATGCAGCCATGTCCCTCTAGCCATGTCCCTCACATATGCAGCCATGTCCCTCCAGCCATTTCCCCCATACCTTTGCCGCCGAAAGCCGATGCCGCCGCATGGAGAAAATCACAGCATTCATTTGAATAGCTGTTTTGCCCGCGCGTATAGACACTCCCCCTTGCTCTGGATTGGACAGATCACGATCACCCATCCAATCCCGAGCAAGGGGGAGTGTCTATACGCGCGGGAACACTACAGCTATTCAAATGAAAGCTGTGATGTTCCCGCACGCCGTTTAACCCATGCGGCGGCTTTCAAATGCTTCGGTGCGATGCGGCAGCGCGATGCAGCGGCAGGGGGGGAAAGTATTCTATTTAGGTATCGGGGGTATTTGCGCGAGTACAAGTACTCCCGCAAATACTCGGTATTGGTCCCGATACCGATACTGGTATCGGGACAACCCTAGTTAGAATCACTCCCTAGGACACACTTAACCCCTTCCTAGCCCCCTACTGGTTAACCCCTTCACTGCCAGTTACATTTATCTAGTAACCAGTGCATTTTTATAGCACTGAACGCTGTATAAATGTGAATGGTCCCAAAATAGCACCAAAAGTGTACGATGTGTCCGCCATAATGTCGCAGTCATGATAAAAATCGCAGATCGCCGTCATTACTAGTAAAAAAAAATATTAATAAAAATGCCATAAAACTATCCTCTATTTTGTAGCCGCTATAACTTTTGCACAAACCAATTAATAAACGCTTATTATGTAGAAGAATACGTATCGGCCTAAACTGAGGAAAAAATATTTTTTTCTTATATATTTTTTGGGGATATTTATTATAGCAAAAAGTAAAAAATATTGCTTTTTTTTCAAAATTGTCGCTCTAATTTTGTTTATAGCGCAAAAAAATAAAAACCGCATCAAATACCACCAAAAGAAATCTCTATTTGTGGGAAAAAAAGGACGCCAATTTTGTTTGGGAGCCACGTCGCACGACCGCGCAATTGTCAGTTAAAGCGACACAGTGCCGAATCGCAAAAAGTGGCCTGGTCTTTGGCCAACCAAATGGTCTGGGGCTTAAGTGGAAACCTGTCTTGTCAAGAACATGGAGGCTGCCATTGCTGACCTGCTTCTTAAAATGCCTGGCTGTCATGCTGATCCTCTGGATTCAATGGCCCAGATTCTTGTAGATGGGCGTAAAACTGCGGCGGCGTAACGTATGTCATTTACGTTACGCCGCCGCAAGTTTTACAGGCAAGTGCTTTATTCACAAAGAACTTGCCTGTAAAGTTGAGACGGCGTAGCGTAAATCCTCTGGCGCAAGCCCGCCTAATATAAATGAGCCGGGTAGGGGGCGTAGAGCATTTAAATTAGGCGCGTTCCCGCGCCGAACGTACTGCGCATGCGCCGTCCCTAAAAATTTTTGACGTGCATTGCGCTAAATGACGTCGCAAGGACGTCATTGGTTTCGACGTGAACGTAAATGGCGTCCAGACCCATTCACGAACGACTTACGCAAACAACCTCAATTTTCAAATTTCGACGCGGGAACGACGGCCATACTTAACATTGGCTGCGCCTCATATAGCAGGGGCAACTTTACGCGTCGCAAATCTAACGTAAACGTCGTAACTTCACTGTGTCGACCGCGCGTACATTCGGGAATTCGCGTATTTTGCATACTCAACGGGGAAAACGACGTCGGCGACACCTAGCGGCAAAAAAAAAAATTGCATTTAAGATCCGACAGCGTAAGAGCCTTACGCCTGTCGGATCTAATGGTTATCTATGCGTAACTGATTCTAAGAATCAGGCGCATAGATACGTCGGCCCAGATTAGGACTTACGACGGCGCACATTGCGTTGCGCCGTCGTAAGCCCTTTGAGAATCTGGGCCATTGTAACTGGACTGGCCTGCATCATGCTCATCCTTCAGCTGTTTTAATCCACCAGCCTTGGCTTTAACGAGAACCCGTCCGTGTAAAAATATGGGCACTGGCATTCTGACCCTTCACTGACATGGAACAAGCATGCAGCCAGTGAAATGCCATGACACCCGATGTCCATCATTTAGTTCTGGGTCAGTAACAGAGTAGTGATTGTAGGATGAGCATTACAGAACCAGACCCTTCAAAAACTGGTCACCAATGGCAGCTCCCTTTTAAGTGCCACTCCACCCAAAACTAATGTTTAGTGGATGCCAGAGTGTCCGAACCCCCCCCCCCCCAAGTGATTTTCTTTTTATATACCCCACAGTAGGGGGGGGGGGTCTCTGGGCAGCAGTTCTCGGAGGAATGTGAGTAAGCTGCAGTAGGGTGGGACCGGCCAGTACCACTCCAGAGCAGGGCGACTGCGACAACCCTTCCTGTGGCAGTACGCTTCCGCTGGGGCAGGTCACCTGACCCCCTAGGACCCCTGAACATTGATGTACACCGTAGCTTTGTATTCAGGTTTTTTAGCCATCCAATCACAACAATACCTCGTGCTTTATGAATGATTTATTATTGGTTGACAATTGTGACTCACTATAAGGGCGGAGCTACAAGGGAGAGTTTGATTAACCAGGCTGGATATTCAATACCAAGAGATGGAACAACGCTATAGGGGGCGCTACACAAGCAGCGACAAATATAGATTAAGGTCACGTGGTCCAATGATTGATCTATGTGACTGTAGGCTGCATGGGTAGCTCCTCCCATAGGGATCTAGGTGTTCCATCCATGTAGAGATCCTTCAGTGGAGATCTATTAGAAGACTCTCAGGGAACTCTAAAAAGGACAGACCTTACCCTTCCAGAAACAATTTAAAGCCCCTTGGAAGAGCTGGAGGGGACAGACACTACCCCTCCTGGATCCATTAGAAGCACGCCAGTGAGATCTAGATGGGACAGACACTACCCCTCCTGGATCCATTAGAAGCACCCCAGTGAGATCTAGATGGGACAGACACTACCCCTCCTGGATCCATTAGAAGCACCCCAGGGAGATCTAGATGGGACAGACACTACCCCTCCTGGATCCATTAGAAGCACCCCAGTGAGATCTAGATGGGACAGACACTACCCCTCCTGGATCCATTAGAAGCACCCCAGTGAGATCTAGATGGGACAGACACTACCCCTCCTGGATCCATTAGAAGCACCCCAGGGAGATCTAGGTGGGACAGAACCTACCCCTCCTGGATCCATTAGAAGCACCCCAGTGAGCTCTAGATGGGACAGACACTACCTCTCCTGGATCCATTAGAAGCACCCCAGGGAGATCTAGGTGGGACAGAACCTACCCCTCCTGGATCCATTAGAAGCCCCTTGGTGAGATCAAGATGGGACAGACACTACCTCTCCTGGATCCATTAGAAGCCCCTTGGTGAGATCTAGATGGGACAGACACTACCTCTCCTGGATCCATTAGAAGCCCCTTGGTGAGATCTAGATGGGACAGACACTACCTCTCCTGGATCCATTAGAAGCACCCCAGGGAGATCTAGGTGGGACAGAACCTACCCCTCCTGGATCCATTAGAAGCCCCTTGGTGAGATCAAGATGGGACAGACACTACCTCTCCTGGATCCATTAGAAGCCCCTTGGTGAGATCCAGATGGGACAGACTCTACTCCTCTCAGATTAAGTAGTAGTCTTCTGGCAAGATCTAGATGGGACAGACACTACTCCTCCTGGATACATTGGTAGCCCCCTTCTAGTTGGTTTAGACCAGGGATCTCCAAATGACGGCCCTCCAGCTGTTGTGGAACTGCACGTCCCATGAGGCATTGTAAATCTTTGACATTCACAGACATGACTGGGCATGATGGGAATTGTAGTTCCTGAACAACTGGAGGGCCGTAGTTTGGAGACCTCTGGTCTAGACTCTACCCTCTTTCCCATTAGCAGCCTCCAGGGTGGTCCAATCATGACAGTCTCTATTGCTCGCTCTCAGTGGAGGTGACCTCCTGCAGCAGTCTCTCTGCCTCTCCTCTCTGGCTCATCTTATTGGCTTTGCCCTGAAATCGGCCACCCTTTCCTGCCCCTTTACCGTCCAAGATTTTACACACTCGGGGGCCCAGGTCATCGACTATTCTTGGAGGGCCAGCCAGCAAGAAGAGCCCTGATGTCTTTTCATCCCCCACAGTCAGGAAGACGACTGTGTCCTCCGTTCCAATCTCATTGGCGATGATGTTCATAAACTCGTTGTCGCCTTCCTTGCGGTGCAGGGAGAAGACCTTGGCACGGTCAGGGTGGTTCTTGAAATCACTGGCGATAAGTACGGCCAGATCTCTCAGGAGGCTTAGATTGTTCTTTTGCAGCATCTTCACAGACTTCTGCAGCTTGTCCACGGCCTCCACGTGCTGCTCAGGTCCGTTCTTCAGCAGTGCGGTCAGGGAGCGCTCTGTGGCGTAGCTGCGGGTGGCGTACTGCAGCAGCCGCTCACCGACGATGAATATGAGGTTGGTCTTGTTCTTCTTGCCCTTCTCCATCCCCAGAATCTTCACCGCCTGGAGGTCGCTCAGGTTGGCCACGTGTGTGCCACAGCACATGTTGGCGTCCACTCCCTCCATGTCGATGATTCTCACTGGCCCAGCATGGTCATCTGGCAGACCTCTGCTCCTCACCTGGTCGAACTCTGGGTCGTCAATGCCAATGATCCTCACAGTGACGGGCACATGTTGACGGATCAGGCGGTTGGCCTCTCCCTCGATGGCGTCTGCCTGCTGGGCAGTCACCGCCGGCGTGTCTAGCTCTATGGTGCTCCTCTGGCGGCCCAGCTCCCAGGACGTTGTCTTGTAGCCATAGAGGGAGTCAGCAATGGCGGTGATCAGGTGCTGACCGGAGTGTTGTTGCATGTGATCGAATCGCCGCTGCCAGTCCACCTTGACCAGCACCTGGGTGCCCGGCTCTAGAGGAGAGGTGACAAAGTGGATGGCTTCTGGGCCACGGCGGGTGACACGAAGCACATGGGTCTCCCCAATGAGTCCTCTGTCGTCAGGTTGCCCCCCTCCTTCTGGGAAGAGCACAGTGTCAGTCAGTGTTACATTGTATCCTGAT
Source organism: Rana temporaria (assembly GCF_905171775.1). Lineage (NCBI taxonomy): Eukaryota > Metazoa > Chordata > Amphibia > Anura > Ranidae > Rana > Rana temporaria. The sequence goes on from NC_053492.1 coordinate 13,816,705, forward strand.
AGGGTCTCCTTCTTTCCACCTCCATTGTCTGTTTGCAGCTTGGCCGGGGTGCAGGAGACGACTTCTGTGGACAGTTCGATGGCATAGCTGTCCTTCTGACAGTAAAAGGCCATGTCACCTCCAACTAGGTGGACAGTCCTTGTGTATAACCCCTGACCCGGATACAGTCTTTGTATCACTTTGTCGCCTCTGACCAGGTGGACGGTCCTTGTGTGCCACCTCTGACCAGAACAGTTCTTGTATGTCAACTCTGACCAGGTGGACGGTCCTTGAGGGCTGAGTCTGACCAGATAAGTGTTACTTGAGACTTCTGACCAGGTTGAGAGTCCTCGTGTGTCACCTCTGACCAGGTTGAGGGTCTTCGTGTGTCACCGCTGACCAGGTTGAGGGTCTCTTCGTGTGTCACCGCTGACTAGGTTAAGGGTCTCTTCGTGTGTCACCGATGACCAGGTTGAGGGTCTTCGTGTGTCACCGCTGACCAGGTTGAGGGTCTTCGTGTGTCACCGATGACCAGGTTGAGGGTCTTCGTGTGTCACCGCTGACCAGGTTGAGGGTCTTCGTGTGTCACTGCTGACCAGGTTGAGGGTCTTCGTGTGTCACTGCTGACCAGGTTGAGGGTCTTCTTGTGTCACTGCTGACCAGGTTGAGGGTCTTCAAGTGTCAGCACTGACCAGGTTGAGGGTCTTCGTGTGTCACTGCTGACCAGGTTGAGGGTCTTCGTGTGTCACCGCTGACCAGGTTGAGGGTCTTCGTGTGTCACCGCTGACCAGGTTGAGGGTCTTCGTGTGTCACTGCTGACCAGGTTGAGGGTCTTCGTGTGTCACTGCTGACCAGGTTGAGGGTCTCTTCATGTGTCACCGCTGACCAGGTTGAGGGTCTTCTTGTGTCACTGCTGACCAGGTTGAGGGTCTTCGTATGTTTACTGCTGACCAGGTTGAGGGTCTTCGTGTGTCACCGCTGACCAGGTTGAGGGTCTTCGTGTGTCACCGCTGACCAGGTTGAGGGTCTCTTCGTGTGTCACTGCTGACCAGGTTGAGGGTCTCTTCGTGTGTCACCGCTGACCAGGTTGAGGGTCTTCGTGTGTCACTGCTGACCAGGTTGAGGGTCTCTTCGTGTGTCACCGCTGACCAGGTTGAGGGTCTCTTCGTGTGTCACCGCTGACCAGGTTGAGGGTCTCTTCGTGTGTCACCGCTGACCAGGTTGAGGGTCTTCTTGTGTCACTGCTGACCAGGTTGAGGGTCTCTTCGTGTGTCACCGCTGACTAGGTTGAGGGTCTTCGTGTGTCACCGCTGACCAGGTTGAGGGTCTCTTCGTGTGTCACCGCTGACCAGGTTGAGGGTCTCTTCGTGTGTCACCGCTGACCAGGTTGAGGGTCTTCTTGTGTCACTGCTGACCAGGTTGAGGGTCTTCGTATGTCACTGCTGACCAGGTTGAGGGTCTTCGTGTGTCACTGCTGACCAGGTTGAGGGTCTCTTCGTGTGTCACCGCTGACCAGGTTGAGGGTCTTCGTGTGTCACAGCTGACCAGGTTGAGGGTCTTCGTGTGTCACCGCTGACCAGGTTGAGGGTCCTCCTGTTTTTGTCCCTTACCAGGCGAAAGTTCCTTGTTAGTCACAAGCAGGTTGAGGGTCCCACAGAGAGCGGTCCACCGTCTGACACATGGACTTTACATGAGCACACTGATGATGTCACTGAGTTCTCTGATTGGCTGCAGGCCTGGTCTGGGAGGAGGGAAACATTAACTCCTTTGCTCCCTGCTGCTCTGCAGTCTCCTGATTTCCTTGCTGTGTCTGAACTCTGAAGGGGGGAGGGGAGGGAAGAGTCAGCAAAGATACCAAAGGGAAATGTATCCACCGAGCACTTCCTGAAACCTTTACTGCCCCTCCCCCGCCTGGCTGCAGCCATTAACCCTTACCTGCACCTCCTTCACTGTGTGCAATACTAAACCCCCCTCCCATGTGTGTGAGAATTAACCCTTCCCTCCCTGTGTGCGATATTTAATCCTTCCATCGGCTGCACCTGTTCATCCAGAATTAACCCTTTCCCTCCCTTTCTCCCTCCCCTGGGTGACATGAATCTCTTTTCATAGTGACTTTTATCTCATTAATAATATCTGATTGTTTATATTGTGCTGCCAGCAAGGGGTTAAGCACGCCATTCTCTAGCTCCACCCCGTCTGGCTATTTTTAGTAGAGGGGTGCTGGCTTACTCCACCCTCAATCGCCCCCCTCCAAATGACTCAGTACTTACCCTTCCTTCTATACATAATCTCCACCATATAGTGTTATTTAACCCTTACGCTGCCCATTGCAGCCAGACCTCGTAGTGCCCATTGCAGCCAGACCTCACCGTGCCCATTGCAGCCAGACCTCGCTGTGCCCATTGCAGCCAGACCTCGCTGTGCCCATTGCAGCCAGATCTCACGTGCCCATTGAAGCCAGACCTCACTGTGCCCATTGCAGCCTGACCTCGCTGTGCCCATTGCAGACAGATCTCACCTAGGGTGCCCACGTGTCCCGGATTGCCCGGGACTGTCCCTTAATTGGCATCTGTGTCCCTGGTCCCGGATGCCTTCATTCCGGGACAATACAATGTCCCGGAATGAAGCACTGGGTAAAGTCATTATGAATTCAGCAGAGTCTGAGCCGCGGTAGCGCTGTCTGCGGCATGCAGAACCACCTCCCCATGACTTTTATTGTGCTCACTGGTTGCTACAGCCGCTTGGCTTGTAGCAACCAGTGACATCACGGCTGCAGTGCACCCCCTCTGTTCAGAACTGAAAGCGCGGGAGGATTTCACTTCCTCCTCCGCGCTTCTGCTCTGTCTGCCTCCTGGGACCCAAAGCAGCTGAGCTCCGAGGCTGCCCCCTGACATACCAGAGAGGGACACAGCTTCTGATCTGAGAGGGAGAGCAGCATCATCACCTGAGGACAACAGAGAGTGGGGGCCCCGGGGAGCAGCAGGAGGCTGACTGGAAGGAACAGCACGAGAGGGAGTGAGAGAAGACCTGAGCAGCAGTGACATCCTCCCAGAGCCTGCACACCTTCCCCCAACGTCTGCTCCAGCAGTGACATCCTCCCAGAGCCTGCACACCTTCTCCCAACGTCTGCTCCAGCAGTGACATCCTCCCAGAGCCTGCACACCTTCCCCCAACGTCTGCTCCAGCTGTGCCTGTCATCAAGGCTGACAGAGAGGACAAGGATGGTCTGGAGGTAGGTGCATACATCACACACACCTACCCACAGACAGGGGCTGGGACAGGGGGTACAGGAAGGACTGCAGGCCAGCTTAGGGGTTCAATTTCACTCACCCCCCCTCTCTCTCTTCCATCCCCCTCTCTCTCCCATCCCCCTCTCTCTCTCACCCCTTCTCTCTCTCTCTCTCTCTCCCACCCCTTCTCTCTCTCTCTCCCACCCCCCTCTCTCTCCCACCCCTTCTCTCTCTCTCTCCCACCCCTTCTCTCTCTCTCTCTCTCCCCTTCTCTCTCTCTCCCTCCCCTTCTCTCTCTCTCTCCCCTTCTCTCTCTCCCACCCCTTCTCTCTCTCTCCCACCCCTTCTCTCTCTCTCTCCCACCCCTTCTCTCTCTCTCTCTCTCCCCTTCTCTCTCTCTCTCCCACCCCTTCTCTCTCTCTCCCTCCCCTTCTCTCTCTCTCTCCCCTTCTCTCTCTCTCTCTCTCTCCCACCCCTTCTCTCTCTCTCTCCCACCCCCCTCTCTCTCCCACCCCTTCTCTCTCTCTCTCCCACCCCTTCTCTCTCTCTCTCTCTCCCCTTCTCTCTCTCTCCCTCCCCTTCTCTCTCTCTCTCCCCTTCTCTCTCTCCCACCCCTTCTCTCTCTCTCCCACCCCTTCTCTCTCTCTCTCCCACCCCTTCTCTCTCTCTCTCTCTCTCTCCCCTTCTCTCTCTCTCTCCCACCCCTTCTCTCTCTCTCCCTCCCCTTCTCTCTCTCTCTCCCCTTCTCTCTCTCCCACCCCTTCTCTCTCTCTCCCACCCCTTCTCTCTCTCTCTCTCTCCCACCCCTTCTCTCTCTCTCCCACCCCTTCTCTCTCTCTCTCTCTCTCTCTCCCCTTCTCTCTCTCTCTCCCCTTCTCTCTCGCTCTCCCCTTCTCTCTCGCTCTCTCCCACCCCTTCTCTCTCTCTCCCACCCCTTCTCTCTCTCTCTCTCCCGCACCCCTTCTCTCTCTCTCTCTCCCCTTCTCTCTCTCTCTCCCACCCCTTCTCTCTCTCTCTCTCCCGCACCCCTTCTCTCTCTCTCTCTCTCTCCCCTTCTCTCTCTCTCTCCCATCCCTTCTCTCTCTCCCTCACCCCTTCTCTCTCTCTCTCTCTCTCTCTCTCTCTCCCACCCCTTCTATCTCTCTCTCTCTCCCACCCCTTCTCTCTCTCTCTCCCACCCCTTCTCTCTCTCTCTCTCTCTCTCTCTCTCTCTCCCACCCCTTCTCTCTATCTCTCTCCCACCCCTTCTCTCTATCTCTCTCCCACCCCTTCTCTCTATCTCTCTCTCTCTCTCTCTCTCTCTCTCTCCCCTTCTCTCTCTCTCTCTCCCACCCCTTCTCTCTCTCCCTCACCCCTTCTCTCTCTCTCTCTCTCTCTCTCCCCTTCTCTCTCTCTCTCCCACCCCTTCTCTCTCTCCCACCCCTTCTCTCTCTCTCCCACCCCTTCCCTCTATCTCTCTCCCACCCCTTCTCTCTATCTCTCTCCCACCCCTTCTCTCTATCTCTCTCCCACCCCCTCTCTCTCTCTCTCCCACCCCTTCTCTCTCTCTCTCCCACCCCTTCTCTCTCTCTCTCTCCATCACCCCTTCTCTCTCTCTCCCCCACCCCTTCTCTCTCTCTCTCCCACCCCTTCTCTCTCTCTCTCTCTCCCACCCCTTCTCTCTCTCTCTCCCACCCCTTCTCTCTCTCTCTCTCTCCATCACCCCTTCTCTCTCTCTCCCCCCACCCCTTCTCTCTCTCTCCCACCCCTTCTCTCTCTCTCTCTCTCTCTCTCTCACCCCTTCTCTCTCTCCCTCACCCCCTCTCTCTCTCTCTCTCTCCATCACCCCTTCTCTCTCTCTCCCTCACCCCTTCTCTCTCTCTCTCTCCCTCACCCCTTCTCTCTCTCTCCCCCACCCCTTCTCTCTCTCTCTACCTCACCCCTTCTCTCTCTCTCCCACCCCTTCTCTCTCTCTCTCTCTCTCTCTCCCACCCCTTCTCTCTCTCTCTCTCTCTCCCACCCCTTCTCCCACCCTCACCAAGCCCCTCTCCCCTCCCAAATGGACACTGACAGGTGACAGCAAGTGAGAGTTAGTGATCCCATCCCTTCCCAAGCACTGGCACTTAACCCATGCCCCCAGCACTGCCAGTCTGCCACTGGCCTCATCCTCCTAATGAAGGACTACAGGTCCCAGCATTAGTCCCTTAGAGCTGAGGATCTGACATGCTCCCCCAATGGACGGGGTAGGAATCGGGTAAGTCAGTGTAATGATCAGGTAGGTCAGTGTAGGAATCAGGTTAGTGTAGTGGTCAGGTATTTCAATGCAGCAATCAATTGGGTCAGTGTAGGGATCAGGAAGGTCAGTGTAGTGGTCAGGTAGGTCAGTGTAGGAATCAGGTACAGTAGGTCAGTGTAGTAGTCGGGTAGGTCAGTGTAGGGATCAGGTAGTAGTCGGGTAGGTCAGTGTATGTGCAGTTTTTACCCCAGATCCCTTGTGTCATTTGTATTTCTTTTGTGGTATAAAGTACAGGGTTTTATATACAACTTTAGTGCCTTAGATATAAACAGCATTTGTTTCATGTATGTTAGCCCAACATCGCAAGAACAATTACACTCTGTGAATCTAAGCAGCTGCAATGTTGGGCTTCCATACATGAAACAAATGCTTAAATAGGTAAGGGGCGGGGCCTCTCGGCCACGTCATATGGCGGCACTGCCTCCTTGTGATGTCACCGACCGCTGCTTGCTGGGGGGGGGGGGGTGTCCCTGAATGGCTGTATGGAAATGTGGTCACCCTAATCTCACCGTGCCCATTGCAGCCTGACCTCATTGTGCCCATTGCAGCCAGACCTCACTGTGCCCATTGCAGCGAGACCTCACTGTGCCCATTGCAGCGAGACCTCACTGTGCCCATTGCAGCCAGACCTCACTGTGCCCATTGCAGCCAGACCTCATTGTGCCCATTGCAGCCAGACCTCACCGTGCCCATTGCAGCCAGACCTCACCGTGCCCATTGCAGCCAGACCTCACCGTGCCCATTGCAGCCTGACCTCACTGTGCCCATTGCAGCCAGACCTCATTGTGCCCATTGCAGCCAGACCTCATTGTACCCATTGCAGCCAGACCTCATTGTACCCATTGCAGCCAGACCTCACTGTGCCCATTGCAGCATGACCTTGCTGTGCCCATTGCAGCCAGACCTCTCCGTACCCATTACAGCCTGACCTCACTGTGTCCATTGCAGCCAGACCTCATTGTGCCCATTGCAGCCAGATCTCACCGTGCCCATTGCAGCCAGACCTCACCGTGCCCATTGCAGCCAGACCTCACTGTGCCCATTGCAGAATCACTTTGACGTGTACCTGAGTCTGTGAAATGCAGATTCAGACAGCGGCCGGGCAGTGTTAAAAAGTCACGCTCCTTGTCCTGTTCCCTGATAGTCCGTGACATGCAGATTCATTGCAGCCAGACCTCATTGTGCCCATTGCAGCCTGACCTCGCTGTGCCCATTGCAGCCAGACCTCACTGTGCCCATTGCAGCCAGACCTCACCGTGCCCATTGCAGCCAGACCATACTGTGCCCATTGCAGCCAGACCATACTGTGCCCATTGCAGCCAGACCTCACCGTGCCCATTGCAGCCAGACCTCAGTGTGCCCATTGCAGCCAGACCATACTGTGCCCATTGCAGCCAGACCTCACCGTGCCCATTGCAGCCAGACCTCACTGTGCCCATTGCAGCCTGACCTCGCTGTGCCCATTGCAGACAGATCTCACCGTGCCCATTGCAGCCTGACCTCATTGTGCCCATTGCAGCCAGACCTCACTGTGCCCATTGCACAGTGAGACCTCACTGTGCCCATTGCAGCGAGACCTCACTGTGCCCATTGCAGCCAGACCTCACCGTGCCCATTGCAGCCAGACCTCACCGTGCCCATTGTAGCCTGACCTCACCGTGCCCATTGCAGCCAGACCTCACTGTGCCCATTGCAGAATCACTTTGACGTGTACCTGAGTCCGTGAAATGCAGATTCAGACAGCGGCCGGGCAGTGTTAAAAAGTCACGCTCCTTGTCCTGTTCCCTGATAGTCCGTGACATGCAGATTCATTGCAGCCAGACCTCATTGTGCCCATCGCAGCCTGACCTCGCTGTGCCCATTGCAGCCAGACCTCACCGTGCCCATTGCAGCCAGACCAGACTGTGCCCATTGCAGCCAGACCTCACCGTGCCCATTGCAGCCAGACCTCAGTGTGCCCATTGCAGCCAGACCATACTGTGCCCATTGCAGCCAGACCTCACCGTGCCCATTGCAGCCAGACCTCACCGTGCCCATTGTAGCCTGACCTCGCTGTGCCCATTGCAGTCTGACCTCATTGTGCCCATTGCAGCCAGACCTCACCGTGCCCATTGCAGCCTGACCTCGCTGTGCCCATTGCAGCCTGACTTTGCTGTGCCCTTTGCAGCCTGACCTCGCTGTGCCCATTGCAGCCAGATCTCGCCATGCCCATTGCAGCCAGACCTCTCCGTGCCCATTACAGCCTGACCTCACTGTGCCCATTGCAGCCAGACCTCATTGTGCCCATTGCAGCCAGATCTTACCGTGCCTATTGCAGCCAGATCTCACCGTGCCCATTGCAGCCAGACCTCACTGTGCCCATTTCAGCCAGACCTCACTGTGCCCATTGCAGACAGACCATACTGTGTCCATTGCAGCCAGACCTCACCATGCCCATTGCAGCCTGACCTCACTGTGCCCATTGCAGCCAGACCTCATTGTGCCCATTGCAGCCAGACCTCACCGTGCCCATTGCAGCCTGACCTCGCTGTGCCCATTGCAGCCAGATCTCACCATGCCCATTGCAGCCAGACCTCTCCATGCCCATTACAGCCTGACCTCACTGTGCCCATTGCAGCCAGACCTCACCGTGCCCATTGCAGCCAGACCTCACCGTGCCCATTGCAGCCAGACCTCATTGTGCCCATTGCAGCCAGACCTCGCCGTGCCCATTGCAGCCAGACCTCGCCGTGCCCATTGCAGCCAGACCATACTGTGTCCATTGCAGACCGACCTCATCGTGCCCATTGCAGCCAGACTTCCCTGTGCCTATTGCAGAATCACTTTGACGTGTACCTGAGTCCGTGACATGCAGATTTAGACAGCGGCCGGGCAGTGTTAAAAAGTCGCGCTCCTTGTCCTGTTCCCTGATAGTCCGTGACATGCAGATTCAGACGGCGGCCGGGCAGTGTTAAAAAGTTGCGCTCCTCCTTGTCCTGTTCCGTGATAGGCAGAACACTTAGTTTCCCAGCAGACACTGTGTTCAGTGTTCCGCCTATCACGGCGTCCGTGATAGGCATAACACTGAATACAGTATCTTCTGGGAAACTAAGTGTTCCGCCTATCACGGAACAGGACATGGAGGAGCGCGACTTTTTAACACTGCCCGGCCGCCGTCTGCATGTCACGGTACACTGACTCGAGTATAAGCCAAATGGGTCACTTTCAGCCCAAAAAAAGGGCTGAAAAACTCGGGTTATACTCGAGTATGTACGGTACATACAGGACAGGTTGTTTTGGATCAGACCAATCGTCTGGTGAGTATCTGCCCCCGTCCTGAATGGCCCTCACGCTCACCTGACCTAAATCCAAAAGAACACATCTGGGACATTATGTTTCGGTCCATCCGGTGCCGCCAGGTTGCACCTCAGTCTGTTCAGGAGCTCAGTGATGCTCTGGGTCAGATCTGGGTCAGATCTGGAAGGAAATACCCCAGGACACCATCCGTCGTCTCATTAGGAGCATGCTCTGATGTTGTCAGGCATGCATACAAGCACTTGGGGGCCATACAAACTACCGTATTTTCCGGCGTATAAGACGACCCCCTAATTTTCCAGCCAAAATGTTGGTTTTGGGATATACTCACCGTATAAGACTACCCCCTTTCCTACTAGTCATGCCTCGCCTCACGGTGCCACCATTACATGCCAGACTATGCCACTACATGCCAGAATGTGCCCCATTACATGCCAGACTGTGCCCCATTAAATGCCAGACTGTGCCCCATTACATGACCAGACTGTGCCCCATTACATGACCAGACTGTGCCCCATTACATGACCAGACCGTGCCCCATTACATGACCAGACCGTGCCCCATTACATGACCAGACCGTGCCCCATTACATGACCAGACCGTGCCCCATTACATGACCAGTCCGTGCCCTTACCTTATCCTAAGACATGTGAATCGCGGCCGTGTAACCTAACATCTTACCTTACCAGAATCGCGGCCGTACGATTTTTCAAAAGCCGCGCCTCCGACGTCTTCTGTTCCGTGATAGGCGGAACATTCAGCTTCCCAGGAGGCACTGTGTTCAGTGTTCGCCTATCACGGAGGCCCTCTCATCCGAGGACGGGAGGCCCTCCGTGATAGGCGGACACTAAACACAGGACGAGAGGCCCTCCGTGATAGGCGGACACTGAACACAGTGCCTGCTGGGAAGCTGATTGTTTCCGCCTATCACGGAACAGAAGACGTCGGAGGCGCGGCTTTTGAAAAATCGTACGGCCGCGATTCTGGTAATGTTAGGTTACGGGCGTATAAGACGACCCCCGACTTTTAAGAAGATTTTAAGGGGTTAGGAAAGTCGTCTTATACGCCGGAAAATACGGTACTGAGGACCATTTTGAGTTGTTGCAATGAAATTTTCACTTTGATTTTCGGGGTGTCTTTGAATTCAGCCCTCTGTAGGTGGATAATTTTCATTTCCATCAAATGATGTACCATCCTTTCATTCCTAATACATTACCCCGTCCATATCAGTATAGATATCCAGCATGAGATTTTTGCCCGTTGAGATCTGATGTGTTTTCAAAGTGTTTCTTACATTTTGTGCTGTGTTCTTTTCCCCTATACCTGCACACTACAGCTGTCCCTAGTATACGAGATCCCGCTGACATCATATATTTTCACTCCTATTGTCTCATCTCTCGCTCTTTTTTCCTTTCCCCCATGTTTTCTGGCTTGCCTCCTTCCCCCATGTTTTCTGGCTTGCCTCCTTCCCCCATGTTTTCTGGCTTGCCTCCTTCCCCCATGTTTTCTGGCGTGCCTCCTTCCCCCATGTTTTCTGGCGTGCCTCCTTCCCCCATGTTTTCTGGCGTGCCTCCTTCCCCCATGTTTTCTGGCTTGCCTCCTTCCCCCATGTTTTCTGGCTTGCCTCCTTCCCCCATGTTTTCTGGCTTGCCTCCTTCCCCCATGTTTTCTGGCTTGCCTCCTTCCCCCATGTTCTCGATCTCTTTTCTCATATTCACGGTCTTGTCTCTCTCTATCATGAAAGTTCTCATCTCTCCCCCATGTTCTCGGGTTTGTGTGTCTCTCCACCAGGTTCTCGGTCTTGCTGCAGCTGTTCTCAGTATATGAGCGCTTAAAGCGGAGTTCCACCCAAAAATGGAACTTCTGCTTTTTCGGAATCCTCCCCCTCCAGTGTCACATTTGGCACCTTTCAGGAGGGAGCAAATACCTGTGTAAACCAGGTATTTGCTCCCACTTGTGGGCATAGATCACCACGGTGACCTGCACTACCACCGGCGCCTACTTTGTCGTCCCGTCCCCCCTACTGTCTTCAGGGAGACACACAGGTCCCAGAAGACAGCAGGGATCAGTGGGATCGCGCATACGCAGTAGGCAAGGCTTCACTTCCTGATCCCATTACCGAAGATGTTGGCACCTCCACCCGAGAGCCGAAGGACGCTTCGGGTAAAGACATCGCGGGTGCCCAGGACAGGTAAGTGTCCTAATATTAATAGTCAGCAGCTGACTTTTTATTTATTGTTTTCGGCGGAAAGCCACTTCAATAATATAGGTTTACCCTCCCACTGTCTTTCTGTAATGCACATGTTCTTGTCTCATCTCTCTCACCCATGTTCTCCATCTCATCTTTCTCATACCCATGTTCCTTGTCTCATCTTTCACCCATGACCTCCGTCTTGTCTCTCTCACCCATGTTCCCAGTCTCATCCATCTCTCACCCACGATCTCCATCTGGTCTCTTGCTCACCCACGATCTCCATCTGGTCTCTTGCTCACCCATGACCTCCGTCTTGTCTCTCTCACCCATGTTCCCAGTCTCATCCATCTCTCACCCACGATCTCCATCTGGTCTCTTGCTCACCCATGATCTCCATCTGGACTCTTGCTCACCCACGATCTCCATCTGGTCTCTTGCTCACCCATGATCTCCATCTTGTCTCTCTCACCCATGTTCCCAGTCTCATTTCTCACCCACGATCTCCATCTGGTCTCTTGCTCACCCATGACCTCCATCTTGTCTCTCACCCATGTTCCCAGTCTTATTTCTCACCCACGATCTCCAACTGGTCTCTTGCTCAACCATGACCTCCATCTTGTCTCTCTCACCCATGTTCCCAGTCTCATTTCTCACCCATGATCTCCATCTGGTCTCTTGCTCACTCATAATCTCCATCTGGTCTCTTGCTCACCCATGATCTCCATCTGGTCTCTTGCTCACCCATGATCTCCATCTGGTCTCTTGCTCACCCATGATCTTTATCTGGTCTCTTGCTCACCCATGACCTCCATCTTGTCTCTCTCACCCATGTTCCCAGTCTCATTTCTCACCCATGATCCCCATCTGGTCTCTTGCTCACCCATGATCTCCATCTGGTCTCTTGCTCACCCATGATCTCCATCTGGTCTCTTGCTCACCCATGATCTCCATCTGGTCTCTTGCTCACCCATGATCTCCATCTGGTCTCTTGCTCACCCATGATCTCCATCTGGTCTCTTGCTCACCCATGATCTCCATCTGGTCTCTTGCTCACCCATGATCTCCATCTGGTCTCTTGCTCACCCATGATCTTTATCTGGTCTCTTGCTCACCCATGACCTCCATCTTGTCTCTCTCACCCATGTTCCCAGTCTCATTTCTCACCCATGATCCCCATCTGGTCTCTTGCTCACCCATGATCTCCATCTGGTCCCTTGCTCACCCATGATCTCCATCTGGTCACTTGCTCACCCATGACCTCCATCTCGTCTCTCTCACCCATGTTCCCAGTCTCATTTCTCACCCATGATCTCCATCTGGTCTCTTGCTCACCCATGTTTTCTGTCTAGTCTCTCTATCTACCCCATGTTCCTTGTCTCGCCTTCCTCTCTCTCACTCATGTTCTCTGTAACCATCTCCTCTCTTGCTTTCACACATGACCCATTTCCTCTCTTTCACCCATCTCATATCTCTCTCATCCATGTTCTCTATCCCATCTCTCCCTTGTCACTCTTACCCCTTTTTTTCTGCCTCAATCCCTCTCTTATCCATGTTTCCGGTCTCATCTCTCTCTCACCCTTGTTCTATGTCTCGTCTCTCTTTCTCACCCATGTTCTCTGTTTTGTCTCTCTCTACCCCATGTTCCTTCGCTCTCTCAACACCGTTTTCTTTCTTCTCTCTCTTTTTATCCCATGTTCCTTGTCTCATCTCTCTCCCACCCATGATCTCCATCTTGTATCTTGCTCACCCATGTTTTCTATCTCATCTCCGTTACTCATGTTCTTGGTTTTCTCTCGCCACATTTTTTCATCACATGTTCTCCATCTTGTCTCTCTCTTACCCAATGGTCTCTCCGTTTTGTCTCATTGCAGCCATTCCAGTGAACGAGGCCTTGGCTAACCCTAATGTGGCTCTCCTGATCACCGCTCATGGTGGACATATCGGTTTTCTGGAGGGTCCCTTCCCCAACCACCAGAGATACATGAACCGCATCTTCAGCCAGTTTATGGGGGCTGTGCTTGGTCACGGAGAAGAGCTGAGGGTGGCTACTGCAGATGAAGCTGTCTCTTGATGCTGGCTGGCTGGCCCTGAGCTAAAAGGAGGTATCTGCTTCGAGACCAGTCAGTCACTCTACCATCCAGTCCTCCTGCACTGTAATGATGTTTTTATTTCTATCCTGATACCTCAATAAACTAGATTTACAATACAACCCTAATGCATGCGATTCTATGGTACATTGATTGGCAGATTATTATTTTGGGAAGCACACCCTTTGTTTCAGGTCCACAGAAAGATACACTCTGCTCCTCACCCATCCATTGACCATCAATCTTCAAATCCCTAGCGGGGAGTTCCTGGGTGTCCTGACCCTTACTAGGTGCAACCCTTCTCTTAACCAGAGGGGAGATTGCTGGGTGTCTTGACCCTGTCTAGGTGCCACCCTTCTCTTAACCAGAGATGGGATTCCTGGATGTCCCAACCCTGACTAGGTGCCACACTTCCCCTGAGCAGAGGTGGGATTCCTGGATGTCCCAACCCTGACTAGGTGCCACCCTTCTCTTAACCAGAGGTGGGATTCCTGGATGTCCCAACCCTGACTAGGTGCCACCCTTCTCTTAACCAGTGATGGGATTCCTGGATGTCCTAACCCTGACTAGGTGCCACCCTTCCCTTAACCAGAGGTGGAATGCTGGATGTCCCAACCCTGACTAGGTGCCACCCTTCCCTTAACCAGAGGTGGGATTCCTGGATGTCCCAACCCTGACTAGGTGCCACCCTTCCTCTAACCAGAGGTGGGATTCCTGGATGTCCCAACCCTGACTAGGTGCCACCCTTCCTCTAACCAGAGGTGGGATTCCTGGATGTCCCAACCCTGACTAGGTACCACCCTTCCAGGAATCCCACCTCTGGTTAGAGGAAGGGTGGCACCTAGTCAGGGTTGGGACATCCAGGAATCCCACCTCTGGTTAGGGGAAGGGTGGCACCTAGTCAGGGTTGGGACATCCAGGAATCCCACCTCTGGTTAAGGGATGTCCCAACCCTGACTAGGTGCCACCCTTCCCTTAACCAGAGGTGGGATTCCTGGATGTCCCAACCCTGACTAAAACCTGTTTTTGGGGGGGTTGCAGAGAAATATGCTATGGAGAATTGTCTTTGGGGGTCCAAGAATACTAACCAGTTAACACACCAGCTGTAGGGCATTCCAGCCTTAAGTTAAAGTGGACCTGTCATAAGAAATATTCTTCATATAACGTGAAGCATGCTATATTAGTCTAACACTATTAAGTATTATTACCTTCCACAGAAATTCCAATAAGCACACTGCCAATGCCATCATCTGATTTTCTCTGTAAAAGGATTGCACCATCTTTATTTAGGCACCCTACAGGGTCACCATCTACTTCCTGAACTGAGTTGCCAGCTCAGAAATGACAGTCATGCAAATCCTGGTGCAGTTACAATATTGCAATCTGATCACTGGGGGAGACTCAGGAAATGCTGGGGTGCCAAGGTTTGCCATCACTGATCTAGGCTAAAGGGTAAATTGGCGATACCCTACTTTTCAGGGTATGGTGTGTGTCCAATAAGCAGAGGACTGTTGCAACACACTTGGACTATATTGGAAAAAGCCCCCCGCCCTTCACCTTACTGACTAAGGCCAACAGTGCACAATTACCCAGGTCAGTGGCAGCTCTGGGCAGATCCTCCCCTCTTACATGTGCATTGGAGATTCTCAACATACATAACCCCTTCCCGCATCTGGTCACATGACTGTCCATACACAGTATCTCACAGAAATGAGTACACCCCTCACATTTTTGTAAATATTTTCTTCTATCTTTTCATGTGACAACACTGAAGAAACGACACTTTGCTACAATGTTGTGTAGTGAGTGTACAGCTTGTATAACAGTGTACATTTGCTGTCCCCTCAAAATAACTCAACACACAGCCATTAATGTCTAAACCGCTGGCAACAAAAGTGAGTACACCCCTAAGTGAAAATGTCCAAATTGGGCCCAATAAGCCATTTCCCTCCCTGATGTCATGTGACTCGTTAGTGTTACAAGGTCTCAGGTGTGAATGGGGAGAAGGTGTGTTACATTTGGTGTTATCGCTCTCACTCTCTCATATTGGTCACTGGAAGTACAACATGACACCTCATGGCAAAGAACTCTCCGAGGATCTGAAAAAAAGAATTGTTGCTCTACATAAAGATAGCCTAGGCTATAAGAAGATTGCCAAGACCCTGAGACTGAACTGCAGCACGGTGGCCAAGACCACACAGCGGTATAAGAGGACAGGTTCCACTCAGAACAGGCCTTGCCATGGTCCACCAAAGAGGTTGAGTGCACGTGCTCAGCATCATATCCAGAGGTTGTCTTTGGGAAATAGACGTATGAGTGCTGCCAGCATTGCTGCAGAGGTTGAAGGGGTGGGGGGTCAGCCTGTCAGTGCTCAGACCATACGCCGCACACTGTATCAAATTGGTCTGCATGGCTGTCGTCCCAGATGGAAGCCTCTTCTAAAGATGATGCACAAGAAAGACTGAAAACAGTTTGCTGAAGACAAGCAGACTAAGGACATGGATTACTGGAACCATGTCCTGTGGTCTGATGAGACCAAGATAAACTTATTTGGTGTCAGATGGTGTCAGGCGTGTGTGGCGGCAACCAGGTGAGGAGGACAAAGACAAGTGTGTCTTGTCTACAGTCAAGCATGGTGGTGGGAGTGTCACGGTCTGGGGCTGCATGAGTGCTGCCGGCACTGGGGAGCTACAGATCATTGAGGGAACCATGAATGCCAACATGTACTGTGAGATACTGAAGCAGAGCATGATCCCCTCCCTTCAGAGTCTGGGCCGCAGGGCAGTATTCCAACATGATAACCACCTCAAACACACCTCCAAGATGACCACCGCCTTGCTAAAGAAGCTGAGGGTAAAGGTGATGGACTGGCCAAGCATGTCTCCAGACCTAAACCCTATTGATTATCTGTGGGGCTCCTCAAACGGAAGGGGGAGGAGCACAAGGTCTCCAACATCCATCAGCTCTGTGATGTCATCATGGAGGAGGGGAAGAGGACTCCAGTGGCAACCTGTGCAGCTCTGGTGAACTCCATGCCCAAGAGTGTTAAGGCAGTGCTGGAAAATAATGGTGGCAACACCACAAAATATTGACACGTTGGGCCCAATTTGGACATTTTCACTTAGGGGTGTACTCACTTTTGTCGCCAGCGGTTTAGACATTAATGGCTGTATTGAGTTATTTTGAGGGGACAGCAAATGTACACTGTTATACAAGCTGTACACTCACTACATTACATTGTAGCAAAGTGTCATTTCTTCAGTGTTGTCACATGAAAAGATAGAAGAACATATTTACAAAAATATGAGGGGTGTACTTACTTTTGTGAGATGCTGTACACGTTCTAATACATTAATGGGCATCAGGGCAGCAATGAACTACATCTTACCTGCTGTACTGGGTTGGTTGCCATGCTGCAGCATATAAAACGTACTATGAATACAGAGGAGACACTGGTAACATTTATAAAAACTCCCTTTATTAGTCTCCAGACCGGACCCATCGCCCGGACATATCACTATACGCCCTGGGGGCAAAAGGTGACTGCAGACCCATCATCTGGTCACAGTGTTATACATTCAGGGTGGGCAGAGGTGACAGCAGAAACATCACTATATGCCCTGGGGCAAAAGGTAACAGCGGGCTCATCATCCAGATTTAATGTTATACGGCTTGGGCGGGTAAAGGAGACAGCCGGCCCATTGCTTAGAAACATTACTATAGCCCTGGGGTAAAAGGTGATAGCAGGCCCATCGTCTACCTGTAACGTTCTAAGCCATGGGTGGGCAGAGGTGACAGCAGGCTTAACACCCAAACACATTACCATCGGCCCTGGGGGCAAAAATGTGACAGCAGGCCCATTACCCAGACTCAACACCATACGCCTTGGAGGCAAAGGATGACAGCTGACCACCCGGACACAGGGTTATATACATTCAGGGTGGGCAAAGCAGACAATGGGCCCATGACCCAGACATAACTATATACCGTGGGGGCAAAAGGGGACTACCCACCCCAAAAGTATAACTCCATGTCTGGGTGATAGGTCAGCTATCACCTTTTGCCCCAATGCATATAGCTATATGTCTGGGTGATGGGCCCGTTGTCTGCTTTGCCCACCTTGAATGCATCACCCTGGGTCTAGGGCAGTAATGGCAAACCTTGGCACCCCAGATGTTTTGGAACTAAATTTTCCATGATGCTCAACTACACTGCAGAGTGCATGAGATATCATGGGAAATGTAGTTCCAAAACATCTGGGGTGCCAAGGTTCACCATCACTGGTCTAGGGGATGGGCCAGCTTAGGAGACAATGAACCCATCACCCAGACACATCACGATAGACCCTGAGGGCAAAAGGTGAAAGCTGGGCCCATCATCTTCACCTACTGTTATATGTCGGGGTGAGCGAAAGAGGCAGTGGGCCCACCAACCTGACATATCACTATGCGCCCCAGGGGCAAAAGGGGAAAGCTTGCCTTTTACTATATGCCCTAGGGCAAAAGGTGAAAGTGGGCCCATCTTCCAGACACAGGGTTATACAGTTGGAGTGGGCAGAGGTGACAGGTTGCCCATCACCTGGACATAATCCTGTACACCCTGGGGGTAAAAGGTGACAGTGGGCCCATCATCCATACATAATGCTATACGTCCTAGGTGGGCAAAGGAGATAACGGGCCCATCACCTGGACACAGGGTTATACATTCAGAGTGGGCAGAGTCGACAGTGGGCCCACCACCCTGGTACATTACTATACGCCTTGAGGGCAAAAAGTGAAAGCAGGCCCATTGGCCAGACAAAGGGTTTTAGGGTGTTTAGGGTGGGCAGAGCTGACACAAGGCCCATCACCCGCACATACTGGGTGGGCAGAAGTGACCGTGGGCCCATCATCTGAAGATATTCCTATACACCCTGGGGGCCACTACTCAAACATGCCGCTGTAAATCCTGAGCGGGTCAAGTCTGGGGGACCAGAGGGAGTCTGCTAAGAAAAACTGGCAGTGGTTCCTACCAGGCAGAACATGGAGGTCATCTTCCTTCTGGGTGGTCAGAGGCCCCCTTCTGTCCACAAGAAAGGCGGAGCACAAATCAGTCATGTGACATCAGGAGATGAGCCGCCTCCCACCCTGGGGCAATCATCAAGCTTCCAGTCATGTCCCCGGGGGTCAGCGGCCATAAATACCAGGATGGAACCTCCAGTCCGCCAGGTTAACCATGAAATGTAATATCGGGGGGCAGTTAAGAATTCAGGAGAACGTTCTTGTTCACAAATTAAAAGAGAAGAGGATTCGAGATGGAAGGTGACGGCCTCAGATGGGAACCCTTCCCCCGTGTGCTCTATGGAGGAACGGCCCCCCACCCATCGCTCCACCACAAAGTACGGAACGTATAAAAAGATTCATCGAGCCCTCCTCAGGTGATTTCATTGGATGCATCCTAGACTCCACCCACTGCGCAGAGACCACTTGTCCGACGTGAGCCGCTAGAAGAAGTCTGGAAATGTGTACTGAAGGAGGAGGATGACTGCGACCAATAGACCCGCACACAGGAGGAGGAGGAGCCAAATCGGGAACGTCGCTGTGGGAGGGGAGATCATAGAAAGTGTTAGTCCTACCAGAATGGGTGTGATCGTACAGAAGCACTACCCCACTCACCACCGCTTCATAGACCCGCACTGCCCCACTGACCACCGCTTCATAGACCCGCACTGCCCCACTCACCACCGCTTCATAGACCCGCACTGCCCCACCGCTTTATAGACCCGCACTGCCCCACTCACCACCGCTTAATAGACCCGCACTGCCCCACTCACCACCGCTTCATAGACCCGCACTGCCCCACTCACCACCGCTTCATAGACCCGCACTGCCCCACTCACCACCGCTTCATAGACCCGCACTGCCCCACTCACCACCGCTTCATAGACCCGCACTGCCCCACTCACCACCGCTTCATAGACCCGCACTGCCCCACTCTCCACCGCTTCATAGAACCGCACTGCCCCACTCTCCACCGCTTCATAGACCGGCACTGCCCCACTCTCCACCGCTTCATAGACCCGCACTACCCCACTCACCACCGCTTCATAGACCCGCACTGCCCCACTCTCCACCGCTTCATAGAACCGCACTGCCCCACTCTCCACCGCTTCATACACCGGCACTGCCCCACTCTCCACCGCTTCATAGACCCGCACAGCCCCACTCTCCACCGCTTCATAGACCCGCACTGCCCCACTCACCACCTCTTCATAGACCCGCACTGCCCCACTCTCCACCGCTTCATAGACCCGCACTGCCCCACTCTCCACCGCTTCATAGAACCGCACTGCCCCACTCTCCACCGCTTCATAGACCGGCACTGCCCCACTCTCCACCGCTTCATAGACCCGCACAGCCCCACTCTCCACCGCTTCATAGACCCGCACTGCCCCACTCACCACCACCTCATAAACCCGCACTGCCCCACCGCTTCATAGACCCGCACTGCCCCACTCACCACCGCTTCATAGACCCGCACTGCCCCACTCACCACCGCTTCATAGACCCGCACTGCCCCACTCACCACCGCTTCATAGACCCGCACTGCCCCACTCACCACCGCTTCATAGACCCACACTGCCCCACTCACCACTGCTTCATAGACCCGCACTGCCCCACTCTCCACTGCTTCATAGACCCGCACTGCCCCACTCTCCACCACTTCATAGACCCGCACTGCCCCACTCTCCACCACTTCATAGACCTGCACTACCCCACTCTCCACCACTTCATAGACCCGCACTACCCCACTCTCCACCACTTCATAGACCCGCACTTCCCCCACTCAGCACCACTGCCCCACTCTCCACCACATCACAGACCTGCACTGCCCCACTCTCCACCACTTCATAGACCTGCACTGCCCCACTCTCCACCACTGCCCCACTCTCCACCACTTCATAGACCCGCACTGCCCCACCACTTCATAGACCCCCACTCTCCACCACTTCATAGACCTGCACTGCCCCACTCTCCACCACTTCATAGACCCGCACTGCCCCACCACTTCATAGACCCCCACTCTCCACCACTTCATAGACCTGCACTGCCCCACTCTCCACCACTTCATAGACCCCGCACTGCCCCACCACTTCATAGACCCGCACTGCCCCACTCTCCACCATTTTATAGACCCGCACTGCCCCACTCTCCACCACTTCAAAGAGCCGCGCTGCCCCCTTCCTCCACCACTTCATTCATCCATCTCTGTCACTTGCTACCTGTGCAGAACATGCACTACCCCACACTACTCCAGACAAAACGCAAGAAGTCACTCACGTCTATTGTGCACCACGTGCAGTTTGCAGCGGCTGTCCACAGCAACGCTCAGCATGGCGGTCTCATTGTCTCCGCGCAGAGCTCGTCCTTTTTTGGTGTCAGGGAAGAAGGCCAGATCTGTCACCACAATCCCGTGAGCTTCCTGCACATAGTAGAGCCTCTGTGTGTAGGAACAGAGAGGACAAAGTTGACTCAGGGAAGGGGATGGGGGGGGCAGAGGCACATCTGAGGGAATTCACAGGAGGGCCAGAGCAAGCAGGTTCCACCTACTTTAACATGAACCAATCATATGTATGAAAGCATGACAACTCTCTTTCACAGCTTTTCAACACAGATATTGACAAATACCAACAAGAGTCTCATTGCATACACAATGGCATGGCGTGTTCCTCCCGGGGACCCCCAAAACAGGCCATATTCCAATCTGCGAAAAGGCTTTGCCACCCCCTCCTGCCTCCCACACCTTCCTGTTGGGCAATCATGCAATCACTATGATAGGCGGTCTCATTGCCCTGTAGGACGGTGTTGCAGGCAGCAAGCGTCAGGTCGGTCTAGACCAGTGTTTCTCAACTCCAGTCCTCGGGGCGCACCAACAGGTCATGTTTTCAGGATTTCCCTCAGATGAAACTGCTGTGGTAATTACTAAGGCAGTGAAACTGATAAAATCACCTGTGCACAATAATGGAAAGCCTGAAAACAAGACCTGTTGGTGCGCCCCGAGGACTGGAGTTGAGAAACACTGGTCTAGACTAGCAGAAGTGTTGAATCTTGCACATTAGAACTTCTTGATAGATATACGGGGATAGAGCATTGACTGCTATGCCCAAATGTGCTACCCCCAATCAGCTTCTCTTTTTTTATAAAGATGATTTTTGATCCAGAGGCCCATTTTCAGTTCATTCTTTACAACAGCCATATAGGAACCACTAAACAAACAAAGAGACCCAAGGCCCTGTGACACCATACTGAGCAACCTACCTGCAGAGAAAAGGAGATGTAGATGGCTACAGAACCGGTGACAGAGCCCAGACCCAGGAAGGTCCCACAATCACTGCAATACAGAGACAAAGCAGATCAGGGAGAAGGTTCCGAGAAAGTTGGGAGGAGAGAGAGGCAAAAAAAAGAGGGGGGGGGGTGAGAGAGAGCGGGGAGGGGTGTAGAGTGGCAATACTGGAAGAGAGGGGGTATGAGAGATGAGCCAAGAAAAAAAAGAAACACTCACTACCGAAAAAGAGAGTCCAAAAGTGAGGGCATAAGGAGAAGGGTGAGGAAGAGAGGTCACTACTGAAGTGGGGGTGGGGAGAGAAAGAAGACAAAAAAAATACAAGAAGTGAAAGAGTGGCCGAGAGAGAAGGGAGGGGTGGAGAAAGAGTGGGGCCCAAGACAGTAAGAGAGAATGAGAGGGGCAAAAAAAAAAACAGGAAGGTCGAAAGAGACAGGTTAAGAAACAAACATGCTTCCAAGGACTACTGTAAGGAACAGAGCCACCGAGAGGTCCCATAGCAGAGGACAAATAAAGTATCTCACAAAAGTACGTACACTACTCACTTTTGTTGCCAACGGTTTAGACATTAACCCCTTAACGCCCGCCGCACGACTATATACGTCCCTGCCTTCTAGCGGGTGGGGGGTCCGATCGGGACCCCCCGCCCGCTGCGTGCGGCGGGCGGATTCCCTCGGGGAGCGATCCGGGACGACGGCACGGCTATTCGTTTATAGCCGCTCCGTCGCGATCGCTCCCCGAGGCTGAAGAACGGGGAGAGCCGTATGTAAACATGGCTTCCCCGTGCTTCACTGTGGCGGCGTATCGATCGAGTGATCCTTTTTATAAGGGAGACTCGATCGATGACGTCAGACCTACAGCCACACCCCCCTACAGTTGTAAACACACACTAGGTGAACCCTAACTTCTACAGCGCTCCCTGTGGTTAACTCCCAAACTGCAACTGTCATTTTCACAATAAACAATGCAATTTAAATGCATTTTTTGCTGTGAAAATGACAATGGTCCCAAAAATGTGTCAAAATTGTTCGAAGTGTCCGCCATAATGTCACAGTCACGAAAAAAAAAAAAAATCGCTGATCGCCGCCAATAGTAGTAAAAAAAATAAATAAAAAAAAAAAAATGCAATAAAACTATCCCCTATTTTGTAAATGCTATAAATTTTGCGCAAACCAATCAATGAACGCTTATTGCGATTTTTTTTAACAAAAATAGGTAGAAGAATACGTATCGGCCTAAAATGAGGGAAAAAAAAATTGTTATATATGTTTTTGGGGGATATTTATTACAGCAAAAAGTAAAAAATATTCAATTTTTTTCAAAATTGTCGCTCTGTTTTTGTTTATAGTGCAAAAAATAAATACCGCAGAAGTAATAAAATACCACCAAAAGAAAGCTCTATTTGTGGGGAAAAAAGGACGCCAATTTTGTTTGGGAGCCACGTCGCACGACCGCGCAATTGTCTGTTAAAGCGACGCAGTGCCGAATCGCAAAACCTGGCCTGGGCATTTAGCTGCAAAATGGTCCGGGGCTTAAGTGGTTAATGGCTGTGTGTTGCGTTACTTTGAGGGGACAGCAAATTTACACTGTTATACAAGCTGTACACTCACTACACAACATTGTGGCAAAGTGTCATTTCTTCAGTGTTGTCACATGAAAAGAGAAAAGAAAATATTTACAAAAATGTGAGGGGTGTACTTACTTTTGTGAGATACTGTATATCTATCTCCAGTAATCAGAAACTTCCATGGTTAGAAGAACAAAACTGCAGCAAAGTTTAGCACAGCAGCCAGGGTATGAAGGACAAACTGGAGGCCTGTATGACTTGTAGAGGTCGGTGAACTCACCTGACAGCGAGGCAGGAAATGACCTCATTCCCGCAGGGCTCGGTGAGTAAGGGCAGGAAGTTCCGTCCGTCCCACTTTGTGATGTAGCATGGCGGTGGTTTACGTTCCCTCTTATAAGGGATCTGTACAGTGTAGAAGCGAAGCTCCTTCTCTTGATCTACCACCTTCCCGAACCTGCCAGGACGTGGGTCAACATTAACAGCGTAACAACACACACAACCACCCCTTCCCCCAAGACCAGGGTACGGCACTCACCTGCACGCCCGGTACCTGTACATCTTATCGGGAATGTTGGGAAAATTTTCATTCCAGTGAAGTTCAGAGAGGAGCTGATCCTTCTCCCAAACACAGCAGCGGAAATCCTGACCCACCGTCACCACCTACGCGACACAACACCGACATCACCTCCTACAGGGCACTGCTCTCCATAGAACACACTACTTCTAACTACCAACATTCTAAATTGCTCACACTCTGATATGCCCCCTACAGACTTCCCAATTGAGGCACCACCCTTCAAATCCTCCCCATCCTGACATCATCCCAAATGACCCACCACAATACCCTTTCCCCTTATATCCTACCAGAACACCTTCCACCTCTATCCCAGATATATCCTACCAGAACACCTTCCACCTCTACCCCAGATATATCCTACCAGAACACCTTCCACCTCTACCCCAGATATATCCTACCCATTTTCCAGACCTACTCGATAGCTCTCCCATGGATTCCACTAAACTGAGGCCCTACGTCATTTTTCCTACCCATTCCCAAGACCAAGCTCCTCATATTTCCACATCCTGAAGGCTCCCCTAGGATTCCTAAACTGACTATTCCAATATCCTAACCACCCATTCTTCAGACCATTCTCCTCCAATCTTTACCACCAAACCCAACCCAACACATAGCTCTTGCTGTGCTCTCCTTCCAGTCCTGCCCATATCTCCTCTACCCATTTCCTAGACCAAGCTCTTCTGAAAGCCACCTTCCTTAGGCTAAGCTCCTACCATGCCCACTCTTCCTTCCACCCACCATGCTCCATCAATCTTTAAAACCTTGACATAAAACCAAACCCAATGCATAGCCCCTGTTCTCTTCTTCCTCTCCTGTCCCATATCTCCTCTACCTATTCCATAGACCAAGCTCCTCTGAAAGCCACCTCCTCAGACCAAGATCCTACCATGCCCATTTCCTCGTACGCATTCTCCAAATTAAGCTTATCCACACCACCCCTTTTTCAGACCAAGTTCCTCCCACCTCCATCATTTAGCACACCAAAATAAACCCAACACATAGCTCTTGCTGTTCTCTTCCTCCATCCGTCCGCCATTTTTCTTCTACCACTTTTTTAGACCAAACTCTTCTAAAAGCCACCTCCTCAGGCCAAGCTCCTACCCTCCCCATATCTTCATACTTATTCTCTAGACGAAGCTTGGCCACCCCACCCCTTCTTCAGACCAAGCTCCTCCCACCACACTGACATCAACCTAAACCCAACATATAGGTCCTGCCGTTCTTTTCCTCCATTTTTCTACTACCACTTTCTTAGACCAAGCTCTTCTGAAAGCCACCTCCTCAGGCCAAGCTCCTTCCCTCCCCATATCTTCGTACTTATTCTCCACATGAAGCTTGGCCACCCCTCCTTCAGACCAAGCTCCTCCCACCACACTGACATCAACCTAAACCCAACATATAGCTCCTGCCGTTCTCTTCCTCCATCCCTCCGCCATTTTTCTTCTACCACTTTCTCAGATTAAGCTCCTTTCATACCCATATCTTCGTACTTATTCTCCAGATGAAGCTTTGCCACCCCACCCCTTCTTCAGACCAAGCTCCTCCCACCCCCATCATGCTCCTCCAACTTTTAGCACACAAACATCAACCCAAACCCAACACATAGCTCTCACCGATCTCTTCCTCCATCCCTCCGCCATTTTTCTTCTACCACTTTTAGACCAAGCTCCTATCATCCCCATATCTTCGTACTTATTCTCCAGATGAAGCTTCGCCACCCCACCCCTTCTTCAGACCAAGCTCCTCCCACCCCCATCATGCTCCTCCAACTTTTAGCACACAAACATCAACCCAAACCCAACACAAAGCTCTCGCCGATCTCTTCCTCCATCCCTCCGCCATTTTTCTTCTACCACTTTCTTAGACCAAACTCTTCTGAAAGCCACCTCCTCAGACCAAGCTCCTACCATCCCCAATATTGTCATACTTATTCTTCAGATGAAGCTTATCCACCCCAACCCTTCTTCAGACCAAGCTCCTCCCACCACACTGACGTCAACCTAAACCCAACATATAGCTCTTGCCGTTCTCTTCCTCCATCCCTCTGCCTTATTTCTTCTACCACTTTCTCAGATTACGCTCCTCTGAAAGCCACCTCCTCAGGCCAAGCTCCTACCCTCTCCATATCTTGTACTTATTCTCCAGATAAAGCTTATCCAACCCACCCCCAATAACATTTTACCTTTTTACAACAGGATCCTTCCCTTTACCATCTCTTTTGCCCATGCCGTAGACCCCCCTGCTCCCTCAATGGGCAGGACACGTCAACAGCTTGAGAGGCTCCCCATTTCCCCATCTTTAAACCTTGTTTACCCCATACATGACTTGTGCACTTACAGCACCCAATTTTACCTTATTGGTGGGACTAACTGCAATATCTTCCACCTCCCCTCCATGAGCTTTGAAGTCATACAGCTTCTTCATTGCTGGAAACTGGATAAGGGTGGGGGAGAAGAGAGGGCAACATAGCGGCATTAGCACAAAGCAATGTACTTCTTTCCAGCAGAACATACTCATCACCTAACCTTGGTTTCCCCATTGTTCTGTTCAACCACCAGGAGCAAGAAACACCACCCAGTACTTCCAAGTACGGAGGAACATATGACGGCACTGGTGCTTGACCAACCACTAGGAGCAAGAAACACCACCCGGCACTTCCAAGTACGGAGGAACATATGACGGCACTGGTGCTTGACCAACACCAGGAGCAAGAAACACCACCCAGTACGGAGGAACATATGACGGCACTGGTGCTTGACCAACCACCAGGAGCAAGAAACACCACCCAGTACTTCCAAGTACGGAGGAACATTTGACAGCACTGGTGCTTGACCAACCACCAGGAGCAAGAAACACCACCTAGTACTTCCAAGTATGGAGGAATATATGATGGCACTGGTGCTTGACCAACCACCAGGAGCAACAAACACCACCCAGTACTTCCAATTACGGAGGAATATATGACGGCACTGGTGCTTGACCAACCACCAGGAGCAACAAACACCACCCAGTACTTCCAAGTACGGAGGAACATATGATGGCACTGGTGCTTGACCAACCACCAGGAGCAAGAAACACCACCTAGTACTTCCAAGTATGGAGGAATATATGATGGCACTGGTGCTTGACCAACCACCAGGAGCAACAAACACCACCCAGTACTTCCAAGTATGGAGGAACATATGATGGCACTGGTGCTTGACCAACCACCAGGAGCAACAAACACCACCCAGTACTTCCAAGTACGGGGGAACACATGACGGCACTGGTGCTTGACCAACCACCAGGAGCAAGAAACACCACCCAGTACTTCCAAGTACGGAGGAACATATGACGGCACTGGTGCTTGACCAACTACCAGGAGCAAGAAACACCACCCGGTACTTCCAAGTATGGAGGAACATTTGACAGCACTGGTGCCTGACCAACCACCAGGAGCAAGAAACACCACCCAGTACTTCCAAGTATGGGAGAACATATGACAGGACTGGTGCTTGACCAACAACTAGGAGCAACAAACACCACCCAGTACTTCCAAGTATGAAGGAACATATGACGGCACTGGTGCTTGACCAACCACCAGGAGCAAGAAACACCACCTAGTACTTCCAAGTATGGAGGAATATATGATGGCACTGGTGCTTGAGCCACCACCAGGAGCTACGCAAAATATGAAAAAACGTGACCTCACTGGGCTTGGTCCATCACTGGTACAAGGTGAGGAGAAACTCTGAAGGCCACATTGTTCTTCACATTGACTTATATCTAAAATCCCACCCCAAACACAATATAAACCACATAGACTCTGCATGATTCATCTTGATCTTCAATGGGCATTGATAAGGAGTTGGCCCCACTTTGCGTCAAACATTGCCTACTCTTCTAGGATAGCTTTCCACAAGATTTTGGAATGGAAAATGTGCCTAATCTGAGGTCAGGTACCGATGTTGGATGAGAAGATCTGGCTCACAATCTGAGTGGGCAGAATCCCTCTCTAGGACAATGTAAGAAAAACTCAGTAGTCTTACCTCCCAGATCCGGATATGTCCATCCACTCCCCCCGTCAGCAGTCTGGTAGAGTCGGCGTTAAAGCACACAGCCTTCTGCAGATTATCAGCACTGAAGTCGGTCTGTACCACAGAGACGGACTGCACAGAGATCTCTGAGGTGTCATTCTTGGTGCCCCCTCCGCTTGCCTCTGAGCTGCTCTTGGACGGCTTCCTCTTCCGTGACCCCCGATCGTTACTTCCTGCACAAAGGAGACACATCGTTGTAGGAAAACCACCCTCAATGTAGACCAGCTATTGAGATAAATGAGAAAGTGGGTGGGGAAATATGACCCTTGTGGGAGGGGCAGACACACAAACTACTGCAGGAACACTCACCATTGTGGGAGGGGCAGAGACCCAAACTAGTGCAGGGACACTCACCATTGTGGGAGGAGCAGAGACACAAACTACTGCAGGAACACTCACCATTGTGGGAGGAGCAGAGACACAAACTACTGCAGGAACTCTCACCATTGTGGGAGGAGCAGAGACACAAACTACTGCAGGAACTCTCACCATTGTGGGAGGAGCAGAGACACAAACTAGTGCAGGAACACTTACCCTTGTGGGAGGAGCAGAGACACAAACTACTACCCTTGTGGGAGGAGCAGAGACACAAACTACTACCCTTGTGGGAGGAGCAGAGACACAAACTACTACCCTTGTGGGAGGAGCAGAGACACAAACTACTGCAGGAACTCACCATTGTGGGAGGAGCAGAGACACAAACTACTGCAGAAACACTCACCATTGTGGGAGGGGCAGAGACACAAACTACTGCAGGGACACTCACCATTGTGGGAGGGGCAGAGACACAAACTACTGCAGGGACACTCACCATTGTGGGAGGGGCAGAGACACAAACTACTGCAGGAACTCTCACCATTGTGGGAGGGGCAGACACAAACTACTGCAGGAACATTTACCATTGTGGGAGGAGCAGAGACACAAACTACTGCAGGAACTCTCATGTGTAAGGTAAGGTCTACAGGATTGGATATATCAGTTTGTAAATGGATAGAAAATTGGCTGAAAGATAGAATTCAGAGAGTCGTGGTTAATGATTCTTACTCTGAATGGTCCAATGTTATCAGTGGTGTACCCCAAGGTTCAGTGCTGGGACCCTTACTTTTCAATATATTTATAAATGATATTGGGTCTGGGATCAAAAGTAACATTTCTGTCTTTGCAGATGACACCAAGCTATGCAGTGGAATAACGTCCTTGCAGGATGTCGCCAATTTACAAGCCGACCTCAATGCTCTGTCTAATTGGGCGACTAAGTGGCAGATGAGGTTTAATGTAGATAAATGTAAAGTTATGCACTTGGGGGCTAAGAATATGCATGCATCATACATACTAGGGGGAGTACAACTGGGGGGATCCGTAGTGGAGAAGGATCTGGGGGTTTTGGAAGATCATAGGCTCAATAATAACACGCAATGCCAAGCTGCGGTTTCCAAAGCGAGCAAAGTCCTTTCTTGTATTAAGAGAGGTGTGACGGACTTTTTACCTATATGCTTCAGTTTAATCCTCCCTGCTTGTTTAAGGCTGTTAATTGTAATTACTCTTCTGCAGCTAGCCCTGTTTCAAATGTTAATTGTTCTAGCCCTGTGTTTACTGGTTACTGTGATTAGATAAGTGGCTTGTGTTAATTATGCTGATTGCTTCCTTGTGATAATTATCTCTCTATATGCGGAGCCGAACCGGCTAGCTACTGAGTAGTTCAAAGAAATATCTTTATTTCAAAGGAGCTGTATTGAAGACCCCCCACTGTGTGAGGGGGGCGGAGATTTGTCATTGTAACAGTTGTAACCACATATAAGCTCTGGTTTCTTATGATTAAAAAACTCTGTGTTGTTCAAGCAGTAAGCTGGTCTCATGTGTGGCTTTCTGGGCGACTCCAGGGATATCCCTCCTCGTGGAATATTGGGGTGATTTTCGTTATGGGAAGAAGGGAACGTTGACGGGGATATCATACCGATACCGTCACAAATTGGTTGGCAGCAGCGGGATTTTTCCCTTCTATTCCCCTTAACACCCGGATTCCAAGCAGACACTGGAAGAACTACTGGAAGTTCGTGGAAGGATTGCTAGCAACAAAACCAAGCGGGTCATCATAGCAGAATCAATGGAGCTAGACCAGGAGGACGGGATTGCAGCAACGCCAGCAGTACAAGAGATGGAGACACCAGTGATTCAGGAGGAGGAATCGCCAGCCAACAAGCTAATGAGAGAGAAGCTAGCGTGGTTCGGCCCGAACCCAACGCCAGATGTGGTACTGAAAGTGATGGACATGTTAGTAAACGCAGAGCTACAGAAGGCTAAAGAAATAAGGGACGCAGAGCTACAGGAGGCTAAACAAATAAGAGACGCAGATCTACAGAAGGATAAACAAATAAGAGACGCAGAGCTACAGTTAAAACTGGCAGCAGTCCAACAAGCAGCCGCACCTTCTACGAACAGTGAGTACAGCACAGCAGACGCAAGGAAGATTCCGTTTAGCGCTTTTAAAGCTTTTGATGAAAAGGACTGTGAGATTGATAACTTCCTGGCGGATTTTGAGCGACAATGTAACCTGCACCGAATAGCTAGAGGAGACTGGGTTGCAATATTGTCAGGCAAACTGTCAGGCAAAGCTTCTGATGCTTTCCGGACCGTGCCAGATCAGGATATCCATAGCTACGCCCGGGTTAAAGAAGTGCTCCTGGCTCGTTATGCAGTAACCCCAGAGTCCCACCGACAGAAGTTCAGGGACTCACGCAAAACCACGAAAGACTCTTACGCAGAATGGGCATGCCAATTGTCCCGGTCGGCCTCTAACTGGGCTAACAGCAGCCAGGCCACCACCGCAGAGGACATTTTGCAACTAATGCTCCTGGAGCAATTTTACAATCACATCCAGACGGACGTCAAGGATTGGGTGAGAGATCGCAGGCCCATGACTCTACCAGAGGCCGCGAAGTTGGCGGATGAATATGCAGATACTCGCAAGACGAACCAGGTCACACCACAGGAACAACCTCCACCACAAACGGTGCCCTCACACACACCAACCGCTAGATACCAACCTCCTAACAGACCGGTGACATCTAGCCCTCGCTATCATCGCCAGGAGGGCAACGAACAACGCTGCTTCCGGTGCAAACAGTTGGGTCACTTCAAGCAGAATTGCCCCATGAATGACAACACCAGGTCAAATTGGTCTCAACCTGGGTACCGCCCGCCAGCAGCAGCCCATTGTGTAGACTCGGCTTGGGATCCCCAGGAGCTGGGTCAGGAAGAACCATTGGGCACCCCTTACGAAGCCCTCATGGTACAATCTGTTATTACGGACAACAGGGAACACCATTGTCAGCTGGTCATGGGCGACAGCCATGAGCCGGAGGGGCCCTGGAGGGAGCTGGGCAGAAAGAGGCACCGCCAGCTACCCTCCAAGAAGAAGAGGTCCTGGAAGTCATATAACCAGCGGACCTGGGAGGAGAAGAAGCGACTGGAGGAGATGGAATCGCAGCGGGCGCCCCAGATGCGGGCCGAGATGTTCGCCAAGGGCCCACCGGTGGCCCCTTACACCACCACCCAGTTCCTGATGATGAAGGACCACGTGGAGAGCCTGCAGGACATGAGCAAGCAGGAGCTGATCCGTGAGTACATAGAGCTGGAGGAGTGCATAAGCCGCATGGAGGAGGAGAACAACCACCTGAGGTCACAGCAGCATGAACTGGAGATGGAGCTGGAGAAGCTCCAAGAGGAGAACCGGCGGCTGCGGAGGGAGCAGGGGGTGGCTGACCTTATGGGGCTCTGATTCCCCTCCCCCCCCCCCCGGACTCTGAGCACCAGTACTACAGCATTTCAACAAATATAACTTTTTCTTTTTATGAATCTCCTGTGACTGTCACTTCAGAGCCATAACCTGCCCCTCCCATAGCGGGACACCTAGACGGCGGCGCACAGACCCATTCGCCGTCTTCACACTGACTTCTGGTGACTTTGCAGATCGCACAAAGACTTGGGGACTGACCGGCGTGTGATCTGACGACCCGGCGGCATACCTGAGTCGGGAGCAGTTGTCAAGGGAGGTCAGTCATGCCAAATGGAGTTAACCTCGGACTTAAAGCTCTGATCCCGTCAACCCTACTGGACCAGGGAAGGTCCAACCGGGTTTGCCGGAGCAGGGAGAAAAAAGGGGGCCATTGTGACGGACTTTTTACCTATATGCTTCAGTTTAATCCTCCCTGCTTGTTTAAGGCTGTTAATTGTAATTACTCTTCTGCAGCTAGCCCTGTTTCAAATGTTAATTGTTCTAGCCCTGTGTTTACTGGTTACTGTGATTAGATAAGTGGCTTGTGTTAATTATGCTGATTGCTTCCTTGTGATAATTATCTCTCTATATGCGGAGCCGAACCGGCTAGCTACTGAGTAGTTCAAAGAAATATCTTTATTTCAAAGGAGCTGTATTGAAGACCCCCCACTGTGTGAGGGGGGCGGAGATTTGTCATTGTAACAGTTGTAACCACATATAAGCTCTGGTTTCTTATGATTAAAAAACTCTGTGTTGTTCAAGCAGTAAGCTGGTCTCATGTGTGGCTTTCTGGGCGACTCCAGGGATATCCCTCCTCGTGGAATATTGGGGTGATTTTCGTTATGGGAAGAAGGGAACGTTGACGGGGATATCATACCGATACCGTCACAAGAGGTATGGACTCCAGAGACAGAGATATCATTTTGCCCCTGTACAAATCATTAGTAAGACCTCATCTGGAATATGCAGTTCAGTTTTGGGCACCAGTTCTCAAAAAGGATATTGGAGAACTGGAGAAAGTGCAGAGAAGAGCAACCAAACTGATAAGAGGCATGGAGGAGCTCAGCTATGAGGAAAGATTAGAGGAACTAAATGTATTCACTCTTGAGAAGAGGAGAATTAGGGGGGATATGATCAACATGTACAAATATATAAGGGGTCCATATAGTGAACTTGGTGTTGAGTTATTCACTTTACGGTCAACACTGAGGACAAGGCGGCACTCTTTACATCTAGAGGAAAAGAGATTTCACCTCCAAATACGGAAAGGTTTCTTCACAGTAAGAGCTGTGAAAATGTGGAACAGACTCCCTCCAGAGGTGGTTCTGGCCAGCTCAGTAGATTGCTTTAAGAAAGGCCTGGATTCTTTCCTAAATGTACAGAATATAACTGAGTACTAAGATTTGTAGGTATAGTTGATCCAGGGTAAATCCGATTGCCTCTCGGGGGATCAGGAAGAATTTTTTTCCCCTGCTGTAGCAAATTGGATCATGCTCTGCTGGGGTTTTTTGCCTTCCTCTGGATCAACTGTGGGTATGGAGTTGGGTGTATGGGATTGTATTGTGTTTTTTATTTTGTTTGTTTATTTTTTTGTGGTTGAACTGGATGGACTTGTGTCTTTTTTCAACCTGACTAACTATGTAACTATATAACTCTCACCATTGTGGGAGGAGCAGAGACACAAACTACTGCAGGAACTCTCACCATTGTGGGAGGAGCAGGGATAAACTAGTGCAGGAACTCTCACCATTGTGGGAGGAGCAGAGACACAAACTACGGCAGGAACATTAACCATTGTGGGAGGAGCAGAGAAACAAACTACTGCAGGAACTCTTATTGTGGGAGGAGCAGAGACACAAACTAGTGCAGGAACTCTTATTGTGGGAGGGGCAGAGACACAAACTACTGCAGGAACACTCACCATTGTGGGAGGAGCAGAGACCCAAACTACTGCAGGAACACTCAACATTGTGGGAGGAGCAGAGACACAAACTACTGCAGGGACACTCACCATTGTGGGAGGAGTAGAGACACAAACTACTGCAGGGACACTCACCATTGTGGGAGGAGCAGAGACACAAACTACTGCAGGAACTCTCACCATTGTGGGAGGGGCAGAGACACAAAATACTGCAGAAACATTTACCATTGTGGGAGGGGCAGACACAAACTACTGCAGGGACACTCACCATTGTGGGAGGGGCAGAGACACAAACTACTGCAGGAACTCTCACCATTGTGGGAGGAGCAGAGACACAAACTACTGCAGGAACTCGTATTGTGAGAGGAGCAGGGATAAACTAGTGCAGGAACTCTCACCATTGTGGGAGGAGCAGAGACACAAACTACTGCAGGAACATTTACCATTGTGGGAGGAGCAGAGACACAAACTACTGCAGGAACTCTCACCATTGTGGGAGGGGCATAGACACAAAACCACAAACATATTTGTCAATCACACCCAAGTAATGTTACCTGTCTTGTCATTACTGTCACCATCACTCTTCTCTTTTTTCGGATGGCGTTGGAAGCGCAGAAGGTGACAGTTGGCATCCTGACCAGCGGCTAGCACTTCCCCGGCTATGTCTAGGTTCATGGTGGCCCTGGTTTCGGTGTCATGTGCGTGCAGTAGGGTGACACCGAGCTGGCCTGATATTCGCTCCAGCCGCAGGAAGTGCTGGGGAAGGGAGAGAAGAGTTACTGTACAGGAAGGAGGAGGAAGAGAACAGATACTGTAAGGAAGTAGTGACACTTACCATGGCATTCTTAATACCGGTCTTTGAGGCTCCGCCTCCTCCAGCCGTGATGACTGTTCCATCCTCCCGGTGAAAACGGATAGCGTAGAGGGGGAAGGGAGCGTAGTACAGATCGGGGTGCCGGCGTCTACCCATCCTGGGGGGGGGGGGGGGTCTCACAGCTCAGGCAGAGGAGAAGACGGCCTGAAAAGAGATTACCAAGATGTAAAAACAGGTCAGAGTGGGAGTATTAATACCTGGAAGAGGTATAAAGCAGGGATCAGTATTGGGCTATAAGGATAATACCTTTAAGGGGTCAACATGAGTGTATAAGGGGTAATAATACCTGGTAGAGGTACAAAGAGGGGTCTGTATGGGGACAATAATACCCACAGAGGGTACACGATGGTGGAAATTAATAATACCTGGGAGGGGTACATAAACAGGTCAGTATAGGATACTATGGGTAATAATGCCCGGGATTAATACACAGAGGGGTCAGTACGGGGTTACTGGGGGTAATAATACCCAAGAGGAATACACAGAGGGGTCAGTATGGGGTTACTGGGGGTAATAATACCCTAGAGGAATACACAGAGGGGTCAGTATGGGGTTACTGGGGGTAATAATACCCTAGAGGAATACACAGAGGGGTCAGTATGGGGTTACTGAGGGTAATAATACACGGGAGGAATACACAGAGGGGTCAGTACGGGGTTACTGGGGGTAATAATACCCTAGAGGAATACACAGAGGGGTCAGTACGGGGTTACTGGGGGTAATAATACCTGGGAGGAATACACAGAGGGGTCAATATGGGGTTACTGGGGGTAATAATACCCGGGAGGAATACACAGAGGGGTCAGTATGGGGTTACTGGGGGTAATAATACCCTAGAGGAATACACAGAGGGGTCAGTATGGGGTTACTGGGGGTAATAATACCCGGGAGGAGTACACAGAGGGGTCAGTATGGGGTTAATAATACCCGGGAGGAATACACAGAGGGGTCAGTATGGGGTTACTGGGGGTAATAATACCCGAGAGGAATACACAGAGGGGTCAGTATGGGGTTACTGGGGGTAATAATACCCGAGAGGAATACACAGAGGGGTCAGTATGGGGTTACTGGGGGTAATAATACCTGGGAGGAATACACATAGGGGTCAGTACGGGGTTACTGGGGGTAATAATACCCTAGAGGAATACACATAGGGGTCAGTACGGGGTTACTGGGGGTAATAATACCCTAGAGGAATACACATAGGGGTCAGTACGGGGTTACTGGGGGCAATAATACCCTAGAGGAATACACAGAGGGGTCAGTATGGGGTTACTGGGGGTAATAATACCCGGGAGGAGTACACAGAGGGGTCAGTATGGGGTTACTGGGGGTAATAATACCCAAGAGGAATACACAGAGGGGTCAGTATGGGGTTACTGGGGGTAATAATACCCTAGAGGAATACACAGAGGGGTCAGTATGGGGTTACTGGGGGTAATAATACCCTAGAGGAATACACAGAGGGGTCAGTATGGGGTTACTGAGGGTAATAATACACGGGAGGAATACACAGAGGGGTCAGTACGGGGTTACTGGGGGTAATAATACCCTAGAGGAATACACAGAGGGGTCAGTACGGGGTTACTGGGGGTAATAATACCTGGGGGGAATACACAGAGGGGTCAATATGGGGTTACTGGGGGTAATAATACCCGGGAGGAATACACAGAGGGGTCAGTATGGGGTTACTGGGGGTAATAATACCCTAGAGGAATACACAGAGGGGTCAGTATGGGGTTACTGGGGGTAATAATACCCAAGAGGAATACACAGAGGGGTCAGTATGGGGTTACTGGGGGTAATAATACCCTAGAGGAATACACAGAGGGGTCAGTATGGGGTTACTGGGGGTAATAATACCCTAGAGGAATACACAGAGGGGTCAGTATGGGGTTACTGAGGGTAATAATACACGGGAGGAATACACAGAGGGGTCAGTACGGGGTTACTGGGGGTAATAATACCCTAGAGGAATACACAGAGGGGTCAGTACGGGGTTACTGGGGGTAATAATACCTGGGAGGAATACACAGAGGGGTCAATATGGGGTTACTGGGGGTAATAATACCCGGGAGGAATACACAGAGGGGTCAGTATGGGGTTACTGGGGGTAATAATACCCTAGAGGAATACACAGAGGGGTCAGTATGGGGTTACTGGGGGTAATAATACCCGGGAGGAGTACACAGAGGGGTCAGTATGGGGTTAATAATACCCGGGAGGAATACACAGAGGGGTCAGTATGGGGTTACTGGGGGTAATAATACCCGAGAGGAATACACAGAGGGGTCAGTATGGGGTTACTGGGGGTAATAATACCCGAGAGGAATACACAGAGGGGTCAGTATGGGGTTACTGGGGGTAATAATACCTGGGAGGAATACACATAGGGGTCAGTACGGGGTTACTGGGGGTAATAATACCCTAGAGGAATACACATAGGGGTCAGTACGGGGTTACTGGGGGTAATAATACCCTAGAGGAATACACATAGGGGTCAGTACGGGGTTACTGGGGGTAATAATACCCTAGAGGAATACACAGAGGGGTCAGTATGGGGTTACTGGGGGTAATAATACCCGGGAGGAGTACACAGAGGGGTCAGTATGGGGTTACTGGGGGTAATAATACCCTAGAAGAATACACAGAGGGGTCAGTATGGGGTTACTGGGGGTAATAATACCCAAGAGGAATACACAGAGGGGTCAGTATGGGGTTACTGGGGGTAATAATACCCTAGAGGAATACACAGAGGGGTCAGTATGGGGTTACTGGGGGTAATAATACCCTAGAGGAATACACAGAGGGGTCAGTATGGGGTTACTGAGGGTAATAATACACGGGAGGAATACACAGAGGGGTCAGTACGGGGTTACTGGGGGTAATAATACCCTAGAGGAATACACAGAGGGGTCAGTACGGGGTTACTGGGGGTAATAATACCTGGGAGGAATACACAGAGGGGTCAATATGGGGTTACTGGGGGTAATAATACCCGGGAGGAATACACAGAGGGGTCAGTATGGGGTTACTGGGGGTAATAATACCCTAGAGGAATACACAGAGGGGTCAGTATGGGGTTACTGGGGGTAATAATACCCGGGAGGAGTACACAGAGGGGTCAGTATGGGGTTAATAATACCCGGGAGGAATACACAGAGGGGTCAGTATGGGGTTACTGGGGGTAATAATACCCGAGAGGAATACACAGAGGGGTCAGTATGGGGTTACTGGGGGTAATAATACCCGAGAGGAATACACAGAGGGGTCAGTACGGGGTTACTGGGGGTAATAATACCTGGGAGGAATACACATAGGGGTCAGTACGGGGTTACTGGGGGTAATAATACCCTAGAGGAATACACAGAGGGGTCAGTATGGGGTTACTGGGGGTAATAATACCCGGGAGGAATACACAGAGGGGTCAGTATGGGGTTACTGGGGGTAATAATACCCGGGAGGAGTACACAGAGGGGTCAGTACGGGGTTACTGGGGGTAATAATACCCTAGAGGAATACACAGAGGGGTCAGTATGGGGTTACTGAGGGTAATAATACACGGGAGGAATACACAGAGGGGTCAGTATGGGGTTACTGGGGGTAATAATACCTGGGAGGAGTACACAGAGGGGTCAGTATGGGGTTACTGGGGGTAATAATACCCGGGAGGAGTACACAGAGGGGTCAGTATGGGGTTACTGGGGGTAATAATACACAGGAGGAATACACAGAGGGGTCAGTATGGGGTTACTGGGGGTAATAATACCCTAGAGGAATACACAGAGGGGTCAGTATGGGGTTACTGAGGGTAATAATACACGGGAGGAATACACAGAGGGGTCAGTATGGGGTTACTGGGGGTAATAATACCCTAGAGGAATACACAGAGGGGTCAGTATGGGGTTACTGGGGGTAATAATACCCTAGAGGAATACACAGAGGGGTCAGTATGGGGTTACTGGGGGTAATAATACCTGGGAGGAATACACAGAGGGGTCAGTATGGGGTTACTGGGGGTAATAATACCCTAGAGGAATACACAGAGGGGTCAGTATGGGGTTACTGGGGGTAATAATACACGGGAGGAATACACAGAGGGGTCAATATGGGGTTACTGGGGGTAATAATACCTGGGAGGAATACACAGAGGGGTCAGTACGGGGTTACTGGGGGTAATAATACCCTAGAGGAATACACAGAGGGGTCAGTATGGGGTTACTGGGGGTAATAATACCTGGGAGGAATACACAGAGGGGTCAGTACGGGGTTACTGGGGGTAATAATACCCTAGAGGAATACACAGAGGGGTCAGTATGGGGTTACTGGGGGTAATAATACACGGGAGGAATACACAGAGGGGTCAGTATGGGGTTACTGGGGGTAATAATACCCTAGAGGAATACACAGAGGGGTCAGTATGGGGTTACTGGGGGTAATAATACCTGGGAGGAATACACAGAGGGGTCAGTATGGGGTTACTGGGGGTAATAATACCCTAGAGGAATACACAGAGGGGTCAGTACGGGGTTACTGGGGGTAATAATACCCTAGAGGAATACACAGAGGGGTCAGTATGGGGTTACTGGGGGTAATAATACCCTAGAGGAATACACAGAGGGGTCAGTATGGGGTTACTGGGGGTAATAATACCCTAGAGGAATACACAGAGGGGTCAGTATGGGGTTACTGGGGGTAATAATACCTGGGAGGAATACACAGAGGGGTCAGTACGGGGTTACTGGGGGTAATAATACCCGGGAGGAATACACAGAGGGGTCAGTATGGGGTTACTGGGGGTAATAATACCCTAGAGGAATACACAGAGGGGTCAGTATGGGGTTACTGGGGGTAATAATACACGGGAGGAATACACAGAGGGGTCAGTACGGGGTTACTGGGGGTAATAATACCCTAGAGGAATACACAGAGGGGTCAGTATGGGGTTACTGGGGGTAATAATACCCTAGAGGAATACACAGAGGGGTCAGTATGGGGTTACTGGGGGTAATAATACCTGGGAGGAATACACAGAGGGGTCAGTACGGGGTTACTGGGGGTAATAATACCCTAGAGGAATACACAGAGGGGTCAGTATGGGGTTACTGGGGGTAATAATACCCGGGAGGAGTACACAGAGGGGTCAGTACGGGGTTACTGGGGGTAATAATACCCTAGAGGAATACACAGAGGGGTCAGTACGGGGTTACTGGGGGTAATAATACACGGGAGGAATACACAGAGGGGTCAGTATGGGGTTACTGGGGGTAATAATACCCTAGAGGAATACACAGAGGGGTCAGTATGGGGTTACTGGGGGTAATAATACCTGGGAGGAATACACAGAGGGGTCAGTATGGGGTTACTGGGGGTAATAATACCTGGGAGGAATACACAGACGGGTCAGTATGGGGTTACTGGGGGTAATAATACCTGGGAGGAGTACACAGAGGGGTCAGTATGGGGTTACTGGGGGTAATAATACCCGGGAGGAGTACACAGAGGGGTCAGTATGGGGTTACTGGGGGTAATAATACCCTAGAGGAATACACAGAGGGGTCAGTACGGGGTTACTGGGGGTAATAATACCCTAGAGGAATACACAGAGGGGTCAGTACGGGGTTACTGGGGGTAATAATACCTGGGAGGAATACACAGAGGGGTCAATATGGGGTTACTGGGGGTAATAATACCCGGGAGGAATACACAGAGGGGTCAGTATGGGGTTACTGGGGGTAATAATACCTGGGAGGAGTACACAGAGGGGTCAGTATGGGGTTACTGGGGGTAATAATACCCGGGAGGAGTACACAGAGGGGTCAGTATGGGGTTACTGGGGGTAATAATACCCTAGAGGAATACACAGAGGGGTCAGTACGGGGTTACTGGGGGTAATAATACCCTAGAAGAATACACAGAGGGGTCAGTATGGGGTTACTGGGGGTAATAATACCCTAGAGGAATACACAGAGGGGTCAGTATGGGGTTACT
Organism: Rana temporaria; assembly: GCF_905171775.1. Classification (NCBI taxonomy): domain Eukaryota; kingdom Metazoa; phylum Chordata; class Amphibia; order Anura; family Ranidae; genus Rana; species Rana temporaria. The sequence continues at coordinate 13,856,867 of NC_053492.1, forward strand.
GGGGGTAATAATACCCTAGAGGAATACACAGAGGGGTCAGTACGGGGTTACTGGGGGTAATAATAACCTAGAGGAGTACACAGAGGGGTCTGAATGGGGTTACTGGGGGTAATAATACCCTAGAGTAATACACAGAGGGGTCAGTATGGGGTTACTGGGGGTAATAATACACAGGAGGAATACACAGAGGGGTCAGTATGGGGTTACTGGGGGTAATAATACCCGGGAGGAGTACACAGAGGGGTCAGTACGGGGTTACTGGGGGTAATAATACCCTAGAGGAATACACAGAGGGGTCAGTATGGGGTTACTGAGGGTAATAATACCCGGGAGGAGTACACAGAGGGGTCAGTACGGGGTTACTGGGGGTAATAATACCCTAGAGGAATACACAGAGGGGTCAGTATGGGGTTACTGAGGGTAATAATACACGGGAGGAATACACAGAGGGGTCAGTATGGGGTTACTGGGGGTAATAATACCTGGGAGGAATACACAGAGGGGTCAGTATGGGGTTACTGGGGGTAATAATACCTGGGAGGAGTACACAGAGGGGTCAGTATGGGGTTACTGGGGGTAATAATACCCGGGAGGAATACACAGAGGGGTCAGTATGGGGTTACTGGGGGTAATAATACCCTAGAGGAATACACAGAGGGGTCAGTATGGGGTTACTGGGGGTAATAATACCCTAGAGGAATACACAGAGGGGTCAGTATGGGGTTACTGGGGGTAATACCCTAGAGGAATACACAGAGGGGTCAGTATGGGGTTACTGAGGGTAATAATACACGGGAGGAATACACGGGAGGAATACACAGAGGGGTCAGTATGGGGTTACTGGGGGTAATAATACCCTAGAGGAATACACAGAGGGGTCAGTATGGGGTTACTGGGGGTAATAATACCTGGGAGGAATACACAGAGGGGTCAGTATGGGGTTACTGGGGGTAATAATACCCGGGAGGAGTACACAGAGGGGTCAGTACGGGGTTACTGGGGGTAATAATACCTGGGAGGAATACACAGAGGGGTCAGTATGGGGTTACTGGGGTTAATAATACCCGGGAGGAATACACAGAGGGGTCAGTATGGGGTTACTGGGGGTAATAATACCCTAGAGGAGTACACAGAGGGGTCAGTATGGGGTTACTGGGGGTAATAATACCCTAGAGGAATACACAGAGGGGTCAGTATGGGGTTACTGAGGGTAATAATACCCGGGAGGAATACCTGGGAGGGGTACATAGGGAGGTATTTGGGGTAGTTGTAAAGTTTGGGGGCAATTTGGAAGGGGTGTATGAGGATATTTGGGGTAGTAGTACCCAGTGGGGGGTATATGAAAAAGTAGTACTCACTGTGGGGTGGTATATATGAAGATATTTGGGGTAGTAGTACCCAGTGGGGGGGGGGGGTGTATGAGGATATTTGGGGTAGTAGTACTCAGTGTGGGGGGTATATGAGGATATTTGGGGTAGTAGTACAGTGGGGGGCGGAGATATTAGAGTCTGGGGGGGTAGTTGTACACAGTGTGGGGGCGGGGATATGAATGTATGGGGGGGTAGTAGTACACAGTGTGGGGGGGGGGGGGTATATGAGGATATTTGGGGTAGTAGTACCCAGTGGGGGGGTATATGAGGATATTTGGGGTAGTAGTACCCAGTGGGGGGTATGTGAGGATATTTGGGGTAGTAGTACCCAGTGGGGGGTATATGAGGATATTTGGGGTAGTAGTACCCAGTGGGGGCGGGGATATTAGAGTATGGGGGGGTAGTTGTACACAGTGTGGGGGCGGGGATATGAATGTATGGGGGGTAGTTGTACACAGTGGGGGGGTATATACGGATATATGGGACTCTCACCGCTGTCAGCTGTGCTCAGACATCCCCGTCACGTGATCCCCAGGATCTAAGGCGGACACAGGTGACGCATGCGTAAAGTAAGCTGTTTAAGGCGAGGCGCATGCGCAATACGGCGACTCACGGATATTGCATCAATGCGAGACGTTGTCTCCCACGCATGCGTCTCCTCGGCCCCGCCTCCTCATCATACTGACACGTCACCCAATATATATTGTATACCGTGTAAACGTGTCTGCGGCCGTGCCGCCATATTGTTGTAGCCTGGGACCTGTTTATGGCCATTGCCTGAACTCAGGAAAAATTGAGCGTCTTCTAATGGACCTCCCAGACAGGTTCTCTTGTAGCCTGACTGCAGAGAGACTGCTGACTGCTGTGTCAGTTCTCCATCCTCATCTGTATAAGAGATACACATCTGACTGATGACACTCTACGTATATTACTAATGTATGACATAATAAAGGATTGATAGAGACCCTCTGATGTGTGAGCAAAGAGAACCTGTCACTATGAATACACACGTCACCTACAGTGCCCTGAAAAAGTATTCATACCCCTTGATATTCTCCACATTGTGTCATGTTACAACCAAAAACGTAAATGTATTTTATTGGGATTTTATGTGATAGACAAAGTGGCACATAATTGTGAAGTGGAAGGAAAATTATAAAACATTTGTTTACAAATAAATCTGTGAAAAGTGTGGGGGGGTACATTTGTATGGCGCCCCCCGGAGTCAATACTTTGTAGAACCCCCTTTCTCTGCAATTACAGCTGCAAGTCTTTTTGGGGGGTCTCTATCAGATTTGCACATCTAGAGAGGGACATTTCTGCCCATTCTTCTTCTCTGTAAAATATCTCAGGCTCTGTCAGATTGGATGGAGAGCGTCTGTGATCAGCAATTTTCAAGTCTTGCCACAGATTCTCAATGTGATTTAGGTCTGGACTGTGACTGGGCCATTCTAACACAAGAATTTGCTTTGATGTAAACCATTCCATTGTAGCTCTGGCTGTATGTTTAGGGTCGTTGTCCTGCTGGAAGGTGAACCTCCCCCCCAGTCTCAAGTCTTTTGCAGACTCCAACAGGTTTACTTCTAAGATTGTCCTGTATTTGGCTCCATCCATCTTCCCATCAACTCTGACCAGCTTCCCTGTCCCTGCTGAAGAAAGGCATCCCCACCACATGATGCTTCCACCACCATGTTTCACAGTGGGGATGGTGTGTTCTGGGTGATGTGCAGTGCTAGGTTTCCCCACACATAGCGTTTTGCTTTTAGGCAAAAAAGTAAAATTTTGGCGTCATGTGACCAGAGCCCCTTCCACATGTTTTCTGTGTCCCCTCCCCCACATGGCTTCTCACAAACTGCAAACAGGACTTCTTATGTCTTTCTTTCACCAATGTCTTTCTTCTTGTCACTCTTCCATAAAGGGCAGATCTGTGGAGAGACCACTAATAGTTGTCCTGTGGACAGATTCTCCCACCTGAGCTGTGGATCTCTGCAGCTCCTCCAGAGTTCCCATGGACCTTTTGGGCTGCTTCTCTGATGAATGCTCTCCTTGCCCAGCCCGGTCAGTTTAGGTGGACGGCCATGTCTTGGTAGGTTTGCAGTTGTGCCATACTCTTTCCATTTTCAGATGATGGATTGAACAGTGCCCTGTGAGATGTTTAACCACTTCCCGGCCGGCCTATAGCAGAATGCCGGCTGGGCGGTGGTTCAGTTATCCTGACTGGGCATCATATGATAACAGCTGCCTGTGGGGGCGTGCATCGCGGCGATCGGTGGTGCGGTGTGTCAGTCTGACGCACCGATACACTGATCTCAGTAAAGAGCCTCCGTCAGAGGCTCTTTACCACGTGATCAGCCGTGTCCAATCACGGCTGATCGCTATGTAAACAGGAAGAGCTGTTGATCGGCTTTTCCTCACTCGTGTCTGACAGACGCGAGTAGAGGAGAGCCGATTGGCTGCTCTCCTGACAGGAGGTCTGTGCTGATTGTTTATCCCGCCCAGGCCCACCAGGATGCTGCCAGGACGACCAGGGATGGCCATCACACACTGGACAACTAGGTATGCCACCCTAGACCACCATCAGTGCCCAGGCAGCTGCCAATCAGTGCCCAGGCAGCTGCCAATCAGTGCCCATCCCCAATGCCTGCCAGTGCCATCAGTGATGTCTATCAGTGCTGCATATCAGTGCCACATATTAGTGCCTATCAGTGCTCATCAGTGCCCAGCAGTGCCACATATCATTTCCACTCATAAGTACCCATAATTGCAGCCTTTCAGTGCCCATCAGTGTCGCCTATAAGTGCCCATCAGTGCCACCCATGAGTGCCTATCAATGCCCATCAGTGCTGCATATCAGTGCTCATCGTCAGTGTCACCTCATCGGTGTCGCCTTATCGGTGCTCGTCAGTTCTGCTATATCAGTGCCCATTAGTGAAGGAAAAAACTTACTTATTTACAAAAAAAAAATACAGAAACAAAAGAAAAACTTTTTTTTTTTTTTAATCTGTCTATTTTTATTTGTTTAGCAAAAAATAAAAACCACAGAGGTGATCAAATACCACCAACAGAAAGAAGCTCAATTTATGGGGACAAAATGATAACAATTCTGTTTGGGGTACAGTGTAGCATGACCGCGCAATTGTCATTTAAACAGCGACAGCGCTAAAAGCTGAAAATTGGCCTGGGCAGGAAGGGGGTGGAAGTCCCTGGTATTGAAGTGGTTAAAGCTTGGGAGATTTTTTTTATGACCTAACCCTGCTTTAAACTTCTCTACAACGTTATCTATGACCTGTCTGGTGTGTTCCTTGGCCTTCATGATGCTGTTTGTTCACTAAGGTTCTCTAACAAACCTCTGAGGACTTCACAGAACAGCTGTATTTATACTGAGAATAAATTACACACAGGTGGACTCTATTTACTAATTAGGTGACTTCTGAAGGCAATTGGTTCCACTAGATTTTAGTTATCAGAGTAAGCCTAGGTTCACACTGCTGCAAATTCAAAATCGCGGTAAAATGCGCGATTTTACCGCGATTTCGCGGCCACGATTTTGCCGCGATTTCGGCCGCAATTTAATGTAAATCGCGGCCCGAAATCGCAAAAAGTAGTACAGGAACTACTTTTTGAAATCGCAGATGCGGCATCGCACTGATTAGGACAGTGCCATTGCCGACAATTGCCGCCGATTTGAGATGCGATTTGACATGTCAAATCGCATCTCAAATCGTACCCAGTGTGAACCAGGGCTAAGCCCTGGTTCACACTGGATACGATTTGGAACGATTTGAGATGCGATTTGACATGTCAAATCGCATCTCAAATCGGCGGCAATTGTCGGCAATGGCACTGTCCTAATCAGTGCGATGCCGCATCTGCGATTTCAAAAAGTAGTTCCTGTACTACTTTTTGCGATTTCGGGCCGCGATTTACATTAAATTGCGGCCGAAATCGCGGCAAAATCGCGGCCGCGGAATCGCGATAAAATCGCGGAATTTTCCGCGATTTTGAATTCGCAGCAGTGTGAACCTAGGCTTAAGGGGGGCTGAATACAAATGTCCCCCTCCCACACTTTTCACATATTTATTTTGTAAAAAGAATTTGAAAACCATTTATCATTTTCCTTCCACTTCACAATTATGTGCCACTTTGTGTTGGTCTATCACAGAAAATCCCAATAAAATACATTTACGTTTTTGAAAAAATGTGGAACATTTTCAAGGGGTATGAATACTTTTCAAGGCACTGTATATACTTTATACTATGAGCTAGGGACTATTGTATGTACTTTGGAATATGCACTATGTACTATGGATCATGAGGTAGGGACTATGTATTGTGAACTATGAACTATTGATTATGTACTAGGAACTATGGACTATTAAAGATGGACTGGGCTTTGGACTATGTACTTTGGACTATGGACTAGGGAGTATGGGCAATTTACTAAGGAGTGTGCACTGTGGACTATGGGCTAGGGACTGTGGACTATGGGCTAGGGACTGTGGACTATGGGCTAGGGACTGTGGACTATGGGCTAGGGACTGTGGACTATGGGCTAGGGACTGTGGACTATGGGCTAGGGACTTTGGACTATTGGAGTATCGACTATGTACTGTGGACTATGGGCTAGCACCTGTGGACTATGTTCTAGGAACTATTGGAGTATGGGCTAGGGACTGTGGACTATGGACTAGGGACTATTGGATTACGGACTGTAATGTGGACTATGGGTTATGGACTATTGGAGTATAGACTATGTAATTTGGACTATAGGCTAGGGACTGTGGACTATGGGCTAGGGACTGTTGGAGTATGGACTATAAAATGTGGACTATTGGACTATGGACTGTGAACTATGGGCTAGGGACTCTGGACTATAGGCTAGAGACTGTGGGCTAGGGACTGTGAGCTAGGGACTGTGAGCTAGGGACTGTGGACTATGTACTAGGAAATGTGGACCATGGACTAGGGACTGTGGACTATGTACTAGGGACTATTGGAGTATGGACTATGTAATGTGGACTATGGGCTAGGGACTGTGTACTAGGAACTATGTAATTTGGACTAAAGGTTAGGGACTATGGACTATGTACTAGGGACTATTTACTGTGGACTATAGTTTAGGGACTGTGGACTATGTACTGAGTAAAAATGACACCCAAGCAATTCAATCCCCTGTAAAAATCTTGCCCCTCCCCCCCCCATGCACACGTTGGAGATCCTATGACACGTTGGAGATCCTATGACACATTGGAGATCCTATGACACGTTGGAGATCCTATGACACGTTGGAGATCCTATGACACGTTGGAGATCCTATGACACGTTGGAGATCCTATGACACGTTGGAGATCCTATGACACGTTGGAGATCCTATGACACATTGGAGATCCTATGACACGTTGGAGATCCTATGACACGTTGGAGATCCTATGACCCATTGGAGATCCTATGACACGTTGGAGATCCTATGACACGTTGGAGATCCTATGACACATTGGAGATCCTATGACACGTTGGAGATCCTATGACACATTGGAGATCCTATGACACGTTGGAGATCCTATGACACGTTGGGTATCACATTGGAGATCCTATGACACATTGGAGATCCTATGACACGTTGGAGATCCTATGACACGTTGGAGATCCTATGACACGTTGGAGAGCCTATGACACATTGGAGATCCTATGACACGTTGGGGATCCTATGACACGTGTTGGAGATCCTATGACACATTGGAGATCCTATGACACATTGGAGAGCCTATGACACGTTGGGTATCACATTGGAGATCCTATGACACTTTGGAGATCCTATGACGTGTTGGAGATCCTATGACACGTTGGAGATCCTATGACACGTGTTGGAGATCCTATGACACATGTTGGAGATCCTATGACACGTTGGAGAGCCTATGACACGTTGGAGAGCCTATGACACGTTGGAGATCCTATGACACATTGGAGATCCTATGACACGTTGGAGATCCTATGACACGTTGGAGATCCTATGACACGTTGGAGATCCTATGACACATTGGAGATCCTATGACACGTTGGGTATCACATTGGAGATCCTATGACACGTTGGAGAGCCTATGACACGTTGGAGATCCTATGACACGTTGGAGATCCTATGACACATTGGAGATCCTATGACACGTTGGAGATCCTATGACACGTTGGAGATCCTATGACACATTGGAGATCCTATGACACGTTGGGTATCACATTGGAGATCCTATGACACGTTGGGTATCACATTGGAGATCCTATGACACGTTGGAGATCCTATGACACATTGGAGATCCTATGACACGTTGGAGATCCTATGACACATTGGAGATCCTATGACACATTGGAGATCCTATGACACGTTGGAGATCCTATGACACATTGGAGATCCTATGACACATTGGAGATCCTATGACACGTTGAAGATCCTATGACACGTTGGAGATCCTATGACACATTGGAGATCCTATGACACATTGGAGATCCTATGACACGTTGGAGATCCTATGACACATTGGAGATCCTATGACATGTTGGAGATCCTATGACACGTTGGGTATCACATTGGAGATCCTATGACACGTTGGAGATCCTATGACACGTTGGAGATCCTATGACACGTTGGAGATCCTATGACACGTTGGAGATCCTATGACACATTGAAGATCCTGTGACACGTTGGAGATCCTATGACACATTGGAGATCCTATGACACATTGGAGATCCTATGACACGTTGGAGATCCTATGACACGTTGGAGATCCTATGACACATTGGAGATCCTATGACACATTGGAGATCCTATGACACGTTGGGTATCACATTGGAGATCCTATGACACGTTGGAGATCCTATGACACATTGGAGATCCTATGACACGTTGGAGATCCTATGACACATTGGAGATCCTATGACACATTGGAGATCCTATGACACATTGGAGATCCTATGACACGTTGGAGATCCTATGACACGTTGGAGATCCTATGACACATTGGAGATCCTATGACACATTGGAGATCCTATGACACGTTGGAGATCCTATGACACATTGGAGATCCTATGACATGTTGGAGATCCTATGACACGTTGGGTATCACATTGGAGATCCTATGACACGTTGGAGATCCTATGACACGTTGGAGATCCTATGACACGTTGGAGATCCTATGACACGTTGGAGATCCTATGACACGTTGGAGATCCTATGACACGTTGGAGATCCTATGACACATTGGAGATCCTATGACACGTTGGAGATCCTATAACACATTGGAGATCCTATGACACATTGGAGATCCTATGACACGTTGGGTATCACATTGGAGATCCTATGACACATTGGAGATCCTAAGACACGTTGGAGATCCTATGACACGTTGGAGATCCTATGACACATTGGAGATCCTATGACACATTGGAGATCCTATGACACGTTGGAGATCCTATGACACATTGGAGATCCTATGACACATTGGAGATCCTATGACACGTTGGGTATCACATTGGAGATCCTATGACACGTTGGAGATCCTATGACACGTTGGAGATCCTATGACACATTGGAGATCCTATGACACATTGGAGATCCTATGACACGTTGGAGATCCTATGACACATTGGAGATCCTATGACATATTGGAGATCCTATGACACGTTGGAGATCCTATGACACATTGGAGATCCTATGACACATTCGAGATCCTATGACACGTTGGAGATCCTATGACACATTGGAGATCCTATGACACGTTGGAGATCCTATGACACATTGGAGATCCTATGACACATTGGAGATCCTATGACACGTTGGGTATCACATTGGAGATCCTATGACACGTTGGAGATCCTATGACACTTTGGAGATCCTATGACACTTTGGAGATCCTATGACACGTTGGAGATCCTATGACACATTGGAGATCCTATGACACGTTGGAGATCCTATGACACGTTGGAGATCCTATGACACGTTGGGTATCACATTGGAGATCCTATGACACATTGGAGATCCTATGACACGTTGGAGATCCTATGACACGTTGGAGATCCTATGACACATTGGAGATCCTATGACACGTTGGAGATCCTATGACACATTGGAGATCCTATGACACATTGGAGATCCTATGACACGTTGGGTATCACAGTGGAGATCCTATGACACATTGGAGATCCTATGACACATTGGAGATCCTATGACACATTGGAGATCCTATGACACGTTGGGTATCACAGTGGAGATCCTATGACACATTGGAGATCCTATGACACGTTGGAGATCCTATGACACGTTGGAGATCCTATGACACATTGGAGATCCTATGACACGTTGGAGATCCTATGACACATTGGAGATCCTATGACACGTTGGAGATCCTATGACACGTTGGGTATCACAGTGGAGATCCTATGACACATTGGAGATCCTATGACACATTGGAGATCCTATGACACGTTGGAGATCCTATGACACATTGGAGATCCTATGACACATTGGAGATCCTATGACACGTTGGAGATCCTATGACACATTGGAGATCCTATGACACATTGGAGATCCTATGACACGTTGGAGATCCTATGACACATTGGAGATCCTATGACACATTGGAGATCCTATGACACGTTGGAGATCCTATGACACATTGGAGATTCTATGACACATTGGAGATCCTATGACACGTTGGGTATCACATTGGAGAGCCTATGACACATTGGAGATCCTATGACACATTGGAGATCCTATGACACATTGGAGATCCTATGACACGTTGGGTATCACATTGGAGATCCTATGACACGTTGGAGATCCTATGACACGTTGGAGATCCTATGACACATTGGAGATCCTATGACACATTGGAGATCCTATGACACGTTGGAGATCCTATGACACGTTGGGTATCACATTGGAGATCCTATGACACGTTGGAGATCCTATGACACGTTGGAGATCCTATGACACATTGGAGATCCTATGACACATTGGAGATCCTATGACACATTGGAGATCCTATGACACGTTGGAGATCCTATGACACATTGGAGATCCTATGACACATTGGAGATCCTATGACACATTGGAGATCCTATGACACGTTGGAGATCCTATGACACGTTGGGTATCACATTGGAGATCCTATGACACGTTGGGTATCACATTGGAGATCCTATGACACGTTGGAGATCCTATGACACGTTGGAGATCCTATGACACATTGGAGATCCTATGACACATTGGAGATCCTATGACACGTTGGAGATCCTATGACACGTTGGAGATCCTATGACACGTTGGAGATCCTATGACACGTTGGAGATCCTATGACACGTTGGAGATCCTATGACACGTTGGGTATCACATTGGAGATCCTATGACACGTTGGGTATCATATTGGAGATCCTATGACACGTTGGAGATCCTATGACACGTTGGAGATCCTATGACACATTGGAGATTCTATGACACATTGGAGAGCCTATGACACATTGGAGATCCTATGACACATTGGAGATCCTATGACACATTGGAGATCCTATGACACGTTGGGTATCACATTGGAGATCCTATGACACGTTGGAGATCCTATGACACGTTGGAGATCCTATGACACATTGGAGATCCTATGACACATTGGAGATCCTATGACACATTGGAGATCCTATGACACGTTGGAGATCCTATGACACGTTGGGTATCACATTGGAGATCCTATGACACGTTGGAGATCCTATGACACGTTGGAGATCCTATGACACATTGGAGATCCTATGACACATTGGAGATCCTATGACACATTGGAGATCCTATGACACGTTGGAGATCCTATGACACATTGGAGATCCTATGACACATTGGAGATCCTATGACACATTGGAGATCCTATGACACGTTGGAGATCCTATGACACGTTGGGTATCACATTGGAGATCCTATGACACGTTGGGTATCACATTGGAGATCCTATGACACGTTGGAGATCCTATGACACGTTGGAGATCCTATGACACATTGGAGATCCTATGACACATTGGAGATCCTATGACACGTTGGAGATCCTATGACACGTTGGAGATCCTATGACACGTTGGAGATCCTATGACACGTTGGAGATCCTATGACACGTTGGGTATCACATTGGAGATCCTATGACACGTTGGGTATCATATTGGAGATCCTATGACACGTTGGAGATCCTATGACACGTTGGAGATCCTATGACACGTTGGAGATCCTATGACACATTGGAGATCCTATGACACGTTGGGTATCACATTGGAGATCCTATGACACGTTGGAGATCCTATGACACATTGGAGATCCTATGACACGTTGGAGATCCTATGACACGTTGGAGATCCTATGACACGTTGGGTATCACATTGGAGATCCTATGACACGTTGGGTATCATATTGGAGATCCTATGACACGTTGGAGATCCTATGACACGTTGGAAATCCTATGACACGTTGGAGATCCTATGACACGTTGGAGATCCTATGACACATTGGAGATCCTATGACACATTGGAGATCCTATGACACGTTGGAGATCCTATGACACGTTGGAGATCCTATGACACGTTGGAGATCCTATGACACATTGGAGATCCTATGACACGTTGGAGATCCTATGACACGTTGGAGATCCTATGACACGTTGGGTATCACATTGGAGATCCTATGACACGTTGGGTATCACATTGGAGATCCTATGACACATTGGAGATCCTATGACACGTTGGAGATCCTATGACACATTGGAGATCCTATGACACATTGGAGATCCTATGACACGTTGGGTATCACATTGGAGATCCTATGACACATTGGAGATCCTATGACACGTTGGAGATCCTATGACACATTGGAGATCCTATGACACGTTGGAGATCCTATGACACGTTGGAGATCCTATGGCACGTTGGAGATCCTATGACACGTTGGAGATCCTATGACACATTGGAGATCCTATGACACATTGGAGATCCTATGACACGTTGGAGAGCCTATGACACGGAGATCCTATGACACATTGGAGATCCTATGACACGTTGGAGATCCTATGACACGTTGGAGATCCTATGACACGTTGGAGATCCTATGACACGTTGGAGATCCTATGACACGTTGGAGATCCTATGACACATTGGAGATCCTATGACACGTTGGGTATCACATTGGAGATCCTATGACACATTGGAGATCCTATGACACGTTGGAGATCCTATGACACATTGGAGATCCTATGACACGTTGGAGATCCTATGACACGTTGGAGATCCTATGACACATTGGAGATCCTATGACACGTTGGAGATCCTATGACACGTTGGAGATCCTATGACACATTGGAGATCCTATGACACGTTGGAGATCCTATGACACGTTGGAGATCCTATGACACATTGGAGATCCTATGACACATTGGAGATCCTATGACACGTTGGAGAGCCTATGACACGTTGGAGATCCTATGACACATTGGAGATCCTATGACACGTTGGAGATCCTATGACACATTGGAGATCCTATGACACGTTGGAGATCCTATGACACGTTGGAGATCCTATGACACATTGGAGATCCTATGACACGTTGGAGATCCTATGACACGTTGGAGATCCTATGACACGTTGGAGATCCTATGACACAGTGGAGATCCTATGACACATTGGAGATCCTATGACACGTTGGGTATCATATTGGAGATCCTATGACACATTGGAGATCCTATGACACGTTGGAGATCCTATGACACGTTGGAGATCCTATGACACATTGGAGATCCTATGACACGTTGGAGAGCCTATGACACATTGGAGATCCTATGACACATTGGAGATCCTATGACACATTGGAGATCCTATGACACATTGGAGATCCTATGACACGTTGGAGATCCTATGACACATTGGAGATCCTATGACACATTGGAGATCCTATGACACGTTGGGTATCATATTGGAGATCCTATGACACATTGGAGATCCTATGACACGTTGGAGATCCTATGACACGTTGGAGATCCTATGACACATTGGAGATCCTATGACACGTTGGAGAGCCTATGACACATTGGAGATCCTATGACACATTGGAGATCCTATGACACATTGGAGATCCTATGACACATTGGAGATCCTATGACACGTTGGAGATCCTATGACACATTGGAGATCCTATGACACATTGGAGATCCTATGACACGTTGGAGATCCTATGACACGTTGGAGATCCTATGACACATTGGAGATCCTATGACACATTGGAGATCCTATGACACGTTGGAGAGCCTATGACACGTTGGAGATCCTATGACACGTTGGAGATCCTATGACACATTGGAGATCCTATGACACATTGGAGATCCTATGACACGTTGGAGATCCTATGACACGTTGGAGATCCTATGACACATTGGAGATCCTATGACACATTGGAGATCCTATGACACGTTGGAGAGCCTATGACACGTTGGAGATCCTATGACACGTTGGGGATCCTATGACACATTGGAGATCCTATGACACGTTGGGTATCCATCCGCTCGTCACAACCTCATCTTTTATATTTTACCCAAAAATGGTGTCATTTCCTGAAAACATGTGATTGATAAAAGTCTATGCGATAACATCGCGTGACATAAAAAAAATTGGGACTACCACCATTTTCTTCTCTGGGGTCTCGGCTTCCAGAAAAGAGATCATGTTTAGGGGGGAAGGGGGGTAACTAATCTTCAGGCCTTAAATGTGCATTGAAACATGTGTGCAAAACCAGGAACACAGCTGTGTCAGGGAAAGGGTTAATCCATGGAATGTGGGGGATAATGAAGGAGTAGTGGACACCGGGAACGGACCCCCAGCAGAGGACAGACGTGGAAAGAAATGGGCGGGGCCGGGGATCTCACGCTAGAAGAGGATACATTTGGATCCGCCTCTTCTTCCGTTCTAGATGACCGCTGAGCTCCGCGCACGCGCAGTCTCCTTCTATGAGCTGGGGCGATAGTACGCGAGGAATGCGGAGTGATTCCCGCGCATGCGCAGCAGCTAGAGGTGGTTCTGATGTCTTCTCCCCCCTACGGAACGGAGAGACGGGGATGTGTTTTGAGCCCGGACGGTGCGAAGTGCTGCACACTACATCCGACTGGAGGCTGGACGGGGGAGCGGATCGGGGGGCACTGGAGGGCCCGGGGCTGATATTCTGGGGTGTCATGGCTTTAGGGTGTTAGGTTCC